>NC_081180.1:234113142-234713142 GCF_029867415.1 Vicia villosa | reverse complement strand
GACTAATCAGCAAAGCTTGTTCTCCATTCACAACAACCATCTTTCCATCTTTCACAAATGTCAACTTTTGGTGGAGAGTCGAAGTAACTGCCCCAGCCTCATGGATCCATGGGCGTCCCAATAAGCAAATGTATGTAGGGAAGATGTCCATCACTTGAAAAGTAATCTTGAAGACAAACGGTACAATACCAATAGGCAAATCAACCTATCCAACCACTGATTTCTTCGATCCATCAAAAGCCTTGACAATCACATTGCTAAATCTCATTGGTGTGCCACCATAAGACAACTTAGTAAGAGTGGATTTTGGCATGACATTCAGAGATGAGCCAGTATCGATCAACACATTGGACATTGAGTCCTCTTTGCAATTGACAGAGATGTGCAAAGCCAAATTATGATTTCTTCCTTCCTCAGGCAAATCTTCATCACTGAAGCTCAGATTGTTACATGCAGTGATATTACTCACAACCCCATTAAACTGATCCAGCATCACATCATGATCCACAAAGGCTTGATCAAGTATCTTCATCAAAGAATCTCTATGAGCAGGAGAACTCGTCAGCAGCTCCATTATAGAGATCTTGTACGGATTACGATGCAACTGATCCACAATCTTATAATCACTCATCTTGATAAGCTTCAAAATCTCATCCATCTCCTTTCCTGAAGATGATCCAGCATTCACTTTTGTCACATCATTATTGTCCACAGGCACTTGAGTAGGATTCCTCTGGACATCCACAACCGTTTGGGGCTGGGTAAAAACCCGTCCGCTTCTAGTCACTCTACTAACATCTGCTATGTTCTCAACAGAAGACAGAGGCTTATTCTCAACTTCTTTTCCAGCTTCCAACATGGTGGCATTGTATCTGTAGGGTACAGCTTTATCAGAACTATAAGGTACAGATCCAGGCAAACATATCACAAGAGGTTCTACAGCAGCTTTGCCATAATAACCAATCTCTACACATTCCGGGATTTCAAAGCATGGTTCAATCACATTGACATCATCTTCATCTCTATCCCTCAGAATCTCAATGAGCCTTTGATCTATCATCTCTTGTAAATCTCTTCTCACAATATAACACCCTCGAGGATTAACTGAACAAATCCTACAAGCAGCATGATTATGCTCATAATGACTGTATTCACACAGAGTGGCATGCATCTCCACCAATGATCCTCTGATGTGTTCCACACGATAAATCTTATACTTCCCAGGGCATCCATGCACCATATTCACAGCAGACGCTTCATGAGTCGGCAATGGATTGTTCTGCACATTTGGGCCAATATCACGGAAGGAAAGCATACAAGAACGAACCAATCTCTGAACTTCATTCTTCAAAGGCCAACAATTCTCTAAGTCATGCCCAGGAGCGTTCTAATGAAAAGCACAAGTGGCATCAGCTCTGTACCACCAAGGGAGTTTCTCTGGAACAGGAGGTGGTGACCTTGGTTGAACCAACTTCTTATGAATTAGAGCAGGATACAGTTCAGTGTACGTCATGGGAATAGGATCAACATTAACTCGAGGATACGGAATCCGCCTTGCTGGTTGTTGATTAACAGGAGATACAGGCACTGAATTCACAACAGGAGTTACGGACGCCACTTGTTGAGATTGATTTCTGAATCGACTATTCCTCCCATGAGAAACAGCATTAGCATCTGATTCTTTCTTCTTCTGGAATGAAGAACCAAACTTCTTCGCACCACCAGACAAATTGTCATTCCGAACCAAACGACCTTCTCGCACAACTTCTTCTAACCTGACACCCATACCCACCATTTCAGTGAAGTCTACAGGAGCACTTGCAATCATCTTCTCATAGTAAAACGGACCAAGAGTCTTCAGAAAAATCTTAGTCATCTCTTTTTCTTCCATCGGATGAATCACTTGGGCGGCAACCTCACGCCATCTCTGAGCATATTCCTTGAAGGATTCTTTCTCTTTTTGCATCATAGCTCGCAATTGATCTCTATCGGGAGCCATGTCCACATTATATTTGTATTGCTTCACAAACGCCTCAGCTAAGTCATTAAAAGTGCGAATATGGGTGCTATCAAGGCCCATATACCACTTAGAAGCAGCTCCAGTCAAACTGTCTTGGAAATAATGGATCAACAGACGTTGGTCATCAGTGTGAGTGGACATCTTCCTTACATACATCACTAGATGTGCCTGAGGGCAGGAATTTCCTTTATACTTTTCGAATTCAGGCAGCTTGAACTTAGCAGGTACTTTCACATTGGGAACAAGGCAAAGATCATGCACACTCTTTCCAAACAGTTCTTTCCCACGGAGAGCTTTCATCTCTTTCTGCAATTCTTCAAACTGATCTTGGAAACCATCCATTCTGTCATGAATTTCACTTGGAGCAGCATCATAAATGGGCTCTGGGACAAAAGGAACAGTATGAACAACAGGAGATGTGTTGACCATAACAGGAGTCAACGGACGAGTCATCTCAGGAGCAGACAAATAACCTTCAGGCATGCCCCAGGGATATCCATTAGGCATACGTTGCTGAGTAGCACAAACAGGAACAGCAGGAATAGTTGTAGCAGCAATTTCAGAAATCACAGTGGTCTGACCCTGAGCTTAGGCATTGGGAGGAGGAACCTGATTCTGATTCTGATTCTGAGCAGCCATCAATGTCTCAACCAGAGCAGTGAGACGATCCATACCAGATCTCAAAGTAATAACCTCTTCACGTAGCTCACGATTCTCTTGTTCAAGACCTTCCATTTTCTTCTTGCAGTTAGCTCGAGTGTTATACCGGTGAGACAGCTTGATTCAATTCAATTCTGTATGAAGAACACTGAATAAGACCTCGGGAAAACTCTCGGAAGCAAGACCAAAAATGCAGAATGATGCATGAAATGCAATGCAAATGATTTTTATTTTTATTGGTTTTCAAGGAACTTTAAGACATTGATTGTAAACATTAGCAAAAAACATAAAACATAACAACATTCTTCATTAATAATAGAAAAGCTTACAAAAGGATTCAAAGATCCAAAATTACAAAACAATGGAAAATCTAAAAACTAGAAGGGAACACTTCTGATGAAGATCCAACTCCTCTCTGCAGCTTCCTACGGAGCTTCTCCAACTCATCTTCATAAAAGGCCTTCAAATGAGCATTCTCGACCATCAGCTTATCAGCAACTTCCTTCCATGCAACTGAATCTTCATGACTACCAGAGGAAAATAAACCCTCTTGTTGTCTCTTTCGCTTTTCACCACTTTGGTCTTCAAGATAGAGATCAATTTCCCATAACGGCTTTTGAAGTTGTCAATATTAGGAACCAAAGTTGCTAGCTCTTTCAATTCCTTTGCACTAGAATTTCTGAAAGTGTATTTCTTGATGCTTCTCTTTTGATCCATGGTACCTGTGATGTTTACAAAAAATGTCTCTAAGTTCCTTGAAAACCATTTGTGAATGTCATTTTTATGAATGCATGAATGCATGGTTTATGCATCAACCACAATCAAGAGCACGCAAGATCACAGCAAATCACACAAAATCACACAATCCAGGTTCTTAGGTTCGACGTCACGAGCATGGAGCCATGGGTCTACCCATCCCACAAGGTGTGTTCTAGGGAATTTTGTACCTGCCAATCGGGTTCTACAAAGGTTCCCAGAGTTTTCAATCTTCTATCAGATATTACCGGCACGCACAATTGCTCATGGGCGCCAACAATATGCCTAAAAAGACCTCGTCTGAGCGTAGTATCGCATGACAACAAACTCAAATTTGTACTTGATCTTGTTTCTGCACTACATCCTAAAAAGGCTTAGATTGGTTAAAAGGGTTCTAGGCCATTCAGCTTCTACGGACACTCACTATTGAAAGTAATAGCGTTATCACGATGGTTCGTAACAACCTCTACTACCTTCCATGAGGCCTCCACTGATTGGGGTTCCACCATATGACGCTCATGGTAAGGATTGCTCCTGACATGCGACTATTGGTCTTACCACCTCCTATCTCAAGTTACTCACCAAAGTTCGGGTTAGAACTTTATCTCATCACAGAGGAACCATCGAGCACCAAAAAGAAAAAAAAGAAGATAAACAAACAAAGCACACAACAATATATACAGATAAAAACACACAGATAAACAAAAATAGGCTTAACACACTTAAAACCGGATCCCCAGTGAAGTCGCCATTCTTCTGTAGCGGGGAAAATCTGAGATCGAAGCCATGGGATTGACTCGACTCAATATTCTGTTTGAAATCGCCACCGCGCTTTATTTTTTCAAAGGAAAAGGGAAAAGAACGAAAAACCCAAAGTTGTTTTTAAAACAAAAAGAGAACTCAGGTTCGAGTGTTGATTATACAAGGGGAAGGTTTAAAGCACCCCTCATATCTGTGGTACTCCACAGGAACCTTTTTGAAAATCTGTGTCGTGTGTGCTAAAAAAAACGGTTTGTTTTATTTTTAAAATAAGCTCGGCAAAGCGTTAAGCTTTGGGCCTACATACCTCCTCGGTGCAATGGAGAAGTCAGAGCTAATGTAGTTCCGCTTAAAGGGAAAACATTTTTTAAAACGAATAAACACTTTATCGTCGTTGGAGAGAAATACTCAGCCATTGATCTTGAGCATGAGAACAAACGAGTTCTTTGCATCGCAAATGAAAGAAGGGCTCCAACTCGGATAAAATCAACGAGTATGCCATTAGCTCTCTCACGCGGAAAAGATCTCATTATATCAATCAATTTCAAAATCGTGGGGTATAACCACTCGTTTCGACAATTAACGGTGTCTTAACTTTTTGAAAAAAAAGGCCATTGAAGGCAAAAGATATTTTTTAAAAAAAGGTTTTGAAAAGATTGCAAACATAAGAAGGTTTTTGAAAAAGGGAGAAGATTTTGAAAATTTAAGAATGGGAGGAGATGAAGAGGCTATCCTATTGCGTAAAATAAAAGCTAAGGAAAAGAACGGTCTAACCGAAATAAGAAGCCAACACTTGACATTATGAGTCAAGGTAGATTTCCCTTCCTTTGAAATATCAAATACTAAACCAACATTATCACTTGGGGATCCAGATGAATTTATTATCTTAGCACCATTTCGCATTAAGCACATTAAAATTCTGACGAAAATCGGGCAGAGTAACGGCTGTTTTCGGGTAAAATCCTTATCTCAATGCCTTGGAATTAACCATCAAGGGCTTTCAAGGAAATACCTGCACACATAAACAGACAACAATCCAATGCCAGACAGACAGAATAACAGCAGAGTAACAATATCATAAGGGTCCAGAGGTACTAAGTCCATAAGTCCGAATCTCCAAAATGCTAGGGATAGTAACCAATAGTCCAAAAGAGAGCCTTAGGTGTTTTTTAGATTTTTGTTATTTATTAGTGTTTTAGCATAAAAGTAAAGTATGGTCCAAGTGGACAAAGAGAAAATAGCGGAAACATAAACATGTGTCCAAATGGACAAAGAAAAAATAGCGGAATATAAACGTCCAAATGGACAAAGAGAAAATGGCGGAAACATAAACATAATGAAATGATAAAATAAAGCGATAAAGCGAGAAATATAAAGAGCAATATAATAAATTGCGGAAATTAAAGTCAATTGTTAGATGTTAAAGATAACCATCTTGAAACTTGTCAAGTATGTTATCAAAGTTAGTAAGGAAGATCGATGGTGAGTGAAGGATGTTCTCGGATTTAAATTCAATGGACATTTATCAGAAGCTTGATAAAATCATAGCGACTACACGATAAACCTCCATAAGTCTTAAATCAACCGCATGCAATTCTCTTCCATATTTGATCTTTTTGATTCGGGACACGAAATATTGCGCTATGTTAAGCAGATCGCCAAGTGATTTATGTAGAAATCACCCTACAACGAGGCCGGTCAAAACTTTATGTGCTAATGCATGCGAGAGGAATGATATGTAGATCATTCTCCGAAAGCAATACCGCACGAAAAGAAAAATGGTGAGTGATCTAGTCTTTACTAAGAATCCATAAGAATTCTCAAAGTATTAAGACTTTCATCGATCAAAATAAAGAGAATTAAAAGATGGAACCACATTAAAAGCTCCTTTCATCCATAATTTCAATCACGTAATTTTGCGGATTTGGATTCTCATCCTATCGACGCCCTAAGTCCATTGAAATTAGAGAGAAATTAGGCCTCTAGTTTGTGATTCAAAGAAAATATCAAAAGAATGGAGTAGAAGAAGAGTTAGAACCAAAAACAAGTTAAAAATAGCAAAAACAGGCATTCTGCCTCACTGGAAATCGATTTACCTCTGTAGGAAATCGATTTCCTGCGCACAGTTTTCAAAAAAACAGCATTATGAACTTTGAAACTTGATTTAGGCAAACATACAAACACCTTATGATCACATATCCATTGGAGCACGAATTTTCCATCAAATCACCATCAAATAGGACCAATATAGCATCAAAGATGCATTGAACACAAACAACAATGAATCACATTATGGTAGATGGAAAAGGAGGATGAAAATTACCAATTCTTGAACAAAACTTAGATCCACTTCAATAATCACCAACACAAATCTTGATCTCTCAACAATTGAAGAAGAAAAGAGTGAAATGGATGGTGGTTTAGCTCAAAGTTTGTGAGGTTCAAGGTGTGACTCACAAACTTTATGAAAGAATAAAGAGCTTTGGTGAATTCGGTAGGGATGAGGAGAGAAATTGCAAGGGGTTTTTTGGCTCTCAAAGCTTGAGAAATGAGAGAGTAGAGGTCTCTATTTATAGAATTGGAGCAAGAGTAGTGGCAAATTGGTCTTTTTGTGTTTGGTAATTAATTTGTGGTTAATTGGTAATTAAAGTGGGATTTAAATGGTAAAATGATATTTAAGTGGGTTTAATGAAGGAGTTAATTTTGATGAGGTGGAAAATTGGTAAAGTGATCAAATAAAAAGGTGCCAAAATGATATCAAGCTTCCCTCCTTATATTTTTTTGAATTTTGCGCACAGGAAATCAATTTCCCACAGGGGTAAATCGATTTCCACCTTCAAATTTTCAAAAATTGTTTTCTTGCACTGTTTTGACTTTTGCCCGATCTTTCACCTGTAAAATATAAACAAAAAGGGACAAAACACATATTTTTTTTGATTTTTGGTTAGCACTAAACAAATAAAAATCTAAAAGTGCTTGATAATTCCCCTCAGAGATAATCACAGTATCAAAGACAAAGCCTCACAATGGTGCTTTTGATTGATGATTGAATGCAATTGATGTATGATCTTAGGGTCAAAAATTGGGGTATGACACCGGGGACTGCCATAATATTGAGTTTAAGTTGAGTTCAGTTAGAATTTTGTTGCTCTGCGACTAAAATTTTATTTTCTGCACCTTTTATTTATTTGTTCTAATTCTGATATTTGTCTAATCTGTGTATGTTAGGTAAGACCTCAGCTGAATTTCTTTTTGACGCAGAGATTGAAAGAACTTTGCACGCAAGGCGTATACAAGCTCGGTTGGCTAAGCTGGAATCTGAAGAAGAAATTGTTACAGTTCATTCAGGTTTAGGTTCTGAAAGTGAAGAAGAAGTCATGGGTGAAAATCCTCCTCCTCCTGAGAGGCTCCTCGGAGACTATGGTGTTGCGAATACACCGGGTGGGAGGCTAACAATTGTCAACCAACCACTGAATGTTCCTAATTTCCAATTGCATCCAAGCACCATCACTCAGCTCGAAAGAAAGCCTTTCACCGGAAAGGTTAATGAAGATGCAAACAAGCACTTGCAGAGATTTTTGACCATGAGCACCACTCTGAAAATTGATGGTCATACTGAAGAAGCAAAGAAGCTAAGGATGTTTCCTTTCACCTTAGCCGAAGAGGCAGAAGAGTGGTTCTATTCCCTCCCAGCGGGCAGTATCACATCGTGGGACGAGATGGAAAAGGCCTTCCTGAATGAGTATTTTCTAGCGTCAGTCTTTCAACGAAAAGGTATGAAATTCTGAACTTTAAGTAGAAGGAGGGTGAACCTTTGGGAGATTCTTACAAAAGATTCAAGAGGATCCTCGTAGCATGCCCAACTCATAACATGGATCATACTGAACAAATGCAAGTGTTTGTTAATGGGCTCAAAATAAATACTAAGCAGTTGATCGATACTGCAGCCAGTGGCTCAACTAATTTCTCAACACCCACTGGTATTAAGAAGATCATTGAAGCGATAGCTGCAAATGAGCATCTAGATTTGTATGACAGGTGTACTAACAAACCTGAGGAAATAATTGATCTGAAGTTGGAGACTTCTAAAATTCGGGTTGAAGATGCGATAGCCGCAGAAGTTGAAAATAAATTGAAGGCTATGAATTTAGGTACACAACAGGTGGCTCAAGTTCAACAAGCTCAACCTGTCAGCTGTGAAATCTGTATTGGCCCTCACCAAACTGTATACTGTGCTGCTACTCCCAAGCAGATTGAAGAAATCAAATTCCTGAGGCAAAACAATCTGTATTCTAACACCTTTAATCCAGGGTGGAAGAATCATCCAAATTTTGCTTGGAAAGATCAACAACAACAAGGCACCCAGAAGGCAGAGTGGGAAGTGGCAATTGAAAGATTGGCTAGGCAGTGCTCTCAGTTCCAAGAAGAAACAAGAAACAACCACAGAAACACCACCGCCTCAATTAAAAATCTGGAAGTTCAAGTGGGACAAATAGCACAACATCTCACTCTACAGGCACAAGGTACCTTTCCGAGCGCAACCGTGAAAAATCCGAAAGACCAAGAGAAGATTAATGTTGTTACTACAAGAAGTAAGAAAGTGGCAGAATCGGAAAAAGTAAAAGAGGAAATAGATGACCCCATGGTAATAGAGGTGGATTTGGAAATAAGAGAAAATCCAAAAGAGCCAGAGGTTGTGGTACCGCCGGGTAAACCATTTGAAGAAAAAAATAAGAAAGTTGTTGAACCGGTGATCAAACTACCTTTCCCTTCCAGAGTGACAAAGAAGGATTCAAAAGAGAAAGACTTTGAGAAGTTTACTGCCTTGTTCAAAACGTTAGAGGTAAATCTACCCTTCTTCGAAGCACTTGAGCACATGTCCTTGTATAAGAAATTTATGAAGGAGGTGATGGCGAAAAAGAGATCACTGGGAGGAGAACCAAAAATTGCAACTGAGAAGTGTGGTATAGTCTCGTCAGCAAGAAAGATCCCAATCAAGAGGAAAGACCCTGGAGCGGTGGCGATACCGTGCACGATCAAGAATATAATATTTAAAAAGGTACTCATCGATTCTGGTTCTAGTGTGAGTTTAATGCCACTATCTATCTTCAAAAAGCTTGAATTGGGAAGTATTAGTGAAAGTAAGACAAAGTTACGGTTCGCTGATCACACCGTTAAGAAATCATGTGGGGTAGCTGAAGATGTACTAGTGGAGGTTGATAAGTTTGTATTCCCTATTGACTTCCACATCATGGACATTCCGGAAGATGAAGAAACTCCTATCCTTCTGAGACCATTTTTGTTGACAGGCCGCAGCAATTTCGACATTGAAAAAGGGACACTAACGCTGAAATCATTTGATGAAGAAGTAACCTTGAAAATGTTAGGAGTGAAGAAACACAGGGCGATTGTAAATGATCAAACTTCTGATGGTATGACAGAAAGTGAGGAAAAGAACAAAAGGTCTAAACAACTCCAAGAAAAAGTGTCAAGCGTAGCCTCTCAGGTGGAACCAACTCATATAGCCATCAAATGTTCTAAGAAAAAGAAAGGTGAAAAGAAGAATGAGGGAAGTGAATTGAAGAGAAAAGTTGTCATTACTTTTCATCGTCATGAGTTCTTGGTTGCGGAGGTGAAAAGCAACCAAGTGTGGAAGAGAAAATATCATCCATAATAAAGGGTAATGGACCGTCGAGCCATGCGACGTTAAACGAAGCGCTTTGTGGGAGGCAACCCACACTTTTAATAATCAATTTGTCTTTTTGTTTGTTTTATTCTCAGGTAATAAAATAGGGCATCTCTAGTTAAAGCTGGGTAGTGATCGTTGGAGTGCAATACCCTCTGTGAATCACCTCTCTCGAGCTCGTTCTGAAACATTGAGGTCAATGTTAAGTTCAAGTGTGGGGGGGGGGGGGGGGGGGGGGTTTCTTGGTTTTTCTTGCATTTCTTTTGTTTCTGTTTTTATTTTGTTTTTAGCATTACTATCCGTCTTTGGTGTACCATTATGTTACAGAGTGACAGATAGTTGTTGGATGAATCCGAGATTGATAGCTAGTGGATGAAAGATACTCCCCATACTTGATCTCTCAAGGCACCCCGGAAGTTGATGCAGCCATGAAATGATAAAATTAAAGGTTGGACGTGATTTGGTAACACCAGACCGAAATGGTTGTATGGTATACCCGAGTCGGAAAAGAAACCACATGACACGAGGAGGCTTTAGAGCTTGTAAGCATAACCAACATGGTGAGAATACAAAGGCCAAACACTAAAAAATCATCATGAGATTTCAGTCAGGTATGACCTTATCACTCTGATTTTGCGTATGTTCTTTTGACACAGCAAAACATGAGGACACACACTAAGGCATGTTGTTTGTTTAACCCTTAGCCTTTCTATCCATCCTTTACTTTATGTTTATCCTTTGTGAACCCCCATTGAGCCTTAGCCTTTTTGTTTGAAATAAACCACTGTTAATCCGTAACTATACACTTCCTACCCTTGTTCGGCATGATTGTTGTAAATTATAAAGTGTGCAAAAAGCTAAGTTTGGGGTGACAATTTGTAGAAAAAGGGCAAGTGCGTAAAAAGAAATAAAAAAAAGATAAGAAAGTAAGAAAATGAGAGGCATTCAAATGTCCTAAAAAAAACAAGAGAAAAGCACTTGCCGTGACTAAAGACTCGAACATGCTCATAGAAAAAATTGAGTGAAGGATCAAAGTTGAATAAACCCCCAGGTTATTAGTGAGGCACAAAAATGAGAAAAATAACATGAATGCAGAATCCAAAATCCTTTATTATCCATTCATTTGTCTATCCTACCATACCTGAGCCCCGTTACAACCCAAAAGACCTCATAAAGTATATGGAATATGTTTGTGTAGTGAAGATAGAGTAAATTCAAAATTAAGAGTTGATGTTGCATACTTTGGTACTATGACTCCAAACACTTTAACCTCGAGAGATCTGGTGAGAGTGTGAAAAAGTTTGCAGGTAAAGAAGCCCTCTAATGTGAAAGTGTGGTAGATAGTTGATTCAGGAAACCAGAAGCTTGACCGGGAAGGAAAAATCCAAGTTGCGAAAGACACAGGCTGTATTGTGGAGAGGAGAAATTCGTGGGTGACCTCTGTTTAGTCTCAATACATTACTTGAGAACAAGCAATGAGATAAGTTTGGGGTTGTGATCGGTCACCATTTCTATTAAGTTATGTCTTTCAACCGACACAAATTCATCATCTCGGTAACACATTCGGTTGTTTTATTGCTTTTTAAGTTAAGTTTATCATATTTATTAATTTATAGTATTGCATTGCATTTGGTTTAAATTTTATGTCAAAAGATCCTCTTTATTCCTTTGTTTGGTAGTGTTAGTGTTGTAGGTTGATGCCTTTGTTTGTATTGTTGTAGTGTTTGTTTGTGTTAGACGCTGGCCTTAGGATCTAGAGGGGGGGTGAATAGATCGTTCACAGTTTTACGGAATTAAATGACTTTTCAGCGGAAGTGATTCTGAATCGACTCGCGTCTATTCCGAACCACTATCGAAACGATTATATATGTGTTTAAAACCAGTCAAAGACTTGATATAAGTGATAAGAGTATACGTTGCAGAATCAAAGCGTTGCTCTTATTGAAAATCAGATTAACTTCTTGTATGATGGACAATGTTTGCAATGCAGTAAGAGTGATAGAAACAAATATACAAACACTTGGTGATAATGATCAAATTGAAGGTGATTCAATGTGTGGTGGATTGTGATGTTTATGTAAGTTCTTAATTCACAATCTTAACACTCGAATCGTTGATCAATTTGCTATTATAACCAAATATGAACAGAATGTAAATGAAAAAGTAAAAGCGACAATAACACGATATTTGTTTAGGCAGTTCGTCGATCGTCCTCGCTACGACTACGTCTGCCCCCAATTCCAAACTGAAATTGGGTAATCTTTCATTAATGTTGAAAGTAGTATATACAAAGAAGATAACAAAGCGATAAACCATAAACCAATTATGTCGATCCTTTGAATCTTCTTCCCCCTTAATCTTGCGCAAGATCAAGGTTATCCAAGAGCTTCACTTTGATTCCCTTCTGCAGTGTCTTGATTCCTTGAACTCCCCGTTCCTCAATCGTTACACTCAGCCGAATCCTCAATGAACGCCTCTTGATAAAAACCCCCAAGAACCACCCGTCGTGGAGGACAAAACCCGCAGATTTTATTCACCAACAAACCCCACAAACCTTCACCCACTAGGAATCTTCAATTCCGTTCCATGGACGTTATCGAACTCATCACTAACCCGCAACGCAAGAATGATTATGTGTAATTGTGTTGGAGATGATGAAGAACGAAGATGAGAAGTGTTTGTGTATCTTTCAGTCGTTGGTGTTGCTTTGAATAATGAACCTTGGACAATATATATGATAGCTTAACAGTTGGAGATGAGATAAACAGAATTTTTGGCATTCTTGATCAGTTAGGTCGACCTCTTGTAGTGCTTAGGTCGACCTAGCAGAGCTTGCAGAATTTTGCTCCCAGTTAGGTCGACCTGTTTAAGGAGTAGGTCGACCAGAATCCTCTTCAAATGCATTCTGGGGACATTTTCTCAGATTAGGTCGACCTAGTTGTTTGTGTAGGTCGACCTAGCAGGCTGGTATGTAAATTTCATCAATGTAGGTCGACCTAGATGATGTGTGAGTCGACCTAGCAGAAGTATATGGATTTTTCTCCATTTTAGGTCGACCTGGGTTGATGGTAGGTCGACCTAACTGCTGCTTTTCTGCATTCTTCTTGTTTTGCTTGTGTTGAGTCAACCTATAAGTATAATATAGATCAACCTGTACTATCATGAGTGATCAATGCTTGCTTTTCTTTGAGTTTTCTGCTTCCGCCTTGTTGTTTGAATGCTTATTTGAGTTTGCCATGAATCAAAAACATCTTTGAGTGTAATCTTGTATTCACAGTTTGGTTGATTCAAGAGTGTGATTCTCTTGAAGGTTCTTGTGTTTGGTTCTAGAGATAAACTTGTGAAAAATTGTGTTTGGTTCTAGAACTTATCTCGGTAAAATTTCTATTTTGTTATTGAGATTAGTCGCTTAAATCTATATTTGGATCGCGAGCTCCGCCCGTGGAAAAGATCTTGTTTGGATGGGGGAATAATCAAGTGTAAAATCTCTTTATTCTCTTGAAACAAAGGTTTGTAGGCATAGCTTGTAAAAGCTCAAGTTATTATTAAAACTCTTAAGGAGTAACTTTTGAGGAGAGATATTGGCCAATATTCGACCGGACCTTTATAAATCCCGGTGTCATCTCTATAACTCTCTATTTATTTTGTCACTTTATTTTATTCTATTTAAAACTCCTTCCATTTTTTGTAGCTTTTCTTTGTGATATGATCATACTGAAACAAATTATTGTTTTAAGTGTGATTTTTTTATTAATCCCAAATTTTAAATACCATAATTCACTCACCCCACCATTGTGTTTGGAGTCACTCATTCAACAATTTTAAGCTATAAAAGTAGGCTACTAGCAATGATGTATTTTATTTTCACATGTAATATGAGAACAAATCAATTATCTATTTCTATTTTTCTCTGTAAATCTAGGTTCCATTTTTTTTATTATTTTATCATCCTTCTCTTTAATCTATTCATTTGTTTACGATTATTATTATGTATATTTTTATAATTAAAATGAGTGAGTACTTATAATCTTAGAAGTATGAGGATTGTCTAAAAGACGTGCCTCATGTAACTCTTAGTTTCAAAATTTGTTATGAGAAATTTTGTTTTGCTCTATTTTAAAGTTTTTATGAAAGTCTCTGAAAAAGTAGAGACACCATTAGATATACATCGAAGAACCGAAAGGTGAATACTTATATACGATACATAAAAGACTGATAGTTAAACCAACACATGAAAAAAGTATTTGTTTAATTGAGAAAATCTTGTTTTCCCTTAAAAATAGATTTTCTTACGCTACAACAAATTGTAAATTTTGTAATGAAATTTTACCTCGTCCAATTAATCCATCGTGGTAAAACCTATTTAATTAGACATCTTTCTTTATTGTTATGTTTTAAAGTCACATTTTACCTCACTCAATGTTAACATCCGTTGTGTAATGTGGTGCGTTCCTTTTTTATTTTTTATTTATTTTTATGCCACTTTTGGCTTTTAATATATTCTCAAATTTTTACTATATTAAAAATTTTGGCATTGAAGATTAATATCAAATATACTGTTTATTTGGTAGAAAAAGTGAAATTTGACATTTATCTTCAAAGCAAAATTTTCAAGATACTATTTTAGCATCTTCAAATTCAGTGATCAACAAAAAGAACACAATAAATGGTGTTTTCTAGTTTAGTTTATGGAAGAAATTATGTTTTTGACTTTTGTTTAGGGGATAACTAGAGTTCATTAATGGAATATCAAGTTTGGAGAAAGAATGAGTTAGGTTTAGGAAAAAGGCGAATGAGCGCGTAGAGCTTTTATAGAAAAATTTGGCTAACTTTTCCCCACGATTTATATAAAGGAACGAGGTGAGAAGTTGTTATCTCATTTTTAATTTTAAATTAAAAGATAAAATATTTCCCCACGGTTGGTAAAAGGGACCGAGGTGAAAACCTACAACTATTAAATTAAAACAAAATACATAAACAAAGTTGTAGCTTATTTCTCTTTCACAACAAAACATCGCTCTAACACCATTTCTTCACTAACCTCAGTCATATCTTCTCCAACTCGTACATAGAAAGGAAGTGAAACATGAAGCTCACTGGACGGATACATGAAACTCATTTCTTTGACTTCTTCACATTTTCGGTACGTCAAACATATCCACTATTCATGTTACAATAATGTTTTTGAGACTCTAAATCCTAGAGATTTAATATTGTTGTTGTTGCGGTTGAGATTGAAGTTTCTATGTTGTTGTTGTTTAGATTGAGATTGAAGTTTTTATGTTGTTATTGTTGTTGTTGTTGTTAAGATATGTAAAAGGTTTATTATTGATGTTATTGTTGTTATTGAGATTTAAGGTTTTAATGTAGTTGTTTTGTTGAGATTGAATGTTAGCAAAGTTTTCATTTAAGATGCATGATTTTACAAGAATTTTAATTTTATTTTTAGAATGTATTTATGGATCATAGTTGGATGAAAGCTAATATATTAAGTTTGGTGTATGGGAAGGAAGTGGTTGAATTTCTTGAATTCTCAAAGAGAAGACTTCCTAACATTAATAGAATATTTTATTGTCTTGTGTAATATGCAAAAATACATTTTTTTTAAATAAAGTAATACTCAATTACATGTGTTGTGATGAAATTAGTCAACATTATAAAATATGAATATGGAGTGGTGAAGCGGATACAAATCCTACTGTGTCACTTAGAGATGAAGTTAATGTATATATATTAATAATCGCACAGAAGATATGATCAGTGATATTGGAGAAGATTCCTTTAGGAAAACTCATGTGTATGATACTTTACGAAGTAACAAGGAAGAGATGTTATATAAGAGGTGCACAAATTTTACAAGAATGTTAGTAATGTTAAGACTGAGCAGTCTGAAGGCAAAAGGTAGGTGGATCAATAACATGTTGTCGAACCATAATTATTAGGCCAAAAAGATATGGTGTCCAATGTATTTGAATTATATCAAAATACATGCATGCCATAATTATTTCATATTATACAGAAAATAGTATGACAAATTGAATCAGTGTCCAAAGTGTGGGGAATCCCACTACAAGTTGAAGGATAGTGGTATTGGTGAAGATGACAATGTAAGAAAGAAGCATCCTCCTACCAAATTTTTGTGGTACCTAATAATAATTCTAAGGTTCAATATACTATTTGGTAATGTAAATGACACAAATAATATTAGAGATCGATGTTCTTTGGTCTTTCATACTAGCCTAGTCTCCTTGTAAGACATTGTCTTGATGTGATGCATGTGGAGAAAATTGTGTGTGATAGATTGATTGGAACACTAAAACTTTAAAGGCTAGAAAAAATAAGGTAATAATTCCCGTCTAGATATGATGGTTATGTGTATACAACAAGATTTGGCCCCAAAATAAATAGGAAAACTAACATATTTTAACCCAACATGTCACAATCTATCTAGAAAAGAAAAGAAAATTTGTGAGTGTTTGCATGGTATCAAAGTTCCCAAAGAGTACTCATGAAATGTCAAGAAACTTGTATCAATGAAAGATCTCAATTTAATTGGCTTAAAATCACATGATTGTCATGTCTTAATGCAACAACTTCTACTAGAATCTATCTGTGGCATCTTACTAAAAAATGTAAGGGTAACTATAGCTAGATTGTGCTTATTCTTCAATGCCCTATATAATAAAGTCTTTGATCGAGAAAAAAATAGATGAGCTTGAAGATTAGGTTGAAATTATCTTGTGTCAATTTGAGAAGTATTTTCCTCCGTCACTTTTTGACTTTATGTTTATCTTAATTGTTCTCCTAGTTTAGGAAATCAAATTTTGGGGCCTTTATTATTTAATGTGAATGTATTCAATAGAGTGAAACATGAAGATTTTAAAAGGGTATACAGAAAATCATCATTGTCTGGAAGTTTCGATCCTTGAAAGGTACATCATTGAAGAAGCTATTGGATTTTCTTAAAATTATTTATCAGAAGTAGACTGTATATGGATTACAAAGTCTCATCCTGATAGAAGATATGAAGGTAAATGTACTCGAGGTTTAAATGTTAAGTAAATGGTCAGGATGTAGTTTTTAAAACACATTGGTATATATTAAATAATATTGATGAAGTTCAACCTTACTTATCCACTCACAAAAGACTTATGAAGGAAGGATTCTCCAGGATGAGTGACATGTGGTTGTTGAAAGAGAATGTCAAGAGTTTCAAAAATCTGTTTAGTGAAAGAATTTCTAATGGTGAGAGTGCATCTGAGACAATTAAATGGATGTTATAGATGCTAAAATTTAATTATGTAATAACTTGGACTACAAACAACATTAGTAAATTTTATGAAAGTTGACCTTGATGTTGACCAAAATATCCAAAAGTCAATTGTTTGACTTTTTAATCCCGGATGAATTTTCTGATTAATCAACCTCCAATCCCACTTCAATCAATAATCAACCAATGGAATTAAATGAGTATTTCCACATGGTATCGCACAACACCACATGCCACATAATCATCTCCTGATTAAATGTTGACCAAAAAGTCAACTATGTTGACTTTGGTCAAAACCCTAGCTTAGGGTGACCAAATGACTTGTAGCTTGGATCCTTCACTCAACACTTTGAATTTGACAATTGGGAAACCTTGACCCTTGGGGATTTTGATGTAATCATATGAAACCCCAGATGCCCTTGTCTTAATCTAGAATCTTCTCAGTATAAGCCTTTTTTTTCTGTCAAACTTCTGGATGGAAACAATGCCATGGATGCATGTATTGGATGAATGACCTAAATGAAATATGTATATGGATGTAATACAGATAAAGGGGTAGGACAAATTTGGGGTATGACAGTATCCAATAGAACATTTTGGTAACACTCATAATTGGTCATTTGGTCTAGTGGTAAGAAATACCCCTAATAAATATCAATGAGATATTTATTCTCCCAAACTTTATTTTTAACCACACATACATTATAATATATATATATATATATATATATATATATATATATATATATATATATGTATATGTATATGTATATGTGGTTGTAGTAAAAGATAAAAAGATTTGATAGAAAAATAAAAGAGAAGAAAAGAAAGGAAAGAAAGAAAGAAGAGAAGAGAAAGGAGAAAAGGAAAAAAAGAAGGGAAGAAGAACAAGAAAACCATGGAAGAACTCATCATCATCATCATTATCAATACCATCATTTTCATCTCATTTTCTTTAGCAATCTTCATCACCTTCATCATATCAAGGTGAGTTCCTAAATAGTTTAGCCTTAGAGAAAACTAGAGTTTTGGTATTGATACGATGAATATGATGATGGAAAGTATTTCATGTTTTTATGTTAATCCATGTTAAGAAATATTGAGATTGATACCATGTTTGTATGGTTGGGTTGAATCTATGAGAATATACTTGTTTGTTATTGTGATTTGGTGTTGGGCTTGTTTTATCTTAAGAACTTGTGTTTGTAGATGTTGGTGTGTGTTTTGCCATGGCTTAAGCTTGTTAAAAGTGGGAAAGGATGAGTTTAGAAGAGGAATTTTTTAGGATTACACAGAGAGGAATCAATTGGCCTGATAAAAGTTGCAGAACCAATTGATTTGTTCATGAAATTATGAAGAAAAAGCTGAATTTTAATGATGACAATCGATAGGCTATAATGCTCAATAGATTGGTCCTATTCAATTTCACAAGAACAGAAGTCAGTAACTTCAGTCAATGGATAGGCTCATAACGCAATCAATTGGTTCACCTTTGTTTTGCGAAAAACCATTTGTTTCATGTTTCTAATTCATATTAGGAGTCCTATAACTTATACCATGAGGTATATGCATTAGATTATCATTAATCGTTTGAATTACATGAGATCGAATGGGTTTTAACCTAGAATCCCGATAAGGTTAAATCGATTGGTAATTGAGTTTCGTAACTCAGTTTTGGATGCAGTCGGAAGAGTTAGAAAGCTAACGTAGAGAAATATAATATAGAGAGATGTGTCTACGAGTTATTCCACTATAACCTTTTCTTGAGTCCGATTAACCCCACCATAGGATGATCGGACAGACACTAACCATGTGTTGTGAAAGTGGAATAAGTTAGGATGAGGTGAGTCGTGTGATGGCTTTGCCTAAGGTTTTATCGGGACATCTTAGGTTACCATGTGTTTTCATGAATGCTTATGATTGTGCAATGAATTGGTTCCATGTCTCCACCGTAAGATGGGAATCGTACCTCTGATTGTTGTGAGGTCGGATATATTGGAAAGTTACTACAATGCCTAATCAATTAATGAGAAGAATCATGATTATTTTTTGGTTATGTATGTGATGAATCATATTGTGATATATATATATATATATATATATATATATATATCATGAATTATTGTTTGTGTTTTGAATGATAATAGAGTAAAAACTATGATGAAAAGTGAGGCTTGTACTAAGGGAATGACTTAGAAAGATAACTTAGGTTAAGAAAATGACTTAGGTACTGTTCCTTGGATGGAATGATACATCGGTGTCTATCGCGGAAGTATTCGCTTGAATGATGAATTAATATGCTTTGTATGGAACATAGTAATAAGAACTGGACATTGTCAGACTAATTGGATTAATTCTTAATCGCACACGATAATTATGAAGGTTTTGCGCTCTTACGGTCGCGGTAGTGTGACTCTTGCATATTCATCTTTTGTTAGATTGTTGATCATATTCTCAACCTTTGTGTGTTGGAAAGAAAGTTTTTCTACTAGTGGATGTCAGTAAAGTTCAAGTGTTGTTTTGAGAAAGTAGGTATTTAGAGGAAGATATGAGTTTTCGATAAAGATCCATAATCTAGTCATTAGTACGTGTGCATTTCAAGTATCCCATATGTTCCACCATGTTCAAGTTGCAATTGCACATTCAAGAGTGATGGATGGAAAATCTCCATAGAGAGTGATGGAAGACCAGAAAGATAATTGCTCATAAGAATGGAAGTAAGACAATCTTGTACCGAGTATGAGATACCTTATTGGAGTAGTGTGTAGGAAGTGAGCCATCAGGTGTGTGCGTGTGTAGTACATTGTATCGGGTCAAGTGAAGTTAACAAGGATATTAATATTTAGTTATCTAAATTTTGTCGAAATTGTTGAAGGATTTATAAGAGGAGAGTCATTGGCATTAGGCGTAGTCAAAAGCAGTAAATTATCTTAAGAAGTTTTAAGAATGTTGAATATCCAATCAAAATAAGGTTTTGTGGTTATGGATTTGATTAACTCGGTGCAAGAAAGGTAAGTCGTGGATTCCAGAGGAGTCTATGACCAAGCAGTTTGGATAAGTGTGTCAGATGAATTAAGTAGGAGAAAGGTTAGACGTTAATATAAGACTGGAATATAATTTTTGGTTCTACTAATGCCTCTCTTTGCAAGCAATTTTCTGAGACCATGCATGCTAAATATGAAATGAGCAGGAGTGGAGAATTGAAGTTCTTTCTTGGAATTCAGATCAACCAAAGCAAAGATGGAATCTTTGTACATCAGTCTAAGTACTCAAAGGAACTTCAAAAGAAGTTTAATCTTAAAGACTGTAAGATTATGGCAACTCCTAAGCACCCAACCTACAATTTAAACAAAGAGGAAAGTAGAACCAAGGTGGATTAGAAGCTATTAAGAGGTATGATTGGTTCTTTTCTTTACCTCACAACTTCTAAGCCTGATATATTATTCAATGTTTACTTGTGTGCAAGATTTCAATTAGATCCTGGAGAGGATCACTTAACTGTTGTTAAGAGAATCTTTAGGTATCTGAAAGGAACAACAAATCTGGCACTTCTTTATAAAAATTCTCAAATTAATGAGGTAGAAGAGACTAATGAGGTAGAAGAGGTGAAAGAGAAATAAAATGTCCTTGAAATCAAGAACAAACTAATGAGGTAGAAGATGTGAAAGAGAAATACAACATCCTTGAAAAGAGGTTGAAGGCTGTGGAAGGAAATGAGATTTTTGTCTTTGCGTCTAACAAGACTTTAGTTCTCGCTCCTACATATCTCCATGCACAATGGAGAACTCAAGGCTACATAGTTCTAGGTAGC
Source organism: Vicia villosa (assembly GCF_029867415.1). NCBI lineage: Eukaryota > Viridiplantae > Streptophyta > Magnoliopsida > Fabales > Fabaceae > Vicia > Vicia villosa. The sequence goes on along the minus strand of NC_081180.1, from coordinate 234,692,180 downwards.
AAATATTTGTGTGTTGGTTCATTTTAGCGAAAGAGTCTCAAAATCAAACCCAAATGTAAGACATCAAAATCAAATAATGCATACAAAATGCAAAAGTACACTTCTATGTTTCTGGAAAATCAAATTCAGGAAAAATACGAATGTGCACTTTCGTAGTTTCCTGAAACACGAAAAACACAAAAATGGCAGAAAATAGAGAAACTGAAAAATGGCACAAAACATATGGTTCAATAGCCTAACAAATGTGTGTCACTACCTATATAGAAATGTTTCTTAAACAACCTAATATACATATTTCGTAATGCATGAAGATAAAATAAAAAATGAGGAAAATGAAAAAACTTATCAAATATGAAGTTGAAGCACTTGAATTGAATGGATGCTGAAAAGTAATTGATAAACCACTTAAATTGAATGGAGTAGAAAAAAACACTTGAAATGATAAAGAATTTGGGGTATTAGAGAAACTTGAGCACTTGATATATGTTTTGCTGGAAATGAGGAAGAGGAAAGGTTTGACGCGTATTAGACTAAAAATTTGTCTTGAAGGATATTTCTATAATTTTTCAAAGATGTATTTTCGTAATAGTTTTTAGCAAAATAAAAGAGTGACTCACTTGCAAATAAATGAGATGTGAATGGAGCTTTCAAAACGCATCTCTAAATTAAAAATACATATTTTTGATTTTTTACAATGGTGCGTGGGCACCACTAAGAGTACCAAAAGTATCCTCCAACTTTTTTTTTTAAATGTCTTTCAATTTAATTTAGATAACTTTCTTGTATAATGTCTTCCAATTTAATTTAGATAAAGTCTTTTTTTTTTTCTTTCAAATAATCTAGTAGTTAGAATTTAGGTGAATAAATGGGATGTAGCGGATTCGAACCCGCAACTCTATATTTAATATCGCTTTACAACTAAATTGCCTTAACATGACGGATAGGATACGAGTCTTCTCTAATAGTAACTTTTTTGCTTAAAAAAATTGCCAAGAAAACTATTAATTTTGTTCTAATTTTTCTAGATAAATTTTTCTTTCATTTTTTTTTTTTCAATTTTAAATTCACACCATAATTAAAAGAAGCTCTCCCCTAGTACGTACATATGTTAAATATATGATTACTAAAATAAAGATTTCGATAATAAATATTGTCTTATTCTAAAACATGAGCCTAACATAAAACCAAACATCCCACAACAACATAAAATATATTTTTTTCTCATAAATAATATATATCTTCACACGTGGTAGCTAGAAGTTCTCAATCTTCAAGCTCTATCTTGATGTTCTTGATTTTCACAAGTCCTTTCCCACATCTTGGAACCAAAGTAACCACAATAGTATCATCTCCATCAACATCCAAATCTTCCAACAAATCAGTTAATCCAAGTCTCAAACAACTATTAATCTTCTTCTTCTTATGTCCATGTGAAGAATGAGGCACATTCACAAAGCTTCCTGCAAACTCAGTGTTCCCTGGCCCAATCACCTTATCATCTTCATCATTGATGAAAACATCAAACTTGATTGCTATATTCTTCTCAAACTCTATCCCTTCAATCAACAAAACCTCTTCCTCTTCTTCCTTCTCTTTCTTACTCCTTGATTTCTTTGGCCTCTTCACAATAGCACTCACAACATCATCCAAAACCAATGGAAACTTCACATAGTTTCTTGAGTTAACCTCAGCTGCATGTGCTTCACCAATAGTACTAAATAGTTTTCCTTGTGCAACTTGCACCTTTTTTTGTGCTCTTTTTGGAGTAGGTTTAGCATTTAGCCATGGAATTTCAACATCTTGATAAACATAACCTAGGTTTTTTGAGTCAAGACAATCCTTAACCTTAACCCTAACAAGATTCTTGTTCTCATCATAGAAAAGAAACCCTGATTCTAACCAATCTTTGTCATTGAAGTCTTTTCTTTTCCCACCAAGTGTTTTCCATATAGACCAAAACCTATCAATGTTTGAATGGTGAGAGAAAAAAATTGGATCTCTTGCAGCTGCATAGAAAGTTCCCATGTTCTCAAAGTTAGGTTGAGTATTGTCACCACTCCATCTATGAACAGGTCCATGTGGAACATTCTCTAATGATCCCGCGCCGGGATCGGACTCATCGCCGGCACGATAAGTGTTTCCAAGGAAAAGTTTTGAGGTTTTTCCATTGGAAACAACTTGTCTATACATTATAGTAAGGTTGTTGGAGATTTGTTCACTTGCATCAACATCACTATCAACATCATTAAAGTCTAAGTCTATGAGTGTTGGAGGTTGATGACTTGCGTTTCGGAGTTTGTCGTAAAGAGGTGATGCACTGTCGGTGTAAATAAAGGGAAACTGCATGCCATCTGGAGCATCGTAGTTCCAGAATGGTAATGCAAAAGTTGGATCATTGATCAAGCTACCCAAGATTCTTTCATAGAAATAAAGGTACCATCTATGAAAAGGAAAAAAGAGCCAAGAGTTATGAACTTGAAGATCAAGGTTAGGGAAACCAACTTGGGAATAAGCACCATCACAATAAGCACAATGGATATTAGCTTGTTGAGTGAAGCTACGTGGATCATTGGAAGGCAAGGCTTTCATGAGTTGAATGGCCTTTTTGTATTTTGCTAGATATTCATCATTGACTAAGTGAGCTGCTTGTCTTACTCTCAAGGCTTGATTTGAAGAAGGGATCTTGAAGTCTATGATTTTTGTAGAATTTGGTGGACAACAATTGATATTATTGGGTGTAGCACCTAAGGGTAGGTCAGGTGGACCACATGTGGAAAGGTCAGGTGGGGATATGGGAGAAGCTAGGGCAAAAGGGTTAGTGGCAAAAGTACCATAAAGTCCTCCAAGCCCAATAAGGACATCTCTCCTATGTCCTACAATGTTTGGTAGTTCTTGTTCTTCTTTAGGGTTGTTTTGGTTACTATTTTTGCCATTGCATGTGATCACTTGGCGTTTTGATGATTTTCTATAGTTAGAATATTTGTGTAATGGAAACAATGAAGAAGGAGAAATGTTTGAGTTTGAAGAGATAACATTGAAGGAAAAAGGTGTGATAGATGCCATGGTTTTTTGGTTATGATATGATTTAATTTAAGACAAGTTTATAGTCCTTTTATAGAGAACACTAATGAAGACATTTCTTACATATTTTACGTGTATATATTGTTGATGGACCATAAAATAAATTAATAATGTGGACATAAACGTCGTTTTGTTGACATTTAGTAAATTTTTATTGGAAATTTTTTGGTTTTACATTTTGAATAGTAGGGTAATAGCGTATGCATTTTGAGTTCTACAATGTTTGGCACCTAAGAGATACTTATTGAGAGAATTCATAAAAAAAAAAAATTTACGTAAAGTCAAAAAATGTGGTTAGTAGGCTATGAATATTGAAAATTTATAATTAAGGAAATGAGAAAAATCTTTTGTATGCCTATATGATTTTTTTCTCAAAATAGTTTTTTCTTTCTTTTCTTAAAGTCTTTCTTTTCGTTGGCCTCTTTTTTGTTGTTATGTTACTGGCTTTTGTTTGTGTTATTAGCCTCACATATCAAGCCCATGATCTATCTGAAGAAAAGGATTATCCAAAGAAGAGTCTTACTAAGTTAATGGAAGATTATGGCTATGTGGACAATGGAGATCTCTTAGATACCAATCCTCCAAAGCAAAAGAAATGTCACATCCAAACCCGCCTATTTTTTGAGATGACCACCATGGAAAATAAGTGAGACTTTTATAATGATGATGTATTCTTTTATGAAATTTTGAATACTTGACATTTACTCATAAAGTTGTTCTTTCTGTACTTAACATGATTTGTGGAGGATTCCACAATGGATGATAGCTCGTGGTACCAAAGGGGTATAATAGTAAGTGTGCTATTTTACACCACAGGCAAAGGTTTGTAGTGAAAAATCAGATAGCGCGCTATATTTTACCACGGTTGGAAATTCTAACCTTGGTAAAATCCTTATCTTCACGACAGTTGGGTCTTTCAACCACGGTGAAACGTTAGTTACTTAGCTTTTCACATTGATTGGAAGTTCCAACTGTGATGAAAAGTCAGGCAGCCCAATTTTTTGTTTTTGCCACATGATTTGACTGATTACATTGAGAACTTCCATTACAATATAGAATATTAAATATTTCTAACACAATATAAATAGAAAGAACAATAACAACAACACCAACAACAAAAACAAAAGCAACAACAAAAGTAATAATAAAACAACAGTAACACCAACACCAACAACAACATTAGGAGCACCAACATCAACAACAACAATAATAATAGTAGTAGTAATAACAACAACAACATCAGCAGCAGCAACAACAACAACAACAATAGCATCAACGACGACAATAAAAACAACAATAACAGTGTGAAACTATGTGCTTGAAGGTAGTAAAGATTAGTGTTCGGTCACCATTTCTATTAAGTTTATGTCTGTCATCCGGCACAAATTCATCATTTTGGTAACACATTCGGTTGTTTTTATTACTTTTAAGTTACGTTTATCATGTTTATTAATTAATAGCATTGCATTGCATTTTGTTTAAATTTATGTCAAAAGATCTTTTTTATGCCTATGTTTGGTAGTGTTAGTCTTTCAGGTTGATGCATGTGATCAGCGGAAATGATAGTCAGACCGTGGGGACTCTGGGGCTGAAAGATGGAAGTTTTTGAAGAATCGGGAGGTCAACACGGGCGCCCGTGTACATCAACACGACCCGTGTCAATATCTTCAGGAAGGAGTTGAAGAAGCCCAAGTCAGTGAATTAACACGGGCACCCGTGTACATCAACACGGCCCGTGTTGACGGGTATGGAGCAGGAAGCCAATGCCACGTGAGTCAGGAGATCTACACGGGCACCCGTGTGACTCACACGGCCCGTGTAGGTGGATGCGTATAAAAATGTCACTTTTTGATCTGTTATAAGTTGTCCGGTCAATAAGGGCACTTTGGAATTTTTACTGAGACTGATACTTAAACTACTTAAACTATTTAAATGAAGTTTGTGTAAGGAGAAGAGACCTTTTGACCGTACAAGAAAAAAGACCACTAGAGAGAAGATAGCTATCACAGAGTATTCGGAGACGGAGAGATTCAAGGGGTCCACCATTGAAGATCAACGTCATCGTTATTCTTTGTAATTTTTAACTTTTCTACTATGTTTTCTTCGAATACTATGAGAGGCTAAACCCCCTAATGCTAGGGGGTGATCCTGATTTGACAATTATAATGAATTCGAATCTATGATTTTCTTAATGCATCGCTCACCTATTTCAATTCGATTGTGTGATTTTATTATGTGTTTGTATCGGACAAATACAGATTGATCTACGACTAACATTTAACAGGATTGTAATTGTTAGGGTTTTCACATAATTAGGTTAAAAGGAATACAACCTAGGACTAGGAATTCTTTTTAATCAACGTAAACCTTGACGATAATAACGGTTAAAATCAATAATTATTTGAATGTTCTTTCAAATAAGGATTGGTAGTTTAATAGTTTCGTTCATTAAGGACTTAAGGACGAACATTCAAAGGTTAGGTAATTGAATGTTTCTGTGCATTGAGGAAACTCGAATTTGGATCATTACTTGTTAAATCAACCATAATCCCTATTATGCTTTTTCTTCATAGAACTTTTGCAATTTTTGTTTTACTTTTATCGTTTAAAGTCTGATAAAACAAACCAACTTGTGTTTTTGTTCACTAGAATCAAGAGTAAAATTGATACTTACTACGCAGTCCTCGAGATCGATATTTGGGGAAACAAGTTATATACAAAGTTATCCAAGTGTGAGTTATTGCTGACAGAAGTGAGTTTCCTTGGTTATGTGATTTTTAGTGGTGATATTGTTGTTGATCCGACCAAGGTTGATGATGTATTGTAGTGGGAGACTTTGTAGTCTCTTATTGAGATCAAAAGTTTTCTGGGCTTAGTTGGTTATTAATGAAGTTTATCGAAGGCTTTTCGAAGTTGTCATTGCATTTGACTTAGTTGACTCTAAAGGGTCAAGCTTTTGTGTGGAATGTGCAGTGTGAAGAGAATTTTTAAGAACTCAAGCGGAATTTGACATCAGTGCAAGTTTTGGTTTTGCCGAGTTCAAGTGAATATTTTGTTGTGTATTGTGATGCTTTGAAGATGGGTTTAGGGTATGTGCTAATGCAGAATGGCCAGGTTGTGGCTTATACTTCTAGACAGCTGAAATTTCATGAAAGAAACTATCATACACATGATCTGCAGTTGGCATGTGTAGTTTTTGTTCTTAAGGTGTGGAGGCACTGTTTGTTTCGTTCCAGATTTGAAGTGTTCAACTGTTACAAGAGTTTGAAGTATCTATTTGATCAGGAGGAATTGAATGAGGTAGAGGAGATGGTGTGAATTTTGAAGGATTATGAGTTTAGTTTGAGTTACCATCCGGGTAAAGCAAATGTTGTAGCTGATTCTTTGAGCAGAAAGTTCTTGCATATGTCGACATTAATGGTTCGAGAATTGGAGTTGATTGAACAATTTAAAGATCTCGGTTTGGTGTGTGAAATGACTCTTGACGGTGTGAAGTTGGTTATGTTGAAGCTGACTAGTGGTATTCTTGAAGAACATTAGAGAAGGTCAGAAGTCATATATGAAGTTGATTGATTGTCTTATGTTAATCAAGCAAGGTAGCAGAAATGATTCCAGAATCGATGAGAATGGTGTTATGAAATTACACAATAGGGTTTGTGTTACAGATGTACCAGAACTTAAGAAAAATATTCTTGAGGAAGGTCACAAAAATGGTTTGAGTATTCATCCCAGTGCTACTAAAAATGTATCAAGATCTGAAGAAGGTATTTTGGTGGCCAGGAATGAAGAAATATATTACTATCTTTGTGTATTTGTGTTTGACTTGACAGAAGTCATAGATTAAACATCAGAACCCATCCGGATTAATGCAGCCGTTGAATATTACATAGTGGAAGTGGGACAATATTTCTATAATTTCATGACGAATAGATTGACTAAATCGACTCATTTTATTCCGATAAAGAACGGTTATTCATTGCAGAAGTTACTTGATCCCAAGCTCAGAAGGGGGGATCATGGGTTCAGAAGGGGGCGACCCGGTTCCCGAGAGAACCAAATGTCGAGTTGGTACCACATGCATAGAGTCATTTTGTGTTTTGATTCTCATTGCATAAACTATTATTAAATGGTTGTGAGATGGTGACGATGTTACTTGTATGTATTGAATGTATGATGTGTTGTGTGTTTATCTATCCTTGCATTCTTTACACTGGTTTATATCAAAGTTTATTTATCACCCTTTTGCTTAATGTTGTCCACCATGTACATCTTGCAGATAATAGGAGTAGAGTTTTATTGTTATGAGTGGAAGATAGCTTGTTGGAGCTTACCTTCATTTAGTTGTCGCTTATCACATTTTTAGTGGTTTTAGTGCTTTTATCTTGCAACAACAGGAACAGGATATTTTTATTGTGTTTGTGTTAATATTGAATTATGTTGTTTAGAGTTTGATACTTTATTTGAGAATTTTCTAAAGTGAAGATGTTATGAAGTCATTTTCCCCTGCATGATGATAAATGTGTTGAATAGTCATTGATGGTAGTCGATGTGACACCTTAAATTATCGATTAGATCTTTTTTATATAAGTTTAGGGGTTTATGGTGTTACGCGCAGCAATGCAAATATCTAAGAAATAATAAAGTGAATAGCCTCATTAAAAATCGTGCTTCTTTAGAAAAATAATTTGTCCTTACAAGCGGCAGAGATGCAATACTCGCCTGATAAAAAAAACAAACAAACAAACAATGACAAAGTAAAAAATGCATCAAGGGGCCTTCCCGCTGAGGCTTCAGTCTCCTGACAGATGGTGTATGTTTCATAAAGTTAAAGAACACAAACAAAAGACTGGTACCAGCATAAGAATCAGATCGAGCGTCTTATCTATGAGGGACACCTTAAGAAGTATGTCAAAAGAGATTTCTCTCAAGGGTCATGCGGGTCCAAATCCTGTGGGCGTGAAGATACGGGAAGCCTCAGATCCAGAAAGAGAAAGAAATCATACAAAGAAGAGGGAGACAAGGTCGTACCATACGCTCAATACAAAGACGACCAATATTGTGTTTAGGTTGGAAGAGAAATGAACAATATAGATATATTTTAAAAGGGGAGTGATGATGATAGAGCATGGTTGAAAGATAGAACTTAGGAGTAGGTTTGATTGTAGAAGAAACAAGAATTTCTCATTTGTGAAAGGGGGATTGTTTAGTTTTGATCTTGAAAGACTAATTTTTTTAAATTATAAAATATTAAATAAAAATTTGACCAATTATATGCATTTCCTTAGACTGGCGCCAGCTTTTAAAAAAACCCTACTCTGATTTTTTTTGCTAAACAATTATAAATTTGTTTAATCTTATTTTTCCAATTTTATCTTGATTTTGACTCACTCAAAATTTTGTAAGAAGAGATCACATTCAACCTCGATTTTCAATCCAACGGATTAACCGACCTGTCCAATTCAATTTTTAAAACAATGATATCATGTTTTAACGACTCTTAAATAAAATCTAAAAACTCGGGTGAAAAGAATTAACAAAAATGATATTTACTATTTGTTGACAAATAAAATATAGTGTCTACTTTAATCTCTAAATCATTAAATGTTAAAAGTTTTAATTTTAATTTGTAGTAACATGTTCTAATGAAGCTTCTATTTACAGAGAATTAGAGTAATTTTTTCAACACATTTTTTGTGTGAAACATTATTCTCACAAGTAAGCACTTAAGCTATATACATGAATGAATTACAAAGAGTTCGAAATTAAGGAAAAATATAATAAAATGTTTATATATAATGGAGAGTTTGATCTTATTGGTTTAGATTTTTGCAATAGGACAAAGTGAACACTACAACTGTTTTTTTGTCCATGACCAATTACGTAATACGTATGGTATGGAATTAGGTTAGCTCTAATGTCAATCTCAACCTATATAGATAGCTCAGGGATGCACTATCTTAGCAATTTTAATTAATTAGGCATAAGTGAAGCTGTTTCATTTGATTACGCATATCATAATGTTAGTTAACGAATTAATGCAAAACTAGACTACGATGCCCGGGTTTAGATCAATTTTATTTTTAAACTAGTAACAAACTTGTCCATACGCACGGGTTCTGGTTTGATACGCGCATTTGTTTACATAATATATTTATTTTAAATCAAAAATAAAATTTGAATTAAAATTTTTCAATCATAAATATCATTTTTTGTATATAAAAATATTTAAATGAATAATAGATTTTTATTCGTTTACAAATATTATTTATGTTTAGGTATCATTTATAAAAATATTTGGATCAATAGTACATTTTCGTATATAAAAATATTTAAATTAATAATAGATTTATTTCCCATACAACATTTTTGAATCAAAATTTTTTGGATCCAAATATATTTTTCATATATAAAAATATTTAGATCATTAATAGATTTTTGCCATATACAAATATTATTTATGTTTAGGTATCCTTTACAAAAATATCTAAATCGATTGTAAATTTTTGTATATAAAAATATTTAAATCAATAATAGTTTTTTTTCCGTATACCTTTTTTTGAATAAAAATTTTTTGGATCATAAATATCATTTTTCATATATAAAAATATTTAGATCATTAATAGATTTTTCCCATATACAAATATTATTTATATTTAGGTATCATTTACATAAAAAAAATTAACTCAATAATAGTTTTTTCCCGTACACTTTTTTTGAATAATTTTTTTTTGGGATCATATATACCATTTTTCGTATATAATTTTTTTTTAGGAAGAATAAAAATATATATATATATATATATATATATATATATATATATATATATATATATATATATATATATATATATATATATATATATATATATATATATATATATATTTCCAAAAAAATTGTTATGTACAATGCGACCCAGAGGGTCCAACACACGGCACCTAGCTAAAACAAAACGAAACCAAATCATAAAAGGAAAGGAGGAATCCTCCCTATAAGCTTAGGTTTCCTCCACATCCTCTGCATTATACTATCTATAATATCACTATAAACTTTCATGTGCCTATCCGGAATACTAACATCCATTCTATACGCTTTCTTGTTTCTATACATCCAGGAACTATAAACCGTTTCAGCAAAAGTTGTCTTCAACAACCTAGTACTCCAGCTCCTGTTCTAATTTATGTGTATCATCAACTCCACTTCCTGATCCCAGCCTTGTGGTGATTGATCCACCTTTAACCACTTCAAAATTTCCTGCCATATGGTATGCGTTTCTTTGCAAACAAACAGTAAATGGTGCAGGCTCTCAGTACCTGCATAGAACACGCAATTTGCATTATCAAGAATACCATAACGCATCAGCCTATCTTTGGTTGTCAATCTTCCATGGCAAGCCATCCAAGTGATGAAAATAGCTCTAGGCCGAGCTTCATTATCATACATGAGTTTCCTTCATAAGACAGTTTGAGTATTACTAAGGAAACTATTGTAAAATTTCCTCCTACAGAATTTTCCCGCACTCATAGCATCATCCCAAATCTGTAAAGCCTCAACCACATGCCTATAATTGAGAATTGCCTTCAGAATCCATGAGCAAGTTGCGTCAATCTTCACATTCATGACCTGATCCCTTTTGATGTAGTAGCTATGAATCCATCTCACCCAAAGACTATCAATCTTCCTACAGAGATTCCACAGTAACTTTATGAGGCAAGCCTTATTCCACCTATCCAAGTCATATACATCCAGACCCCCTTGGTTCTTAGGCTCACAAATCTTGCTTCACGCAATAGGCGCTCTTCTGGATTTAGCATCCTTACTTGTCCATAGAAAGGTCCTACACATAGTCTCTAATCTTTTGTTAACCCCTCTAGGAAGAGAAATACACTGCAACCAATAGTTAGCAGTGCTAAAAATAACACTATTAATCAATTGCAGCCTTCTTGAGTAACTGAGCATCTGGGCAGACCACTGATTAATTTTATGACCAATCTTCTCAACCAGTAAAATACATTGATTGTTAGTCAGCTTCTTACTCTCCAGGGGGGGTCCCTAAGTACTGAAAAGGCAAGCTCCCAACAGAAAAAATTAGTAATATCAGCAAGGTTCTTCTCCTGAGCCATGTCCATACCACCACAGAAAATCTTGCACTTGGCAGGATTTACTACCAAACTAGTGGACCTAGAGAACTCCTCAAACTTATCCATCATTAGATGCACAGAGATGTTATCCCCTCTTGAAAACAGAAGGAGATCATCAGCAAAGCTAACATCAATGATCCCCACTTTCTCACATTCGCTATGGAAATTGAAGTTGGGAATTAAGTGTAGCTCATCAAGTTTCCTATGCAAGTATTCCATAACCACCACAAAAAGTAGATGTGAGATTGGATCACCTTGCCTCAGGCCTTTTTCAGCACGCATACTCTTAGAGATTCTACCATTGACATCGAACTGATAGCCAACCGTTGTAACAGCTCGTATGGTTCAATCAATGAACTTCTTGGGGAACTCTACTTCAGCCATAATTTTCCTCAAAGTTGTCAATCGTCCGAGTCATACACCTTTTGGATATCCATTTGCACCATACATCTAGACATCCCTCCTTTCCTATTATAGCCCTTGACCAATTCATACGCCAAAAGAATATGATCATGAATGTCTTGCCCGGGGACAAAAGCTGCCTAATTCCTGCTAATGATAATAGGGAGGATTCTCCTCATTCTCTTGGCCATCACTTTTGCTATAATTTTATACACTGTAGTGTAGCAAGAGATTTGTCTACACTCTTTAATATTCTTAGCAGCAGCATGTTTAGGAGTCAAGGTGACTAAAGTTTTCTTCCACTTCTTCTCCATAATCCCCTTCTCAAAGAAGTCCATCACCACTTGAATAACACCATACTTCACAATGCTCTAAGAAGCTTTAAAAAACTTAGAGTTGTACCCATCCACCCTTGGAGCTTTTAGGTCACCAATGCTTTTCAAATATCCTCAATCTCTGCCACAGTAACATGCTCAATAAGCATAATCCTTTGGTTGTTAGAGAGCATCTTCCCTATCCTAAGAGCAATAATATCCACAACCTCCAGTCTTCTCTGAGCATTCCCCATAAGCTTGCCATAAAACTACAAGACCTTATTTGTGATATCCTCATGGCTAGTGACAACAGTCCCATCATCCCTACATAACTTGTGAATGTGAATTTTACTCTGTTTACTCTTGATAAAGGCATGGAAATAGGCATTGTTGCCATCTCCAAGCCTAATCCAAGTCACTTTTGCTTTTTTCCTCATAATATGCTCCTCAGTTTTAAACAGCTCAAGGAGCTTCTCAGTCTGGTGCTTTTCCTTCCTAGTCAAACTCTCATTCAGTTTATCAGTCACAATGTGTTGTTGCATTTCATGCAGCTCTTTCCTAGCCTGTTCAATATGCCCCTTTATCCCACTAAAGGGTTGGCTCAACTTTATTATAACAGGTTACAGTATCATAATCTTATTCTACAGAGCACACATAGGATTGCCTCTGACTTCTCTGTTCCAGCCGCCAACAACCTGAGTACTATACTCATCCATCTCAGTCACCTTATTAATAAACTTGAACATAACCTTCCTCTTTCTTTGTTGCACCTCAGTCTTAATACAAAGCATGGCATGGTCAGAAATTCTAGGTTCTAGCACATGAAGCACACCATTTAAATTCTATTGTCACCACTCTCTATTAGCCATTTCCCTGTCAATACATGAGTATATTGTTCCAGTTATATGCTTGTTAAACCAAGTGTACCTATCTTCTTTCCTATCAATCTCAAACAGCCCACACTTAGTCATCATGTTACTCAAATCAATTTATTCACCTTCCTGGACAGGTTTGCCACCAATCCTGTCAGTTATACTTAAAACATTATTGAAATCACCCATGAGACACCAAGGCCCCTGTTGAGCAGAATCTATTATCTCTTAGTCATGCCACAACTTCATTCTCCTATCAAGTTTATTAGAGGCATACGTTGCAGTTAGCCATTGTTTGAACTTGCCCTTTGTATCATAGATCCCACAGTGAAGCATTTGGTCAGTGTTTGTACATCTTCTAATGTCCACTTTATTTATGTCCCATAAAATCCAGACTTTCTCATTATCATGGTCACTGTAATTATCTAGAAAATTCCATTTATTCCCCATCAATTTTCTAACTTTATCAGTATGATTCTTTTTTACTCTAATTTCCACAAGAATTGCAATATCAGGTTTAAGCCTAGAGAGACGGGAGATAATCTCTCTATTCCTGGCCACCTTATTTAGCCCCCCTCACATTCCATGATATAATCATTTAACACACAAAGGGGTGACTTTAGGGTCATTCAAAACAACTAAAGTCTCAAAGCCATTCGAGCAAAACATATTTGTACCTGGACATTCATTTACTTTCTTCTTGCCTTCATCTTTTTTTCCCCTAACCTCAGTCCATTTCCCCTTATCAAGATGATTTGGCCTCTCATTTTCAATAGTAATCACCTATGTGTCCTTCTTTTCTTCTACAACTTCTGTGTGGCTAGGTTCAGCAACCCCATCAGTCCTCGTGGGCTTAGGCTGCCAGGCTTTAACAGCAAGCTTTCTCTCATTTGAGCATACATGCCCCACTTTCTGACATCTTTCACAGTATTGAGGTCGCCACTCATATTCCACTTTCTGCTGCCTCACATTTCCTTCACGGTCTTTAATGGTTATCTCTTCACGCAGCTTTTGTGTAACATCAACCTCAATCTGTATTCGGGCATAACTCACCATATGCTTTCCTGTAGTGCATTCATCTGCGAACAAAGGATTTCCCACAATGCTTCCAATCTTCCCTAGGCTATTCATTCCCCAAAGAGGAAAGGGAAAACTTGGCAGCTTAATCCATATCGGTATCGTTTGCAGCATATCTTTTGCCATAAAAAAGTCATGTCTCCACTCCATTATGACCATAGGCATGTTATGGATTGTGTAAGGACTTTTCATCAGGACTTCATCTCTATCATCACCACTCCTGAATTTGAGGATGAAAAAACCTTCATCATTATATTACATCTCTGGTAGTGTAATGAAATTCCATGTCCTACTCATGTAATTCTTCACCGCATTCATACTCAGATTGGCACCAATCACATACATTATCAGCGAATTTTCCCAAAACCTAATCTCAGATTCCATATCCTTTTCCTCAACTTCAACTTCAATTTTGCCATCAACAACATTAGGAGCTACAAATTGGAGTTGCATACCAATGGTGGAGTGTCGATTCCCACTGATTACATCCACCCATAGTATGCTCTTACCTTCGTTCATCTTTGTCACATCCTTCTGTTCTTCCGTCTTATGGTTTTCAGGGATCCCAATTTTCGCATCGTTGCCTTCGATTTCACCTTCTGTTTGCTTTTCCGTCTCATTATTCTCCTCCACACCAATCACTGGCGTTGTTTCCACCGGCGATGATGTACCTTTCCCACGGTTCGTCTCCGGCGTTTGGGTCACCTTTTTCGGCGGTCTTCCCCTACCTCGAGAGCTTCCCCTGAGATTTTTTGATATTCAATTGTTTTTATAAATAAAAATATTTAGAATAATAATAGATTTTTCTAGTATACAAATAGAATTTGATACTAATAGAATTTGACTATAAATAATAGTAATATGTTACAATTGAATAATTAATACACTTTTTTCCCTTATATATATATATATATATATATATATATATATATATATATATATATATATATATATATATATATATATATATATATATATATATATATATATATATTTCTCCTATTTACATTGATAACATATATTTGTGAAATGACATCAATAACAAATAATTTTTTCTAATATTTAATTGAGCAAACATTATTTTAATTGTATAAACTTCATTAATGAAATATATTAATATAATAAAATTTTGAATCATATAAATTAAAGTTAATAATAAGTGACACACATTTTTGTATTTTATCCTATAAAACACATTTTCAAGTATATTTTTAAATTCATTTTGATTGAAATAATTTTTTTTAACTAAAATTATTATTATTTTCTTAAAAAATATTGTATTTTAAAATAAAAAATTATTTCAAATTATATTTCTTCGTTATTAATATTCAATTACTAAAGTTAATTTTTAAAAATTAAATACTATTTTAAATATAAATTAGCAATCATTTTCATAATAATATTTTTATTAAAATATAATTTATTACAATATTTTGATTAATGATTTATTTATAATCTATAATTATCTATAATCTATAATTATCTATAATCTATAATTTATATAATTATATATAAAGAAAGTAGAAGAATTTGGGCTGACCTATTTTCTTTCCTAAATTACCCTTCACATATTACAATTATTCCCAAAATAATAAGTAAATTTAATTAAAAATATAATAGTTTTCCCAATTGCTATTTTTCCCAACTGCTATTAGTCGGTCAGTTTATATTAACAAAAACTGCTTCATTTTTCCATTTTGTAAACATTCAACCCATCACACATTTATTACGTTTTCCTTTCTAAAGTTTATAGGGCCTACTATGGTTATCAAAATAAATAAATAATAGTTTCTTTGTACAAGGGGTACTTTGTATAGAATCAAAGAAAATGGAGGAAGCCTATGGTGGTAAGGTGGTTAATGGTGACACGCATAAGCAACAACAATAAAGAATTTGTAAATATCTTTTCTTATTTTTAAGTTTAGGTTTTTAAATCTGGTTCTTTGTTTGTAATTATTCCTTGAATGTGGGGAATACTTCAAATTGATAGGATTGATAGGAATATCACAACACACATTGAAGTAGGGTTGGAAAAGCGGGCGGACCGCAGCGGGCGGACCGCCCCGTTTAGGTCCGCCCCATTTAAGTCCGTCCAAAAACGGGGAGGGGCAGACCTACTTAGGCATCCGAGCTTAAAAGTCAAGCATGCCGCGTTTACTAACGAGTTGGCGGGTTTGCAGGTCAGTCCGCCTACTTTTATTTATTTTTATTTAACAATTGATTTACCACATAATTTACAAAAAATTTAATTACTACTAAAAAGGTCAAAAAAAAATTTTTTTTTAACAACGCACAATAGAACTTCAACATGTCTTAAGTCCAAACAGTTCAAAAAATAAAATAAATAAAAAATCAATTACAACAAAAAAATAACAAAATAAACTGAACCACAATAAAAAAGCGTATCAAAATAAATAAATAAATAATACATATCACTCTAATTCTATTTAAAAAGTAACTACTAAGAAATCCAATTGTTGGTTATGTGTTGGCAGCAATTTTGGTAAAACATTCTGGGGATGTCAAAGCAGATGTCTTAATATTATATGCTAAAACTGAACTGAATGTTAGTTTATGTTTTAGGGTTGTTTTGTATCAGGTGTTTATATGCTGCTTTTTCTACGAAAACTCGGGAGGAGTTTTTACACGAGTTGTTCCAATAATATTGGATTATGGGAAACCTAAAAACTGAATTGTTCTTGGCCCAAGCCCAAGTTCGTTGCTGCTGCTACTGCTTTATAAAGTCTGCCCAAGTTTTGAAGATTGTATGGTTATTGTGTTTAGTCTTGAGTTTGTGTTATTATAGTCCATATTGTTTTGATATTAGAGTTAGAGTATTTTTAGTTGAGTTGTATTTTGTTAATCGTCTATAAGCTTGTAAGAAAGAGATGGTTGTGTGTCTTTGAAGAGTGTCTTCTACGTTTGTTTAAGTGTGTTGTTTACCACAGGTTGTGATTGAAAGGGATTTGAGGGGGGGCTCATATCTAGGTGAGTCTTAGGTAGAAGTATAGCACGGGTAGTGATTAAGTGAGAAGTTGTAAACCAAAGGTTGTTTAATCTTTGAATTGATACTATTTAGTTGACTTATCCATGGCTTGGTATGCCTCCAGAGTAGGTGTATTTGTCACCGAACTGCGATAACAATTGCTTGTGTTCCTGTTTGTTAAGTCTTATGTACTACTGTTGTCATCTTGCTCCATAGTGTTTCAGCTCAGACTTCTCTCAAAGCATCAACCAAAGACGACTGGTACTTTGACAACGAATGTTCAAGGCATATGACACATGCCAAATGTATGTTAGTAGATGTTAAACCTTACTCCTCCAGTCATGTGACTTTTGGGGATGGTGCTAAAGGTGAAATCAAAGGGATTGTAAATCTGGAGTACTCATGAGTTCCAAATCTTAATGATGTGTAATTCTGGAGTGCTTAGGAGTTCTAAATCTGGAGTGCTCATGTGTTGTCTTTTGCATTATTTTATATATATATATATATATATATATATATATATATATATATATATATATATATATATATATATATATATATATATATAGGACATATCATATGAGAATGACATCTTTATATGAGAATATTATAATGAATCTGAACCATTGGATTTTAAAATAAATGGTGCAGATTATGGGTGAATCTTTTTTTTCTCTCTCCTACATTTTAATATATATATATATATATATATATATATATATATATATATATATATATATATATATATATATATATATATATATATATATATATATATATATATATATATATATATATATATATATATATATATATATATATCAATTAATTTAGAATATTTTTCTATCGATTAATCATTGTCAAAAAATTATAATATCAATAATTTTGTTTCGATAAAAATTATAAGAAAAAATTTATATTTGAATTTTAATATTATGATTTTTAAAGTTCTCTAACTTTTCATGAAGAAAAATTAAAATGTACCCCGACCCATGACTATGATTCTTGTTCATAATTTTAATACGGAAATCTTTGTTGCTATTATTTGAAATACTATAAGATTGTTAAAAAAATTATATTTAAATCAAATAGATTAATGGTAAAATCGTGAACGAATCACTTTCTTTATAGTATTTCAATCATTCTCAAATTGTTTTAGAATTTGTTTGTAAGAATATCCAGAATAATTCATTCTATACTCGAGTTTGCATAAGACCAATGAAAACTCGATGAAATTCGAAATTTTGTGCGAAGAGGATAAGCTTTTTCTTTAATGTATTTTCCTAAATCCATAATGCTCAATTTACAGACCAAAGTGGAGTTGTTTCACAAGGATGTGATTCTTAATGAAACACATAATTTTAGCAACATTTTTACCAAATGTAGCATTGTTCCGCCTACAACAACATTTTTATCAAATATTTCACTATTTTGCTTATATCAACCATTTAGAGGCGTGTCTTCTTCTGACTGCATTCTGCAACACTTCACGAAACATTATCAATTTTTGAGTTCAAAATACAAATTATCTACTACAACACTTCACAAGCGTTAGCAATTTCATAATTCAAAAAACATTTTTTATTTAATTTGTAACATCCCTATTTCTCAAAGCATGAGTAAATTAATGAAACCTAATGACTAATAAGTGTCAATATACCTTTAAACATCATTAAGAATTGTTAAGAGAAGGTTTTATTTGGAATGGTTAGAATCAAAGGGTATAGTTAGAATGTGACTACATGGCACATTGGTAAATATGACTTGGTTGGAGGGTATATTGGACTTTAGTCTTCATTGCATGAATTTAAGACATTGTTTGGTGTTAGACTATCCCAAATCAGATTTTATAGTTGAAGTAGAGTAAGGGAAGCTTATGTTCATCCTCATCACCTACATTTTCGCAACAATAGTGCACCCTTCACAAATCATGTCATAACTTTCTCTTCACAACTCCGATTCAGGTAATTCTCGAAGTTTCGGATTCTACACAAAATTCTCTTCAGTTTGCATATAAATCGTACTCATAGCTTGTTTATTGATGGAGATAAACAAGTTTGAAGTTGGGTGATCCATGCTGAAACTAATTCAAAGTGTGGTTACGGGTTTGATGAAGATGAAGGTGAAGGTGAAGCTTTGGCTATGGTGGGAGTTCAATGGCAGAAAGAACATTATACTAACCTCCATTAATTCCAAGGTGAGTCCTAGTTAGAAACTTGGGTAGAATTTGTGTGGGAAAATGCATGATGGGATTTAGGGTTGAGATAAACTCCTTGTGATTGTCTGATCATGTGCTTGGATTGTTCATATTGTGATTCTTCTTGATGATTGTTATATGGACTGATATTGCATGTTAAAGGTGATTATGAACCCTAATTGCCTTGCGTGTATTACTATGTTGCATATAGTTGTGAATCACAAAAACCTTCCTCTTGGTTGCATGATCATAACTGTTGTTATGTTCATAATTTAATTTGACACCAAATCTCATCCGTTAAAAAAATGATCAAAGGGTCATATAAATAGCCTATTTTTTTAGGCGAAAAAATAGGCTATATATATTTTTTTATAATTTTATTTAATTTAATATAACTGTTGGATCAATTCTTTTAACAGTTGAAATTTGGTGTCAAATTAAATTTTGACACCTAGGTGTCATTTGATCATATCCATATATATATATATATATATATATATATATATATATATATATATATATATATATATATATATATATATATATATACACTTCATGCTTAATTTGAAGAAATTAAAAAAAAAATTTGAAGAATTAAATAAAGAGGTGGTCTCAAAGAAGATTTGCAAGAAAAGCAAACACTTGAATTTAAGCAACTTCCAAAATACTCAAAATACATATTTTTAGGGAAAGAGTCCACAAAACCTAGTAGTTATGACTGACACATTAACGGAGGAGGAAGAAGAAAAACTTTAAATATTTTTGAAGAAGAATCGATACGTTCTTGGGTGAAACATTTCTGGTCTAAAAAGAATAACTCTAACCTGCTGCATGCACATAATCAAACAGGGAGAAGAATAGAAAACAATCATACAACCTCATAGACGATTAAACTTAACACAAAGAAGAAGGTAGTAAAGAAATAAGTTATAAAATTAAAATTCTATAGCCTTTTCATAATGATAGTTTAAAAATTGCCAAACCTTTATAAAATCTATGGATAAAAGAAAATGAGTTTCCCTTTGATAAGGGAAGACCTAAATTATTTCCTGCTTCTAAAGAATAAATTAGTGACAACTCTTATACTCATAACCTTCGATCGGAAATTATCTTTTAAGATAATGTGTGACGCTAATGATTATGTTGTAGAGTAGTGTTTGGTCAGAGACAGTTTAGACTCTTTCTTATTATATATTATGTTTAGCAAAGTTAATAATAAGAATCAAATTATTTATACAAGAATGGAAAAAGAATTTCTTAGAATAACATTTTATCTAAAAAAATTCATTTATATTTAATCAAATAAAAAATTGTTGGGATCACATATTAGCTTTGAAACATTTGTTGAACAAAGAGAATCAATACCTCGACTATTACAATTAGGGGAGACAAAACGGGCGGTGGCCCGCCGGGCCGACCCACGCACCCGCCAAATATAGCGGGTTGAGTAGAGATTTTGGGCCCGCAGCCCACCAAAGCCTGCCCCCCAAAACCCACCGCCCGCCTAAGCTCGCCCCCCCCCCCCCCAAAACCCGCTGCCCGCCTCACCTATTCGTTACACTTGTCTTGCCTTAAGCCCGCCCTTTTTTAGTTAATTCTAGTAATTCAAATTCTTGATGGTTTTATTTTATACATTTATTTGTAAATATATGCAATATTTTTTTAGGTAAAATTTATTTAAAAGATGCTTTATAAAAAATTGTTCTAAAAAATAAGTGAAAATTCTAATTGAAAGGTAAAAAAAAATATTATTAATCTATTAAAGAAATAAAAGAAAAATAAATTAAAAAATAGGCGGGCACGCCCGCCGCCCGCCAACCCACCACCTTGGAGGGGCGGACATGAATTTTATGCCCATTTTACTTGACGGACTTGCTCGTCCCGCTCGCTTTTTGGCGGGCGGCCCGTTTTGCCAACCCTAATTACGATGCGTCCTAATGCTACAACAGTTTGATCAAGAAATTTGAGATAACAAAGGGGTTGAATATATTCTGGCTGATCATTTGTCGAGATTGCAAATATTTCTAAGCTACAAGAAAAGAAACAACCAAAACTGCAAATTTTCCATATAACTTGTTTGTTATTTTAAAAAGATCTTGATTTCCTATAACTTCAAAGCAGGGTTCTTAGTTAGACAAAGATTAGGATCGGCGAGTGACAGGTCGAGTGGCGGCAATGGTGAAACATTAATTAATTTGGCACCTCGATCTAACGACCCTAGAGGCCAAAATGAAGAACAGATGTCTATGACTATAAACATTGCTTCTTCTGATAATTGAATTTAACATAAAAAGTTCAAAGTCCTCAGCATCAAGTAGAACTCAGCTAGGCAACCAATGAAAGGAGTTGCTTCTATAACTTAAAGCACAAATCGTAGCAAAATTTAACCTGATAGCGTGATTTCCAGCAAAGTACTTTAAACTTTTACAACTACTACTACTTTTACATTTTCCTCGTGGAACGAGGTATCTGCACATGACACGATACCATTCTGATTACTAAGGCAAACAAACATGTACAAACATGATACATACATACATAGATACATACATAAATATCCTCAGCTTCCAAACGGATACGGCAAAAAACAACGTTCAACGGGTACCGGATATTATACTATACATTCAATTATTATTTTTTCACGAGTACTAGACATTTTTATATACATTCAATTATTATTTTTTCACGGGTACCAGACATTTTTTATAATACCCTACTAATATGCATCTAGAATTATATCAGTAAAATACTAAATATTGTTACTGAGTGCATACAAAAAGACAGGAATAATGACATAAACTATATACATTTCAAAAAATTCTTGAAGATGGATACAATAAGTATGTCTACATAATAAAACTACACAGCGGAAGAAAGATCATATACGCTCTTCGCGTCAACAGACCTTGACGTTCTCGAACCAAGCAACTAGCGAAACCTCAAAACTTGCAGAGTACCTGAAAAAATAATAATATGAATGGAATGAGATTACTAAATCCCAGTGATTTCCCCTATCTTATGGGTCCACCCGTCTCTATAATGTCTTATGCTAACATTGCTAATGAGAATCCTAATTCTTTCCGGTTCCGAAGCATCTCACTTCAACCTACGAGGGATTCTTATCTCAATCTATAAATTTCCAATTAGCATGGAATATAGTGAATCTTGGAATTGACATTGAATCGCATCTCACGATTCAACTCCTCAAAACCATGTAGTTCAACTCCGAACCGCATCACACGATTTGACTCATCACTAGTATGGATAAAGGGAAAACATGGATTCTCATTGAATTGCATCGCATCGCATAATTCAACTCATCAAAACCATGGAATTCCAACTCTGAATCTCACCACACGATTCGACTCATCAATAGCATAATCCATAGGGAAACATGGATCTACATCAAATCGCATCTCACAATTCGACTTCACTAAACCCATGGAATCAACATCAAATCGCATCACATAATTAGACTCCTCCATAATGAGATCGATAAAGGGAATGTATTGGACCGCATATTTGGGAGTTCATCCCCGAATAATAACTCTTGAACTACAGAGTGTCATTCAATCCCGAGCATCACACCCGAGAAGGACCTTCATATATGGCCTGGGAGCATGCTTGGGCATCGCACCTCAAGGACAACCATATATAAGTAACAAGCATCGCACCGGTTACTACCCTTATGTCCATTATGAAACCCTTGTCCATGACCCTACTTTGTTAGTTAACCTCCGTTAGATAGTGAAATTCCAGAAGTAGCTGCTTAGGAAAAAAGGGGAATGGCAGCCAACTTCCATCTTCGACTCTTGGTTAAGCTTCCTAAGGTTCATCTTACCAAGTTTTGATTTTTATTAATCAATTCACAAGATATACTCTTGTATTTTATTAATAATTAAGAGTATTTTAAAGTTATGGAAGCTTAGGCATCTCATAGCCCTTTTCGTTAGCTTTCCAATGCCTTTGACGGCGCCTAATTCTGAGTTACGGAACTCCATTTATGATCAAAATAGTAAAAGGATGATTTTCTGTCAGGTGCAATCGATTTACACGATAGTGCAATCGATTTCTCACTGAACCAGAAGCAAAAATCACATATTTTGAGTAGTGCAATCGATTTACACTATGGTGCAATCGATTGCTCACTGAACAAGAAAGAAAAATCACATATTTTGAGTAGAGCAATCGATTTACACTGTTGTGCAATCGATTGCTTACTCAACCAAAAGCAAAAATACAATTTTTCCTGCATTGTATCAGTTCCAAAGCCAATGATTCTCAATCCAAACATACTCAAACATAACATAATCATTCTTAACATGATTTTACAGGTAATTGACATAGATAATAGGCAAGCATGTTCATATAATCAAGAATCATGCATCTTCATGATTCACCACAACATGCAACACAATCAAGCATCATATTTCTCAAATTAAACACAAGATCAACATATTTAGCATAAGGACATAAAATCACTTACTTCTAATGAATCCCAATATCACTTATTATGTAACCCTAACATTTACCAAAGGTTTCTACCTAGGAACTCGCCTGAAGAACAAATTGTGAATTGATGGTGAAGATGGAACAAGGATGATGATGATTTCTTCAAGAGTTCTCACATGCAAGCTTTGATGACGGTGGACTTGGACTTTTTCTTCCTTTCTCTCTTCATCCACCTTTTCCCTTATTTCTTTCTATCCCTCTATTCTCTTTCAAATTCTGATTTTTGAGAGGTGAAAGAAGGTAGAAGTGGAAAAATGTGAGAGTATGGCATGATTTGGGTTGATATAAGGCATAGTACAATTACCAAAATACCCTTATCACTTAACTTTAATTCTTAATTCATGCCACTTCTAGATTCACCCTTGGATTAAGACTTAATCCTCATATGCTAATCATGTTATCTCAACTTGACCAAGTCATTACCTTCTTAATTATACCACTTCCATATAAACAAGATCATTAATATACTATTCAAGGTTACAACTTGCTAACCTTCTCTTAAATCACACTAATATTCCATTAGCAGGTTGATTGTTTAGTGTATAGGAAGCTGGGGTATTACATTTTTCTATACATTCAATTATTATTTTATCACAGGTACCAGACATTTTTCTATTAAAAAATATACATCTGAAATAAATGCGCGTGCGCAAGGGTTTGTTATTAGTTTATCTTTACGGAATCTTAAAAGATGTGCCGATAAAAGTAGATAATATTATATTTCCCGTTAATTTTATAATTTTGGATTTAAGATTCAAAAACACCTCTTATATTGAGGAGACCATTACTAGCTACACAAAGAACCCTTATTGATCTAAAAATGAGGTAATTAGTGTTGAGGTTTCATTGCGAATAACCATTCAACATATTTGAAACAACACATCATGTATATGAACATGCTAAATGAGATGAAATTGAAGGAAAAATTGATACACAACTCTAAATAAGACAACATCTTGTTATTAGAACGGATTATATATATATATATATATATATATATATATATATATATATATATATATATATATATATATATATATATATATATATATATATATATATATATATATATATATATATATATATATATATATAACCGTTGGGTCAATTCTTTTAACGGTTGAGATTTGGTGTCAAATTAAATTTTGACACCTAAGTGCAAATTAATTTAATATATATATATATATATACTTCATGCTTAATTCGAAGAAATTAAAATAAAAATTTGAAGAATTAAATAAAGAGGTGGTCTCAAAGAAGACATGCAAGAAAAGCAAACACTAGAATTCAAGCAACTTCTAAAATGCTCAAAATACATATTTCTAGGGAAAGAGTCCACAAAACCTAGTAGTTATGACTGACACATTAACGGAGGAGGAAGAAGAAAAACTTTAAATATTTTTGAAGAAGAATCGAGACGTTCTTGGGTGAAACATTTCTGATCTAAAAAGAATAAGTCTGACCTACTGCATGCAAAAAATCAAAAAGGAAGAAGAATATAAAACGATCATACAACCTCATAGACAATTAAACTTAACACAATGAAGAAGGTAGTAAAGAAATAAGTTATAAAATTACTAGAAGTTGGAATAATTTATCTAATATCTGATAGTGAATGAGCAAGTTTAGTTCACAAAGTCCCAAAAAAAAGAGGGATGATCGTCATCAAGAACGATGAGAATTAGCTAGTTACATAAAGAAGGATGTACGTTGATTATAGATGTTTGAATATTATCCACGAAAAGGGACATTTTCCATTGTCCTTCATGGACCATATGCTAGAAAGATTATTAAGTAAGTCTTTTTTATTGTTTTCTTGATGGCTACTCCAATTATAACCAAACTGATATAGATCTTGATGATTAGAAAAGTCACAGTCTTCACATGTCCATTTGGAGTCAACGTTTACTGATTTGTGCAATGCACAGTCACATTTCAAATGTGTGTTTTATTTTTCTATTATGATTGAAAATTTTATGGAGGTATATTTACCCGATTTTTTTTTCTATTTTTGGGGAGACATTTTACTGTTGTTTAAAAAACCTATAATCTATTTTAAAAAGATGTATTGAAACTAATTTAGTTTTATACTTAAAAAATATATTATTTTATGGAAAAAAAAGGAATAATTTTGGGACACAAAATTTCTTAGTGAGTGTTGAGGTAGACCATGCTAAGGTTGAGGTCATAGAAAAATTACCTCCCTCTATTAATGTGAAGGGGCCAGGGGGTTAGAAATTTTTTGGGGCATGCAAAATTCTATAGCCGTTTCTTAATGATATTTTAAAAATTGTCAAACCTTTGTAAAATCTATGGTTAAAAGAGAATGAGTTTACCTTTGATAAGGAGGACTTAAATTCTTTCGTACTTCTAAAGAATAAATTATTGCAGAAGATATCATCCAAAACAAAAAATTAACCAAATAACAAGGAATGAACTAACAAAGAAATGAAAAATTGTTTGAAGAACATAGTTTAAAACAATTAGACAACCAATTAAAGAAGTTGCTTGTATAATTTAAAACACAAACCGTAGCAAAATTTAACCGGATAGCGCGATTTCAAGCGAAGTACTTTAAACTTTTACGACTACTACTACTATTACATTTTTCTCGTGGAACGACGTATCTGCACATGACACGATACCATTCTTATTACTAAGGCACACACACATATACATACATGATACATACAAACATACATAAATATCCTCAGCTTCAAACGGATACAGTGACAAAACAACGCTCAAACGTCTAGCTCAACCACCGATGCCAACAGCTACATCCACTTACTTAAGTCACAAGGAAAATAGCATCTAATGAAAACCAACCATAGCATGAATCAGGACCATGATAAGCATCGGCAAACTAAAAGAAGACGAGATCAGTAAGTTATGGGGATTACCGTTTTTAACCGATTCATTTGGCTAGAATTTGAACACCACAGGCTGCAGGAGCATGCTTACCATCCTTAAAGACAAGGTTTCCTCTAACAAAAGTGTCCAAAACTTTTCCTGATAACCTTCTTCCCATATATGCAGACAGGCTCTGAATACCAAATGGTCATGTTACTAGCCACACAAAAAAAACTCGGTAACACCGAAATGCTGGACCATTTGAAATTGTAGAAAAGTTTAAATAAATAATCAATACTTACAGGATGTTTAAGGAAAACGGGATAATCGTCGTCAAGGTCAAACTCCACCTCTGGCTGCCACACTACAATATCTGCATGGTTTCCAATTGCAATGGCCCCCTAAAGCATAAGGAAATTTCTTCAGACTTCAATTGCAATTATTCTCTAAGAAGCATATTGGACAATACAGAATCATGAAGGAAACTATATAATCATGTCACCTTTGATTCTAACCCGGCAAAGGTTGCAGGTTTTTGGCTCCACAATAGTGATAATTGTTCTAGAGTTAACCCGTGTTTCTTCCCAGATGACCATGTAACCGGAAGATCAAACTACAAGTATCCAATAGAATTCTATTAGTCTTTAGATCCATAATAGTAGTCAAACATGCAATATAAGAAACCAAAATCATTATAATCAATTTGTCGAAAACTAATAGGTTATAGTATTTCGGTAAAGTATAGATTTTGAATGTTCAAACCAACCGCTCACTAAACGATAATTCACTAACCTGCAAAGACGATATGCCACCCCAAGCCTTTAAGAAGTCACCTTCCTTAAGAAGCTTGAGTTCAGGAACAGTTGGTGAATGATCGGAACTTAATAGGTCAATGTGTCCATCCTAAAACGAGGAATAAACAAGTAAAACCGATGAGATCTTACATGATATAAGTAAGACTAACTCTTAATTGTGGAGCAGAAGAATACCAGTACAGCCTCCCATAACTTTTCTCTGTTGGATGCATCACGAATGGGCGGGGAACACTTGTACCGAGTATCTCTGTCTGGTATCTCTTCAGACGAAAATGTTAGGTAATGAGGGGCAGTTTCAACGCTTATGCTGTCTCCACGGCGTTTTGCTTCCTATATCGAATATAAAACGTACAATAATAGCATTCGCATATCACGGAAGAAGTTTGATTAAGCTAATGTTTGTATCAAGAGTTACGAGTTTGATTGATTATATAGTAACAATACCTTAATAAGGTCTAAGGAAGCGCTTGAATCAGACAAGTGAACAATGTGAACATGTGCTCCTTCAAAAGTACCGCCGATTCTAGTATCCTTTGTAACATCTACAAGTTCTTTAATGGCTGCCTCCTCCCTGGTTATCTAAAAAAAAAGCATTAGTAGTTTTTCATAATACTCAACCGACTATGCGAAAACATGATAAATAAAACATAACAAATCCTTTTTATATTTTTCCAAAAAAGTGAAGCCAAGTGTCTTACCAAGAAGGTGGTCTAGTATCGAGATATGTACTGTAAACGTGCGGGTCACCAAAATTACTTTTAGAATCTTGTTGAATCTCAGAATGCACAACTAAAGGTCTTTTATATTTTGCTAACACAGACAATCCCTCCTATAACAAGTACATTTGCCAAGCAATTATGTTAATATGAAAATAAATAAATAAATGCAACTAGGCATGCAAACAAATGTAAAAATGATTGTACCTTGATTTGTTCAATAGTAGTCATCGGAAAATCATCAATTCCTGAAGGACACATAAAAGACTGCAACAAGTAAAACACACAAAAGAGTCAGAATGGCTTGAGAAACAGAAACGCAATTTGGTTTATATTTGTTCGAGAATCAGACACTAGAAATTCTAGAATCCATAGATTCTCAATATTAAAATGATTACCTTTACACCAAGAACACCGGCATCTAAGAGACCTTCAAGAATACTGGTATTTTGTGCATTTTCAGGGATCAAGCCTCCCCAAAAACCTGTAAATATTAAATTAAAAATCAGAAACTAATTGAGAGTATGCGAAGGTGGAGCTTGAGGATCATACCAACATCAACATGGATTTTATTCTCTGCAGCTTCAAGCTGGAAAAAAGTAGAAACTCGTGTCAATAAGATTATAAATTTTTTATTTCTCAAGGAACTCTTCCTTCTTCCTCTTTAAAATGATTGGTTTTGTCAAATGAGATAGATTTTGAACACTTCTTCAAAGCAGTATTGACAATCGTAAATCATGAAATAGAAGTTTGTTCAAATTTTCCTATGCTACAATGTGATAACGTGGCTATAGCCACTATTTGACAACACTTTATACTAAATAGTGTATAGTGTATTACAGAACAATGGGGAATTGGCGATTTGTTCAAATTTTTAGCCGCTATTTGACAACACTGCTTAAAAGAAACTATAAACGCACTCAAGTAATTGACAACTGATACCTTTAGTTCCAGTGTTTCCTTAGATACGGTTGTTGGGTGATTGTTTAGAGGCATGTCAACCACTGTAGTTACACCTCCTGTCGAAACAGTATTGGAATGGGTCTGTGTTAAAGTTGTTTCACTCTCTCAATGTTGAAGCATAGGAGAAAAAAAAACATCAACGTTTCTCCCAAAATATCCAAACAAGTGTCAAGTAGACCAAAAGTGAACATCAACATACCAGCAGCAGCAGCTTTGGTACCAGTGACAAATCCCTCCCACTCGGTTCTTCCGGGCTCATCAAGATGCACATGCCTTCGAAAGTGATTTACAAAATAAGCCAGGGTATGACATATTGAAATCATGTTAAAATATGAAATCATCACACATTGACTTAGATTCACTTAGACTAAGACCTAAGTTGACTTAGTTAATTTTTTTTCATATCATATACATCAACTAATTAGTCTAAGACCTAAGTTCACATGATATAAGTTGGTATTCATATAATATACTTCAATTAGCAAGTCTAAAAAGACCTAAGTGCGCACAATTTGTTCTTCATATCTAATCTAGATATAATGTGACAGAATCAAGGGTGTTGTTACTTCTATGTCAGGTGCATTGGACAAAGATATATCCATCAAATTACTCAAATGTCTATGAGAAAACCCTAAATGTGTAACACTTTACTGTCTTGATCGGTAGTCCTCCAAATCCAACGCAACATTGTCAGACTCTAACTAATGAATTTCAAACTCATCCTCGCGTGCACAAGAATTCTCTGGATATGCACCACATGATATATCGTATACATGAGTCACAACACCACCACATGATATATCGTATACACGAGTCGCGACACCATCACATGATATGTATGAAGCACAACTAAGTTTCTCTAGGTATACACATCATGTCTCGCCTAAGGGAGTATTTGTGTATATAACTACTTTTTAGGGTTAATCAATAACAATTCTTTATACTAACATACATCTGCAAAACAATGAAAGAAATTAAACCATGAAAAGAGCATCATGAAATCTTACACATCAATCAAGCCGGGCATGATAACAGCATCTCCATAATCAATCACTTGTTGAACAGAACTCCCCTTCTTGCCATATCCTTCCACAATAGACACTATTTTCCCTTCATTTATCTCCACTGTCAATAGTAACACAATTCAAACAACAGCGTGTCAATATAAATATACTTAAACTTCCAAGTCAAATGTATCCATCCATCTTTCTTTCTACCTTTTTATCATTGCTATAGTAACAATCAAGTCTTATCGAATGATCTAAGCTACAAATCAACTTACCCGTGCGGACGTACGGGTCTTCTACTAATTACTAATTACTAATTATTAACCTTAACATTTTTCTATAAAAATAAAAATAAAAATAAAAAAACCTGATCCAGAAATGATTCCTTGTGAAGTCAAAACCCGCTTGCTAGATATCCAGTAATGATCATACGGAAAAAGACTGCACTCATCCCCTTCCCCTACTAACTGTTTCACAAAAAAAAACCGCATCATTCAACTTCCATGATATTATATTACTACTGTAAATAACAAAATCATCAACAAAAAAAGGTAAAATAAATAATCACTTACCTTTATGAGAGGATCTAATTGAGCGTTGTTGGAATTGTATACATAGAAGAAAAGTGCGACGGAAATTAGGAGCGCTGATATAGGCAACACCTTCCATAGTAGCTTATCCATTTTTCAGTATTCAACTGTTTTTAGAAGGAGGAAATTTTAGCTACCAACACTGATAAGCATTGGAAATTGGTTATAAAAACAAAACTGGATGATCTGTATCGACACGTACTGAACACGGACCCACTCACCCTGCTGCTCACTCTATTATCACTCTGAATCAATTTATTGATGTCGTTTTTTTTTTTTTTATAAAATTATTTCTAGTAAGTAAGAGAAACGTGTTTCTCGCTCGGGTGTAGTTAGGGGTGCTCGCGGTGCGGTTTTGGCGGTTTTGACGAAAAAAATCATCCGAACTGTAAGAGAAAAAATCGTGCGGTTTGGTTTAGTTTGGTTGGCTTTTAAAAAAAAACCGAACCAAACCAAACCAAACTAATGTGGTTTGGTTGGTTCAGTTTTTTACAAATATTTTATTAAGCCATACATACACATATAGATGACAACATAATTTTGTATTTAGACATTCATACACTATCAAATAACAACAAAGCTCATCATATTTTGACAACAATTTTCCATTTAATATGTAAAAATAAAATTATTTTGACAACAATTTTCCATTTAATATGTAAAAGTAAAAGGGTTAATGAACTTTTTCGTCCCTTTAAATATTTCAAATTTTGTTTTTAGTCCCTCTAAAATTTTTCTTCAAGAAATCGTCCCTTCAAAATTTTTCTTCTGAACTATTGGTCCCTAACATCAAATTTCGTAGGTAATCAGTGGCTAAAGTCGTAGCTAATCTCTAGCAAATTTGACGTTAGGGACCAATAGTTTAGATGAAAAATTTTGAAGGGACGATTTCTTAAAGGAAAATTTTAGAGGGACTAAAAACGAAATCTGCAAAATTTAGAGGGACCAAAAAGTTCATTAACCCAAAATAAAATTAGACAAAAGTGGAATATTAAACATAAAATAATAGCATAAAACAATATAAAAACTATTATAATGAAACAAAAAAATAGAAGAGACGAGAGATTAGTGAAGGTGAAAAAGCAAAAAAGTGTTGAGAGATTATAGAAGAAGATGCGCGATAAAAATGAAACTGAAATACGGAACATTTACATAAAAATGAGAAGGCGAAAAAGAAAGAATATAAGAGAGTAGAGATTATAGAAGAAGAAGGAAGATGTATGTGGCAAAGAAGGTGCGGCAACGTTATTAGAGATTTGAGAAGATCGAGACAGAAATTATACGTGTAAGGATAAGAAAATTGTTAGTACTCATAAGACTAAGATATAATAGGTTTAAGTTTTGGTTGGACGTGAGTTAAGTAAAATTTAGGTTGTAACATAATGCGGTTTGATTCGGTTTGGTTCGGTTTACAAAATACAAACCGCAAACCGAACCAAACCGTGCGGTTTTGTTAAAAGATGACCCAAACTAATCCGAACCAAATGCGGTTTTTTGCGGTTTCGGTTTGGTTTGGTTTGGTTTGCGGTTTTCTATTTGGTTGGTTTGGTTTTGAACACCCCTAGGTGTAGTATTTTATTAATGATATAAAAAATATGAAGTAAAGAAGTTTGACTAAATTGTATATATAAAATGGAAATTAACTAGTTAAATTTTTTTTGCTGATAAGATATTAGTAGTATGAAAATTAAGTTTTAATTTAAAATAATGATCTATAAAAAAACAATAGGTTCTAAGTTAAAATAATGATCCACAAAAATTTTTTTTTACTAATAAGATATTAGTAGTATGAAAATTAGGTTTTAAGTTAAAATAATTTCACATGTGAACATTTCAAAAAGACATGTAAATCTACTTTGTTCATTTAGAAAAGAAATCATCTACCAATGATGAAAAGATTTTATTCAATTGTGCACTCCTTTCTCAAACTATTTTCAACTGAGAAGATACCCGTGCGTCCGCACAGTTGAATTTATTTTAATTTTGATGTAATAATTATTTTAGATATACATATGAAAAACTCATTTTTATTGCGAAAGTACAATGAAAAATTATGAAATCAAAATATTAAAATAAATAATATGATTATACAAAATATAATGATAAACTTGACAAATGATGTATTTAGATACACATGTTAACTTAAATAGAATTACATCTTTATATCCTATCGTGTATCTATCATATCTTGTGCACCAAATAGGCCTTAAAATTTTTGCGCACAGATTAAAGAATGTAATAATATGGTTATGTGACATTGTACTTTTACTAAATAAATCTTATAAATATATTGAAAGTAGTGTACAAAGTAATACATAAATCTTATAAATATATTGGAAGTAGTGTATAAAGTAATAATTGAAGGATAGGTATAAATATAAATAAATACTATGAATTGAAATTTAATTTTTAATTTTTAACTTTTGTTCATAATTTTATTTATATTTATTGTAATTTAAGAACAAATTTAAATCTTAAAATAAGGAAAAATGTATTTAAATTAAAATTTTAATGGTAAAAAAAATTCTAATATCAATGATATCTTATTTAAAATTAAAATACTTTACTTAGTATTTTTAACATTCTTTCTCTTTGGAAAATGTTACAAAGAAGAAAATTTAAACTTTCTCGTTCTGAGACGTCGCACCTTAGTCGTTTACTAGAGTCTCGTTAAAAGCATCTTTGAAAGGGTTCAACATATGAATTTATGTGCTTGTAGGTAACAATCAAGTTTTGATGACAACAACGCATGGACAAACATGAAGTACTCAAAGTCAACTGTCAACAAACATGGAGTACTCAAAGTCAACTGTAAACAAACATAAAATACTCAAAGTCAACTGTCAACAAACATGAAGAACTCAAAGTCGATTAACAACACAACAGAAGTCTTAAAAGTCTCTTCAAAAAGAAAGATGTGGAAGCTCGTCAGATCTTGTCAATCCATCAGAGTGAACCAAGTATTATAAAAATAAAATAGTAGGTTAAAAATACTAAGGCAACTCACACACACACACACTAAAATCTATTTCCAAAAAGGAAAACATTTAAAAATAACTTGGAAACTGTGTCAATAACTTAGAAACTTTATAAATGACCAGAGAGAAATTTTGTCTAATTTAATTGATTAAAACTTTGTTCTAATCGATTAGAAAAGATCAAACTTACACCCTAAGACATTTTTATAACTCCTAAACGATTGACAACATATCTATATCACAACCTTCTATTTTGAGAATCTTAACCGCCATATTCAAGTAAACTAATCGATTAAAAAATCAATTAAAAAATCGATTAAATAGTTAATGAGGCCAATGGATTATTTCCTTATTGAGTAATTTCAACTACTATATAAAGTGGTGAATTACTCCCTTGAAATCACGCCACTTTCCAACGTTTTCATATTTGTTTAGAATTTCTCTCTCTAAGTTCTCTTCTTCTCTCTCTAGAAATTTTCTTTCTTCACTTTTGGTTGTCTTAGTGCTTCGAAGTGAAATTTTATTTGTGAGCAGAATATTATTTTGTAAGTGGCAGTGTTGGTCGTTTATAGTTTAAGTGTATGATATATTTAAGATATTAAAGTTTGGCTCTTGAGATCAACCATAAATCTCTGTTATTGGTTTATTAAGCTTAGCCGGTAAAAAAACTTTGGTTTTGGTTAAAGAGATCAACCGTAAATGTCTAAATAGTGTCATTAGAACAACTCGGGATAAAGGTCGTCCATAGGTTGAGGATAAGCTTGTTCAAATTCAAAAGGTCAAACTGTATTAAGGTTTGTGGGCATAAATGATAAAGGCTCGCAAGTCAATAGTGAAAAATCTCAAGAAGAACTCTTGGGGACAGAACTAAGTCAACGTTCGGCCAAACCTAGATAACTCTTTGGTGCAATCTTTCTATCCTTACTCTCTTTAATTTTCTGCAATATATTTTATTTACTTTACTTCTTCTACGCTTTACTACTCAAAAAAATTACTAACACGATCTTAATCGAGGAAGGGAAAAATATTCATACTTTTTAAAAAACACAGTTCACTCCCTCTTGTGCTTGAGGTCACTTGTTCAACAAGTGGCATCAGAGCCTAACTCCTGTTAAAGACTAATCGTCTCAGGAGGAATGATGACTTCGAGCTATTCACTAAACAAACCGTCGTTCTTCAATGGAGAATGGTATGGGCTGTGGAAAGAGAAAATGAAATTCTTTTAAGAATGAATAGATTATGGTATTGGAAAACTATGGAAGATGGATAATTTGTTTCTACACACTCAGTTAATGGTGTTGTGGTAAACATACATGAGAAGGATTGGTTCAAATAAGATAAAGAGAATGTGCAATGTGGTTTGAAAGCTAAGAATATCATCATTATCGCATTAGGTCTTGATGATTTCTTGCGTGTTTCTCAGTTCAAAACAACTAAAAAAATGTGGGACATCCTCCAAATCACCCGTGAAGGTACTGCTAAGGTGAAGAGAACAAAGTTGGGCGCATTAACTGTAACACCCCATATTTTCATTAATTGATTTAATTTGGAATTAAATTATTTATTTGAAATTATTTGGCATTTGATTGAATTTAATTGAAGAATTGTGGAAAAAGAGGTTATTGGGCTTAATGTGGTGTTAGTAAAGAGGGGGTGCTATGTTAGTAGGCCTTTTACTAAATTAAAATCTATTTTTCATAAAATAAGGAATTGAGGAAAAAAGGAAAATAGATGTGGAAGAGAAGCAGAGGAGTAGAAGTGCTGATACGTGAAAGAGGAACAGAAGAGGAAGAGGGCTAATCAAGATCCTTGGCTAAGGTAAGGGGGGACTCTTCCGGTTAATATCTTTTATCGTATTATAGATAATAGGACTGATTTAGATGCATTGTTTGTGTCAATTGGTTGTATGATGGATTGGGGTTTTGGGATGATTTTGAGGGGAATTGTATGATTTGATGAATTGTATGATTATAGGATTATTATGATGATTAAATGATCCTCCTTGGGTGTTATATTTGTGTTATAACATGTATGTGGCTGATATGGTGGTATTTGAGGTTCATGATATAACTTGATTTGGGTTTTGGGGATTTTGGGAAGAATCCCGTAATGCTGTCAATCGATGTGAGATCTCTGGTTTTTGCCAGTTCGCGCCGCGAAGGCGTAACTTTTCTCGTTCCGCGCCGCGAACCTGTGTTTGCGCCGCGAAGGCGTGTTTTCTATTCGTTACGCGCCGCGAACTGTGTGTGGCGCCGCGTGCTGTAGCGATAATTATTTTCTTTGAAAAATGTAAAAATGTGTAACTTTCAAACCGTAAGTCCGTTTTAGACGCCGTTTTGGACGTTGTTCCTTAAATTGAATGTTCTACCATATGAAACGAATAAAACAATAACAACTTGATTTTATTTTAAAAAGTATCATTTTCTTCAAATGTGGTTTATTCTGATTTTGCATAGCTGATGAGGTGCAATGGTTGTTGTGTGCATAATTGAATATGTGCAATGATGTATGTTGTTATAATATGATTGCTCCTGCTTGTTATACAAATGGATGTTGTTCATGGTAAATATGGTTATCATGTATTTTGATGAATGATGAGGTAAATACTCTATCGTGGATGAGTTGCTCTGTTGTACTTGGTACGCGATTGTGAGGGGTGTTATCGTTGTTGCACTGTATAATGAATGATTTACCTGTTATGATGTTGTGGGTGTAATTGGTGTTTGTTATACATATATTGTTGATGTAAAATATGTATTTTATTGTGGTTGAGAAATAGCATAACTGTGTATGGCTATTGATTATTGTGGTGGTTGATGATTATGACATTTGGTTGATTTATGTGGGTGATAAGCATGTTATGGTTGATACATGCATTCATAATCATTATGTGGCTGATCCTTGACGATGGTGGATCAGTGGTAGCTAATTCCCATTGTGTGGAATTAGTGAGTGGGTGTTGCCGTATCCTTAACGATGGTGGATCGGTGAGTTGGGTTATCCCAGATTTTGGTACCACATGCATATAGTTGCATTTGCATTAGGTTACTTGTGTTATTATAACATGAATCGAAGATTGTCCAATGTTATAATATGTGATGATTGTGTAATGGTTATGATTTGTTTGGATGAATTATGGTGTTGCCTCTTGGTAATGTATTCTTTTTGTGTTGTGTGTTGATGAGTACTTCCTGACAATCTGAATATAACGAAATTGGATGAATAATGTGACTATGATGTGTTATTGTTTATGATTCGATAACATTTGTTAATTGTGAATGAGACTCACCCTTACTTTGATGATTTCAGATTGGCGAGTAGCGGCTTTTGGCTCGGTGAGGATTAGCTCATGAGTCAGTTTATTTGGTATAGCGTCGGTGTCATGCTCTGATATTGTAACACTGGGGGAACGTTAGTTTAGAGTTTATGATGATACTCTATTTTGTTGTTATTGGAGTAATTTTGTGAGATATTGCATAGATGATGTTATGCTTATCTGTTGATTAATGTTCCGCTGTATAGAAACATGATTTTGTTAAATGGATGATTTTCCCCTAAGTGAAGCATGACAATTGATTTATGATAATTTGTTTTAAATTGAATTGTGGCACCCTTGTTTTCATGTTTTACTCTGAATTATTTTATTAATTTCCGCGGGGTTTTAGAAGGGTGTTACATTAACCGATGAGTATGAACTTTTCATAATGAAACTTGAAGAAAACATAAATCAAATGCAAACACAATTTACTCATATCATAAGTCATATGAGGACTCTAGGGAAAACATTCTCAAATGAAGAATTAGTTATAAAAATTTTAAGATTCCTGAATTGCGATTGGCAACCAAAGGTCACTGCGATTTGTGAATCAAAGAATTTTGAGACTATGGACACACACTCTGTTTGGAAAATTATAGGAACTTGAGATGGAACTAAAGAGATTTGATATGTACGAACAGGAAAGCAAGAAAACTAAAATTCTAACACTCAAAATAGGAGAAGTCTTCTCAGACGATGACATAACTTTCGTAGTAAATAATTTCAAAAGATTTATGAAGAAAGAGAAAAAAGAAGAAGAGGATGATGACTATGATGATGAAGAAAATTCATTTATTCCAACCTGCTATAATTATGGAAAGAAAGGACATATCAAACCTAACTGCTGCCTACTCAAAAGAGCAAATCAGAGCCCAACAAAAAAATCAAAAGAAAAAGAAAGCATATGTTGTATGGAAAGACAATGATATATAATCATCAAATGATGAAGAAAATGTCAACATCTGTCTAATGGAAAAACATCAAGATAACCTCTAAATTTTCTAATAATGATTTATTCAAAATATGCAAGGAATTATCCAAAGAAACAGATAAGCTAGAAAATTTATTTCAAAGTCAAATGATAAGATATCTCTTCTTCAAACTAAAGTAAAACCATTGAAAGACAACTAAATCATCTTAGGGAAAAAGAATAAGAGCAAAATCCTTCTACTTCCAACGCATGTAATGATTGCGATTTCTTAAAAGAAGAAGTTTGCAACCTTCAAAAAAACATTGGTAAAATTCACCAATAAAGCAGGATTAGGATATAATCCAAGAAACAATAGCAAGAAATTAGAAAGTATGTGTATGAGTGAAACAACATCACACTGCAGAAAATTTAAATGCAATTATTATAAGAAGGAAGGTCATCTAGAAAAATTTTGCTTCTTAAAGAAAATTTATGAAAGCAAAGAAGGACATTCCCCTTCATATTTTTACGCCTAATATATAAGGGGAGAAAGCCGGATATCTCTCACTTCCGTGTCTTTGGGTGCAAATGTTATATCCATGATAACAAAAAAGATAACTTAGGGAAATTTGGCGCAAAAACTTATGATGACATATTTATAGGATATTCCACTTCTAGCAAAGCCTTTAGAGTTTATAACACAAAAAACAAAACAACCTAAGAATCAATTCATGTTACCTTTGATGAAACGAACCCCAAAACTGTATGAGTAGAAGTTATTGATTGTGTAGGTATTCTCAAAAGAACAAATCTAAAAGACAATCCACAACCAACCCAAAATGACAATAATAATGAAGTCATAATTGAAGACTCAAATCAAGAACAAAGTCCAAAGATTCAAGAACCTAAAAAATAATGGAGATTAACAAAAGACCATCCAATACGGAATGTAATTGGGGACATATCTAAAGGAGTCACCACCAAACGATCACTCAACAAGGTATGTTATTTTGTGGCTTTTTTCACAAATTGAGTCAAAAGAAGTCGAAGAAGCTATCGCCGATGAACATTGATCTCTTGTTATGCAAGAAGAGTTAAATCAATTTGAGCAAAACAATGTTTGGGAACTTGTTCCTAAAGATTCAGCTAATCTCATAATTGGAACTCGATGGGTCTTTCACAACAAGGTACACGAAGAAGGAAATGTTTTAAGAAACAAAGGGAGGTATTTGTTGACCAACCTCCTGAATTTATTAATCCTACCTTTTCAGACCACATGTTTAAACTTAAAAAGCACTATATGGCCTAAAATAAGCCCCTAGAGCATGGTATGATCGCCTAAGCAAGTTTTTACTTGAAAACAAATTTGAACGAGGATAAGTTGATAAAACTCTCTTTATTAAGAAAACAGAACATGATATTTTATTTGTTCAAATATATGTTGATGATATCATTTTCGGTGCTACTAACGAATCCTTGTGCAAGAAATTTTCTGAAATAAAGCATAATGAATTTGAAATGTCTATGATGTAGAATTAAAGTACTTTCTAGGGCTTCAGATCTATCAAGCCAAAGGAGGAACATTCATAAACCAAGCTAAATATTGTAAAGAGTTACTCAAAAGGTTTGACATGGAAAGATCAAAAGTTCTAGAAACACCAATGTTATAAGAAGTTGAATGTTTTGTCTTCTAATCGATTAGACCTTAAGTTATTCCACTAAAACCTTTTGAAATTCAAATTCAACGCATGCTAATCGATTATACCATAGATCAATTAGATTCTCAAAAACCTACAACCGTTTTTATTAGCCAATCAATTAATCGATTGTATAAATGTCTAAAAAATTAGTAGAAAAATCATCTATTTATTTGTTTCTTTTTCTTCTTCTGCAATTTTGAATATATTTAATGTAGAATGAAGTTGAAAGAAATAGATAGAAAAATTCATCTATTTAATCGCTTGTTTACCTTTTTTTCCAACTTCAATTTTGGATCTATTTAATGTATAAATAGATAAAACTAATTATCATTGTTTTGATAAAGTAATAAAAGTATTAATTCTTAATTTTGTTGAAGTATGTTTACAAATGTTTAAATTTTGGGACTAAAAAGTACAAATACTTTGCAAAGTAGGAATTTTTTTCAGTTATTAGTTTTTATAAAGTAAGTAGAAACTTTTTAAAGTCATTTATTTTATAAGTTTATAAAATGTACAATGAAAAATGTGAATTACACAAAAATATACATTACCTCCAATTCTGTAAAGTCATTTATTTTATAAGTTCATAAAATGTACAAAGAAAATTGTGAATTACACAAAAAAATACATTACCTCCAAACACATCTTACTGCACACTTATAGAAAAATGGCCAAAATAATTCTTGCTGCCCAGGATCGAACTGGAGACAGAAAAATGGCCAAAATAATTGTTGCTGCCCCAAGTATGTAAGACTAACGTGATAACCACTACACCACAACAACTTGTTGATGGTTTCTCTGACACATTAATATAACTTAATAGCTAATACTCAGTTGATGTCGTTATTCAAACATTAATTTAAACAACAATAGCTACAACACGTTTCACCATGCTATAAATGATAAGGTTTTACAACAAATAAGTTGTGTGTGCGTATGTGTGATCTAACGATGAAACGCTTGGGTCCTGAGCTATGGTTATTTGTAAAGATCGTATAAGCCGTATTTATCTAATAGCAGACAATTTTTGGCAACTTTGGAGTCTTTCCGTCCCGCCTGAGAAAGAAAGAATACATTCCTCACATCTGCACATGCCTATGGGCTTTAGGAAGCCCCTGTCCAATCGTGGCGTATCATTTCAAAAAGTTAAAGGCTTATCACCGTCAGTGTGCTGTCGAAAAAAGATCAATAGGAAAATATAGGAGCATAGGTCAATAAGGATATTTTTGTATGCTAAGGAAGTGACTCTTCCATGTCAAATAGTCTTCCAGTTGAGATTTACGGTTCCGAGTTAGATTCTAATTGCGAGAAGGAGGAACTAAACTCCGACTGTGATGGCGACTGCCTAATAAGAATGGGGAATAAGGTAGGAATGGAAAGGGATAACATCGAATAATGAGATGGATCCCCGAGGTCGCTTGGAACATCTTCTTTCTCATGAGAGTCATTATTTAATTTCATAGAATCTAAGGTTTTGAAAGAACATAGTAAGTGGTTAACTTTGTTTATTTGCTCGTTAAAGGAAGTGAACGGTTGGCTCGAAGAGGGAAAAGATGCGACGGGTATTTCTCTTGAATGGCGGAGAGAAATGGTAACAAGTTAATATACTTGCCTACAGACCCTACTTTTATAAATCATATAGGATAGGGGAAAACCTCACTTCCTTCCTTGTTGTCAACCGACCTATAGTTGCTGAGATAGTATTATTCCATTGGACCCACATTGGAAGACTCAAGGATTCATTCAATATCAATAGATTGATTGTTCCGCTCCTGTTTGGTCCAAAAGAAAAAAAGATATCTTATCGCTCTTTTTTCTCGGGCAGATGGTAGAACTTCCTCTAGATTGAATCTTACTAAGAAGTTTGCTCGAGATCTTAAATTATTTAAGAAAGAAAAAGATGTTTCTTTTGTTCTTTCGAGGCAATCAGAAAAGAAGGAAATAGCCAATATAGTCAAGATAATCATGTATTTACAAAGGAATGTCTCAATTCATCCTATTTCATCTGATGGAGGATGTGATAAGGTTGCAAAGGATAAACTCTTGACAGTTCAAAATAATATTTCATTCTTGAGCAAAAATCTAGTTTTTGGTTTATTTCATCTATTCCATGACCGGAATATGGGGGTACTTATTACATCACAATTTTCTATCAGAAGAGAGATTTCAAGAAATGGAAAGTCTATTCAATCTCTCAATAACTAAACTGGATCTGGTGTATTGTAATGGATTCTTTTTTTCTATTGATTTTTCTAGGCTGGATCAAAAACAATTCATAAATGAGGTATTCAACTCCAGGGATGAATAAAAAAAGAAATATTTATTGGTTCTGTCTCGTCTTTTTTACGAAGCGAATGAATCTTTTTCTCCAAAGATCCTAAAAAATGGGTCCAGACCTCTTGTGGGAATTCTTTTGAAGGTAATCGATTCAATCGCAACTTGCAATATGTAATTCAAAGATATCAAAATGATATTCTGAATCATATAACTATAAGGAAACACCTGATCAATCAACGTTTCTCAAATTTGAAAAAGAGTCAGAAGAAATGGTTTGATCCTCTTATTTTTATTTATGGAACCGAGAGATTCCTGAATAAGAGTCAGAAGAAATGGTTTGATCCTCTTATTTTTATTTATGGAACCGAGAGATTCGTGAATAAGGATCGAAATGCATATAAATACAAATGGTTCAAGGGGAGCAAGAATTTCTAGGAACATTTGGACCATTTCATTTCTAAGCAGAATAGGCATTTTCAAGAAATGGTTTGATCCTCAAATTTGAAAAAGAGTCAGAAGAAATGGTTTGATCCTCTTATTTTAAATTATGGAACCGAGAGATTCGTGAATAAGGATCGAAATTCATATAAATACAAATAGTTCAAGGGGAGCAAGAATTTCTAGGAACATTTGGACCATTTCATTTCTAAGCAGAATAGGCATTTTCAAGTAGTGTTTGATTGATTACTTATGAATGCATATTTGATTGATTGGTATGAGTTTATTGACAAAAAATATTCGAGTGATTGGTTCGAGGTTATCGACAAAAAAGATTTTTCTAAGTCAAATTGTTTCTTTTTGTCCAAGCTTCTTGCCTTTTTTGTCTAACTCAGTTCCTTTTTTCGTTGTGAGTTTCGGGAGTATGTCTGTTCATAGGTCTCAGATCCATATGTATGAATTGAAACGTATGAATGATTCACTCGAAAATCAGTTATTAGAATCAATAGGTCTGCAAACGGTTGATTTGGAAAAAAGGAAACCCCTATTATTGAATGACTATTATACTTCTCCAAAATCAAAATTATTGATCAATGAAGGAACAATATTATCATTTTTGTTCATTAAGATACCAAATCAAGACAATTAATGGGAAGCGATGAGTAGGTTATTTATTCTTTAGTAATTAATTCTACGAATTTTTGTAGAAATTTAACTACTCTAAAAAAACCAATGAGTCACACACACTAAGCATATTAACTCCTTATTTATAAAATTATTAATTAATTTTTATTCAATCTTATAAAAAATTTCATTTCTTCGTTGAGAATCAGAATGTAGTAAGAATTCGTCAATTTTTGTTTTATCAAAAGATGGAACATTCGTTGCTAAGAAAGCATCCAATTTCTATTACAAAAGAATACCCCTTATCTAATTTGAAGGAACTTCTTTCCAGCGAAGTGACAGCAGGGAAGAAAAGCAAGGGCTCTAAAACTTGTCTTGAAAAATGGAATTGGGAAATATGTGACAATGTTCATCTTTCCATTGCTAAGACTTTAGATGAACTTTACATGATTCCAAGGCTTAAGAAAGAATGCACGTTATAGTGTCTTGTTTGGAGAGAAAGAAAGTAAAGCTCAACATTATCTAGATGAAACCCTGCATA
This sequence comes from Vicia villosa, assembly GCF_029867415.1. Classification (NCBI taxonomy): domain Eukaryota; kingdom Viridiplantae; phylum Streptophyta; class Magnoliopsida; order Fabales; family Fabaceae; genus Vicia; species Vicia villosa. The sequence goes on along the minus strand of NC_081180.1, from coordinate 234,648,873 downwards.
TGTATGACCAATTTTGGAGAAATAAAATGAAGAACAATTGGTTCAAGGGTGGAGACGGAAATACAATATTTTTTTCACTTAATGGTCAAGCTAAGACATGCTAAAACCAACATTGTTAATCGAAGCATGTGCGGACTTATGTAGAAGAAGACTCAGAAACTGAAAAATCATGTGATCAACTACTATAAATAATTATTTAACACTGATAACAAATGTATTAAATCTAACTAAGTGGAAAGGTCCATACCACAAATAATCACACAAGCAAAGACAATGCTTTTCGCACTGCATGTCATAACCTAATGAAATAAAAATAATTGTTTTTCAAATGAATTGCAAATCTGTTCCACGATCAAATGAATTTAATGGTTGCTTTTACCAAAATTTTAGAGATATATTAGGGAAAGATGTTATACCCTCTGTCACAAAATTATTTACATAAAATTGGATCCTATCCAATCTTAACTCTATCAATATTACTTTGTATACCCAAATTTCATGAGGCGGATATCATATAGAACTATAAACCTCTAACACTGGCAAATTTCTAATTCAAGATTACTACCAAGATCATAGTAGATAGGCTTGATAGATTGGCTCCTAAAATAGTCTCAAAGCACTAATGAGGATTCGTATGAGGTAGGAGTATATCAGAATGAATAGGAATCACATTTGGCAATTAACTTATTGGACAAGAAATCTTTTGAAGGAAAATTGCCTATGAAAATTGGTATCAAAAAGGCATTTGATACTATAGAGTGAAGTTATTTATTAATGGTGCTTAAGAATTTTGACTTCAATACTACATTTTGCAACTGTATTACAACAATACTTCACTCAACAAGATTATCTATTTTAGTCAATGGCAAGGGAACATGCTTCTTCAATTGTTCTAAAGGAGTAGGACAAGGAGATCCCTTCTCCCTTTTACTATTTTGCATTGTTGAAGATGCATTAAATAGGCAATTATTAAACATGATTGAACAAAGAAAAATTATAGTATTACTCATGACATAACTACAATTCCAAGTCACACTTTCTTTGCAAATATTCTTTTTTTTTTGTTGTAAATCCACCAAAAGAAATGCATCAGCTATCCACAAGTTATTACAAAAATATGCTTAAAATTCATGTAAACACCATAGTCCCACAAAATGAAAAAGGTTAAATTTGGAGGAGTTATTTCAAGTATTAGACTAAGACAAATGGCATGAGTCACTTGGTTTCAATATAAGTCAGGAAAACTGGGTAAGTCAATAGTTCAACATTTTCAGCCAATAGTAGATAGGGTCATAACCAAGACATGAAGAAGACACATCTTATCTATGATGGTAAGAATACAACTTGTTAACTTAGTGATCCATGACATGCTACTTTACAACCTTAAAATCTATGAGTGACATGTTGCACTCATCAATAAACTAGATACAAGAAAGTTTGGAAAGAATTTGGTGTATATAAGAAGATTAAAGACCATTTCTGAATCAACAAATGTCCAAGAGACCGATACAAGTCCTTTAACACAGATAACAAATTCTAATTTTTTCTTCTATCTTACATGATATTCCATCCCCACATAATGAAATAAGAAGCTCATTATTTAAAGATAACCATGACATCCCGATTGTCATTGTCATTAGAAAGGGCGTAAATAATGTAAAAAAAAAGCCACTCTATCATATTTAAAATTATATTTCATTTAAAAAATTTCTCAAACCCATAAAACCTTTCTTGATAACTTAAATACCATCCAAATTTCCAATAATATTTTTGAGGCATTATCTAATAAAAATTGGAAGCATGCTATGGGTACAGAAATGTAGGCGTTAGAGAAGAATAAAACATAGCAGTTGGTTGCTTTGTTGAAAGGCAAGAAATCAATTGGCTGCAAGTGGGTGAATACAGTAAAATACAAGGCTGATGGTGTAGCAACCTGCCCTAAAATTAAAGGTTTTAGAGTCGCCACCTATTCTGAAGGGCGAATAGGAAACCCTACGCAGATACGAAATTCGGGGTAAGTTATTATAATCAGGTCGAGGGAAGGTGTTAGGCACCCTCAACCCTTTCCTAAGGTTTTATGTTAAGGCAAAGGTTTTATGGCTAAAAATTAAGGTTAATAGCTAAGGAACTGAATAGGGGAAAAATTGAGATTTTAGGGAGGGGGACTCGCCTTGGTTATCCAAGTGCCTACGTATCTCCTTAGGGAGAATCAGAGTCAACGTAGTTCGGGCACAGGATTGTACGCCTTGGAATTTGATTTGAGGTTGTTTGAAGGCTTTTTGAATTGCCTATCGTAGCTTTTGAAATGCAAATGTTCGCAAGGTATTTTGAATTACCTTATCGTAGTTTGAACATCGCAGTATTGAAGAGATGAAAATCTGTAGTTTTGTGGTTTAGTGTGTTTTGTATGTTTTGGGCGTACAACCCTGATTTGATGTGTCACTGTTAGATGCGGTGATCAATAGATTTGATCAGTATAGCTAACAGATTAATGGGCATTGCTGGTTACTCAGATCGATAGATTGATCATCGCGGGCAGCAAATTGAATGTGTTTTAATTTGTAATTTTTATTGCTTTATTCAGATATTTGATCAGTACGACATAGAGAGTCGACTAATTCGAAGGCGGGATGAAATAGATATTCATCCGCCATTTATCCGTTAAAGGGGAAGTTAGAATTTATAGTTTTTATTATTTTTATCTCTCGTCTAGTGCGACTAATAGGTTTAGTCGGGTCGAGGAGAGAATTAAAATAAAGGATTAATTAAATTATTAATCAAAATAAATTAACTTAATCAAAATTATTTCTCGCCTACTGCGACTAATAGGTATAGTCGGTTCGGGAAAAAAAATTAATATTAAGATTAATGTTAATATTTTCGCCAAATAGCAATGGGACTGGACAAACCCTTATAGTATAAACCTTTATAGGGTTTTTATGATTTTTGTTAATTAAAATTAATTAAATCAATTAATTCGAATGATCGAAATAATCGAATAATCGGGAGAAATATTATAATCCTAACCTAATCCTAATTATATTATCCTAGCCTAATCCTAATTTAACTACATGAATTAAATTAAATATAATTGATTAATTCTAAATCTAAACAATTAATTAATAAAGAAAAAAAAATATATGATGAAACCTGGCTTTAATCCTGTGCATTGAAGCCTTGAGATCCATGGTGGAGCTTCAGCTTTATATGAGGTCTGATAGTCTTGGTGTGAGGGAGTAGCGTGGTCATGCGTGGAGAGAGCAATGCTGGATCTGCAAACATGCCTTATCAAAGAAAAATAGGAAAATATACGTGGGACACTGGGGATCGAACCCAGGTCCCTTCGATTCCAAGCCTTGCCCCAAGACCAACTATGCTGAGGTCAGTTTGTTGTTAAAACAATGAGCCCAAATTATTATATATGAAAAAAAAGACGTGAACTAAAATTCAAAAATTAAAACAACACGCGCGCTGTAGTTCTTCTTCCCCATCCACATTGCTGCTGAACAAAACCTTTAGCCATAGTTTTTTGCAGCGTGGCCATAACACCTCCGCCATTAAATCTACAAATCAACACCGAATCAAAACCAATTGATAGCCCAAATCCACCGAACAGCATCTCCCGAATCCAATGAGCACACTAATTTACTCTGCAATTGCTTCTAATCCGAAATCCCTCTTTTGAGAGGTATGAACCCTAACAATGGCATACGGCCATATCCGGATCAAAAATCAAATTAAGGTTATCAAACATGTTATAAACACCATGAATAGCAATAATATGCAAACAAAAACATGTAAGGGTGTGTGAATCGAAGAACACGATTCTTGCAATAATAAGGTAAAACCGTGACTTAATGTACGAATTTCAAGAAGCTTCAGGCCTGTATAAGCATTGAGGAATGACCAATGATACTCCAGGAGTGCACTTGAATCCTCAAAACGCCCTGAATCGATCCCTGTCCTCCATCCCGAATTTGATTTTTTCTTGGAAATTTATGGACTCGGTTTTGGTCCTTGGAGGCCAGAATTCTCCTCCCCCTGCGTCTGCACTTCTTCAGTATATATGTGAGACTGAATTAGGTCACTAATATTGCACCAAATCTCCTTGAACCAAGCAATTGAATGTGATTGCAAATCACCTTCTAAACTTTCCACTTTTGGCTCAAACTTGGTTTTTTTTTCCTCAATCCTCTTTAACACGAATTTTACATAAAAATAGGATATTTTTGGTGATTGATTATGATTAGAAATTAAAACAAAATTATATCTTTCATATTTTCTTGATTTATTTGATTTAAACTATATTTTTAATAAATAAAAATTCACTAAAAATATAATAAAAGTCAAATAATTGTGGGCTTGAGTTTGGAGCTTCTTGATACTCTTATAAGCAAGTTTGGGTCATGAAAGAATGGGCCTATTTGGAAAAAATTGATTTTGACAAGTATTTCTCTTCACGCATCCCTTCAAAAAATGCTCAACTTCCGCAACTTGTATCTCGCTCAATTTTAATCATATAAATACATTCTATGACTTTTTAGAAAGCTTGATGAGTCCTTTAAAACCTCCTTTTGGTTTCACCTTAATTGGAGTTTCCATGCTCAAGTTATGAGCTTTGACCTAAAAAGTATTTCTTGTTGACCTTTTGGAGGACCTATAATCTTTTGTACCCTTCAGATAAAATGAGATGGGCAAATTTTGGGGTATGACAGCTGCCCCTGTTCAATCTTCTTAAACCTGAAGAATCAGATAGGCACGTCTGCCTATCGTGATCTAAAGGTAGAAGATGATTGGACACTGAAATGCCCTGAAATTTGCGTTTATTGGGAAAATTCCGTGGGAGATGGGCTTAAGGATGCCACCCAAGGTAAATTCCACTCTCTTTTGAAGAATGTGAAGCAGATGATTTCGAAAGGAACCACTTGCTTTGATTGTAGCATGGCCTGAAAAGGCAATTTTGATTTTATGCAATGTGATGATGCATGTAATGTATGATGCAGTGAGCTTCTCAAAATAAATGAGAGCCACGTATGTATATGCACTATGTATGAATGAGGTATGTTAGTTGAATGATGCATGATTGTTAATTAAAGCATGTTAGTAACTCTGAAAAGATAACACCTTTGATTGTTATTGATGATGTTTTGAAGAAGATCACTGCCGAGGGACTGACGTGATAAATCCAGTTGAGGAATAGTTTGAAAAACCTTGTGTGCCTGGAAAAGCTCCTAGAAAAGACGGAATACGTCTTGAAGAAGACTGCCTGGAAAGGTTCCTGCACCATTAGGATCATTTGCTATGGTTATAGCAAACTCACCTGCACCATTAGGATTATTTGCTATGCTTATAGCAAACTCACCTGCACCATTTAGGATCATTTTCCGTGCTTGTAGCAAACTCATTTAGGATCATTTGCCGTGCTTGTAGCAAACTCACCTCCCCCATTTAGGATCGTTTGCCGTGCTTGTAGCAAACTCACCCGCACCATTTAGGATCATTTGCCGTGCTTGTAGCAAACTCACCTCCCCCATTTAGGATCGTTTGCCGTGCTTGTAGCAAACTCACCCGCCCCATTTAGGATCATTTGTCGTGCTTGTAGCAAACCCACCTGCACCATTTAGGATAATTTGCTATGCTTATAGCAACTTCACCTGCACCATTTAGGATAATTTGCTATGCTTATAGCAAACTCACCTGCACCAAAGGAATTGCCTGCCATGGTTCTGACAAGCGTACCTGCATAAAAGGAATCATTTACTATAGTTCTAGCAAACTTACCTGCGTGAAAGAATTCACTTGTTTGGAGACTCACGACTCGAGGGTCGAAGAATACACCTTTCGCAACATGAGGGTTGGAAACTGGGCTGTTGTAACAGTCTGACGAGAGCTGACTACCAGACGGGAACTGGATTTTGATGTAACAGTCAGACGGGAACTGACTATCAGACGGGAACTGGGTTTAATGTAACAGCCAGACGGGAACTGACTACCAAACGAGAATTGGATTTTCATGCACCAGTCAGACGGGAACTGACTACCAAACGAGAAGTGGATTTTCATGCACCAGTCAGACGGGAGCTGACTTTGAAAATGGTTTGGATGGCCAATAAAAATTGGGCTTTTTTATGATAGGTGAATGCATTATATGCTAGTGCGTATGTATGTATGCTGATGCATGAAATGAACAGCGAGGTTGCTATCATCGGTAAGGTTACCGGAAAACATCAATCAGGTGATCGGGTAGAATATCTCAGTAAGGTTACTGGCATCGGTAAGGTTACCGGAAGCATCAATCAGGTGATTGGAAATGCACCCACAGTAGGGTTACTGTCATCGGTAAGGTTACCGGGAAGCAGGTGGATAGTATAGCTTAGCACCAGAGTTTTGACTTGGATGTTTTGATGTATGGGATAATGTTTATGTATGTATATGTTGATTGATGCAACGAGTGGAATGAAGTAATGTCTTCTATAAGACTACCTGAAAAGGTTTCTGGAATGGATGTGAATGCTTGTCTTAAAGAAGACTATCTGAAAAGATCTTTTATCAAGGATGAGGAATGTCTTAAAGAAGACTACTTGGAAAGATTGAACAATGTCTTAAAAGACTACCAAAAAAGGTTCTTAGAAAGTATAGAAATTTTATCTTAAAGAAGACCACCTAGAAAGGCTGAAGGATGTCTTAAAAAGGACTACCTAAAAAGGAATGTCTTGAAGAAGACTACCTGAAGAGGTTTTTTGGAAAAAGAATGTCTTAAAGAAGACTACCTGAAGAGGTTTTTGGAAAAAGAATGTCTTAAAGAAGACCACCTGAAGAAGTTCCTGAAAAGGGTGACAATTTGTCTTGAAGAAGACTACCTAAAAAGGCCCTTGGAAATAACGATGATTGTCTTAGAGAAGACTACCTAGAAAGGTTCTTAGAAAAAGAATGTCTTAAAGAAGACTATCTGAAAAGGTTCCTAGAAATGATCGTGGGATTTGTCTTAGAGAAGACTACCTAAAAAGGCTGACAGATATCTTAAAAAGATTACCTAGAAAGGTTCTTGGAAAAAGAATGTCTTGAAGAAGACTACCTGAATAGGTGTGGTGTAATGTAACCCATGTACGTAATGCATGATTTATATGTATTTGTATGATGCTCCAATGATAGGTTGTTGATAACCAAAGCGTATATAGCTTGCTGGAGTTGTAGGTTTGTTTGATAAGATGGGGTGTGATGCTAGCGCGATTCCCCGATACCTGTTTTTGAAGATCGTAGTTAGGAGAAAGATCTGTAAAGTGTGGGAACACCTTTTTCTTATATTGTAAAGTGTGAGAACGCATTTGTTGTGCGTCTTGCCCCGGTTTGACTCTTGAATTACTCCACGCCTTTAACCTTCGAGTTTCTCCATGTCTTTCACCTTTTGCAATTCACACCTTTAACCTTTTCGAGGTTCTCCACACCTTTAACCTTTGTGGTTCTCCACACCTTTAACCTTTGCGGTTCTCCACACCTTATGGATTTGATATCCCATGCCCCAATGTTCAGTGGAAAAAGGTGCTTATGGTCTCCAAGCTATGAAGGAAGTGCCCCGGGAAATAACCTTGTCATATGCTTTGACGTTTATATTGAAGGTTATGCCCTTGATCTCCAGGATATGGAGGGCTATCCTTAGTGTGCTATCCTTTTGAATTTGAATTCTTCCCATGTTTGACATGCCCCTGTTTGTTATTGCTTTGAGATGTGCCCCCAAGTCGATTGAACCTTAGGAAGAATGTCCCTAGTGAATAGGATGTTTGATTGTATGCCCCTGCGATCCTTGAAATTTGCCCCTGTTTAGGAGAACCCCCTAGATGTGGTTCCCCCCATTCCAGGGTCTTTATTAGAAAGGATCACCTTTGATTAACCCATTTTGAGATCTCCTCGATGCTAAGTGTATTCTCGCAGATGACGTTGTACCATTTGAGAAGTAACTCTAATGCAATGTGTATGCAAGTTTTGAAATCGAAGTCCGTTATGAATTAGGACTAGATGGATGCTTGAAGAAGCGTAGTGGTTAGAAATAGTTTTAACAAACTTTAGGAGTCAGTATAACAAATCCTGCTTAATATGCTTTCGTAGTTAACCTTGCCTCAATTAGGACTTTTAAATGTTGTAACTTGGCTTGGTTCATGTTTTAAGAAACAATGGATATAAGGCTCAAAGTTTATTTACCCCACCCCTTTCTCCTTGATGTTCTCCAAATCCTAAAAATTCGCCTAATCCGATGAATGTGCTTTGTTTGTAAGAGAATCGTTTCAGTCTTGACGTTGAGCAGAAGCCCTAGTAGAGGTCCAAGCACCAATGAAAAATGTTGTAGAGATTCAAGTGTTGATTAGAAGCTTCGATGATTTAGCAGTCACAAGATTATCCTTTGTATTTAACCTTTGTTTTTATCCCTTATTTTTGCATGAACCAACTCCTTTGAGTTTGATCCATCGGGATGCCCTAAATTTTGCCTAAGTCATTTTTGTTTTCTTTTATGAAATTTTCCATCTTGACTTAGCGGGCGTTTTTCTCCTTTTGAAATATTGATCCTTGGATATTGAATGTTGTGACTGCCATGTTGACTTTGATTTGTAAGCTTCGACTTTGATACTTCCTTGATCTTGAATGATATATTGAGGAAGAAGATGTGCTTAAACCTTTGCTTGATCCTTTGCTTGAACCTTACTTGGATTGACTGATTCTCTTGACAACCAAAATACACCATTGAATTAATTGAAATCTACCCTGCCCCTGGTTGAAATCAAGGTTTATTTGAAAAAGTAAAAACAAACTCCAACTCCTGGCTCGAGGGGGTAACGAGGGATTAACATCCTTATATCTCCACTGTTTGGGAATTGAAACAATGCCTGTACATCCTCGGCTCGGTCTTACCTTGAAAGCATATGTCTAGTTGGACTTAGTTATTTGTATTCTTCATTCTCCCTTAAGTTTGTTAATAAATCCTAACCGTGAAATTGGGAATGGCATAGAAGTGCGTGAGTGGAAACTCGTAGCAGTGAGTGAATGAATTGACTCCAAAACTTGCGTGGTCATCCCATTAGAATTGCGAATCCGAAGGTACAACTTTTATCCTGAGTGACACTTAGCGATCATAGGGGTTGAAATTTTGACATGATAAACACCTATTATTCCTAGGGACAATCTCCTTTGTAAATCCATTGGTCTTGTTTTACTCCTTAGCTCTTTAGACTTGTAGAAGTAAGGGCAACCTCGAATTTTCCTTGGGCACGTCAAACCTGTCAGAAATAATTGTAAGCGGTGGGTTTTTATCGTATCGGAACTTCATGAGTTTCCTTTGACTGAACCTCTTTTGCTTTTCCTAAGGATAGTATCACACCATTGGCAACCTCCAGAGTTTGTAAATTGATAGGGAGCACCTATGACCCTTCTTGCCCCTTAGTGAGGAGTTAACCTATGTCACATTCCCTCCATCGTAGTTATGCATCTTTGTTTAGGATTTTGCCCCGGTTGGACTAATCCTTGCCCCCTAGGTTATTGTAGAGCGTCCTCGTAAGTTTGATATGTTCTAAGATGAACCCCTTTATGACTAGATACATCTTAAGTGTATCTATGAGGGAACTCTTTGTTGAACTAATCCTTGCTCGATGACAACCTTTATTGTATTTATAATCCTGTTATGACAAGGCATGAACATGCGGCTGGCATGGTGAAAGACATCCTCTTTTTATTAGTAAGACTAAGATCATTCTCAATAATTTATCCTCCTTTCTCCATAGTCTATGATCCTTTTTCTTTGTGAGTCTCGGGAAATCGGCTAGCACGGAACGGGTGGATGCGGGCGAATATGCGAATGTAAATGTATGAATGCATGAAAATGCGAATGCATGTGTATGCGAGAGACTCCTTGTATGCAATGCAGACGAGTGACATGTAATCCTAGGGATAGCCTTAGAGGCGACATTATACCCTATTGAAATTCTTGAGGTAGATGTTACGACATGCCAATGGAATCCCTTAGATTAGGGAATATGAAGAAGGTAGCGGCTGGTGACCGTTCAAGACAGTCACCAAGTCTCATGGCCATCGAGAGGCCAATCAATGTGTACCAATGAAGTTGTCCTTAGTGGGAAGGTTCTCTATGCGGAACACAACCTATATAAGGACGATATCAGTCGAAGTGAAATCCCTACAGGCTAGGGATGAAAGATGTATAGATGGGAATCTAAAATCCTACAAGCTAGAGGGTGTGCGGGAATAAGTACAGTGTGACCGTTCAAGACAGTCACTGGATCGCATGGCCATCGAGAGGACAATCGAATGCATGCTAAGGAAGTCGTCCTTCGGGGAAGGACGCGTCGTTGTGAAAACACATAGACATAGAAGAAAATCCCTACAGGCTAGGGAGTACGTAGATGTAAGCACGGGGTGACCGTTCAAAGTAGTCACTGGATCGCATGGCCATCGAGAGGCCAATCGACGTGCGTAAATGAGGATGTCCTTCGTATGAAGGATGCGTTTTTAGAAATATAATCCCTACAGGCTAGGGAACGCGTAGGAATACCTGCAAAATTAGAATGCAAGGCATTCGCAGTATATAAATTGCACATGTAAGCATGTAAGCACATAAGCCCTAGGTTCATAGGTTCGACGTAACGGCTTAGGGTGCCTACCATTCCCATTGGTATGTTCTAGAAGGTCTCATGGGATCGTTCATAGACGCTGAGACTTTTTGTCTCTTTGGATTTTGGAACAACTCATTGGTCCATGAGGTCCGAGTTTTAGGGGTAGGTTCCCAGAGAGATCAGCCAAATACCAAGTCCAGCCCTCAACAAGGTCAAGCCTCGTATCAGACCTTCTCGGATATTCAACCCACTCTGAGTGGAATTATAATAAGACTCGTAGGAGATGTAATTCCCCTCTGGTCATTATTATAATTCCCACGCTTAGGCTTAACAACAATATATACATATCCCAGAAAATACAGTAAAACAGGTAATAATTAAATAAACATTTAAAAATTACTGTAAAAGATAATTACTGTAAATAAAACCATAAATAAATAAAATAAATAAATTAAATTAAATATTTAAATAAGGAAAAAGAAACCCAAATCCTAATTCACAACCCTAGTTTTGGAAAATTAGCCAAACCCTAAAAAAAATTCGCCAAACCCTAATTGATTCGCCAAAACCTAAACCCTGTCAAAACCTAAAGGAGCATAATAATTTACAGTTTTGTTATGACTAAATCCCCAGCAGAGTCGCCAGCTGTAGCAACCTGCCCTAAAATTAAAGGTTTTAGAGTCGCCACCTATTCTGAAGGGCGAATAGGAAACCCTACGCAGATACGAAATTCGGGGTAAGTTATTATAATCAGGTCGAGGGAAGGTGTTAGGCACCCTCAACCCTTTCCTAAGGTTTTATGTTAAGGCAAAGGTTTTATGGCTAAAAATTAAGGTTAATAGCTAAGGAACTGAATAGGGGAAAAATTGAGATTTTAGGGAGGGGGACTCGCCTTGGTTATCCAAGTGCCTACGTATCTCCTTAGGGAGAATCAGAGTCAACGTAGTTCGGGCACAGGATTGTACGCCTTGGAATTTGATTTGAGGTTGTTTGAAGGCTTTTTGAATTGCCTATCGTAGCTTTTGAAATGCAAATGTTCGCAAGGTATTTTGAATTACCTTATCGTAGTTTGAACATCGCAATATTGAAGAGATGAAAATCTGTAGTTTTGTGGTTTAGTGTGTTTTGTATGTTTTGGGCGTACAACCCTGATTTGATGTGTCACTGTTAGATGCGGTGATCAATAGATTTGATCAGTATAGCTAACAGATTAATGGGCATTGCTGGTTACTCAGATCGATAGATTGATCATCGCGGGCAGCAAATTGAATGTGTTTTAATTTGTAATTTTTATTGCTTTATTCAGATATTTGATCAGTACGACATAGAGAGTCGACTAATTCGAAGGCGGGATGAAATAGATATTCATCCGCCATTTATCCGTTAAAGGGGAAGTTAGAATTTATTGTTTTTATTATTTTTATCTCTCGTCTAGTGCAACTAATAGGTTTAGTCGGGTCGAGGAGAGAATTAAAATAAAGGATTATTAAATTATTAATCAAAATAAATTAACTTAATCAAAATTATTTCTCGCCTACTGCGACTAATAGGTATAGTTGGTTCGGGAAAAAAATTAATATTAAGATTAATGTTAATATTTTCGCCAAATAGCAATGGGACTGGACAAACCCTAATAGTATAAACCTTTATAGGGTTTTTATGATTTTTGTTAATTAAAATTAATTAAATCAATTAATTCGAATGATCGAAATAATCGAATAATCGGGAGAAATATTATAATCCTAACCTAATCCTAATTATATTATCCTAGCCTAATCCTAATTTAACTACATGAATTAAATTAAATATAATTGATTAATTCTAAATCTAAACAATTAATTAATAAAGAAAATAAAATATATGATGAAACCTGGCTTTAATCCTGTGCATTGAAGCCTTGAGATCCATGGTGGAGCTTCAGCTTTATATGAGGTCTGATAGTCTTGGTGTGAGGGAGTAGCGTGGTCATGCGTGGAGAGAGCAATGCTGGATCTGCAAACATGCCTTATCAAAGAAAAATAGGAAAATATACGTGGGACGCTGGGGATCGAACCCAGGTCCCTTCGATTCCAAGCCTTGCCCCAAGACCACCTATGCTGAGGTCAGTTTGTTGTTAAAACAATGAGCCCAAGTTATTATATATGAAAAAAAAGACGTGAACTAAAATTCAAAAATTAAAACAACACGCGCGCTGTAGTTCTTCTTCCCCATCCACATTGCTGCTGAACAAAACCTTTAGCCACAGTTTTTTGCAGCGTGGCCATAACACCTCCGCCATTAAATCTACAAATCAACACCGAATCAAAACCAATTGATAGCCCAAATCCACCGAACAGCATCTCCCGAATCCAATGAGCATACTAATTTACTCTGCAATTGCTTCTAATCCGAAATCCCTCTTTTGAGAGGTATGAACCCTAACAATGGCATACGGCCATATCCGGATCAAAAATCAAATTAAGGTTATCAAACATGTTATAAACACCATGAATAGCAATAATATGCAAACAAAAACATGTAAGGGTGTGTGAATCGAAGAACACGATTCTTGCAATAATAAGGTAAAACCGTGACTTAATGTACGAATTTCAAGAAGCTTCAGGCCTGTATAAGCATTGAGGAATGACCAATGATACTCCAGGAGTGCACTTGAATCCTCAAAACGCCCTGAATCGATCCCTGTCCTCCATCCCGAATTTGATTTTTTCTTGGAAATTTATGGACTCGGTTTTGGTCCTTGGAGGCCAGAATTCTCCTCCCCCTGCGTCTGCACTTCTTCAGTATATATGTGAGACTGAATTAGGTCACTAATATTGCACCAAATCTCCTTGAACCAAGCAATTGAATGTGATTGCAAATCACCTTCTAAACTTTCCACTTTTGGCTCAAACTTGGTTTTTTTTTTCCTCAATCCTCTTTAACACGAATTTTACATAAAAATAGGATATTTTTGGTGATTGATTATGATTAGAAATTAAAACAAAATTATATCTTTCATATTTTCTTGATTTATTTGATTTAAACTATATTTTTAATAAATAAAAATTCACTAAAAATATAATAAAAGTCAAATAATTGTGGGCTTGAGTTTGGAGCTTCTTGATACTCTTATAAGCAAGTTTGGGTCATGAAAGAATGGGCCTATTTGGAAAAAATTGATTTTGACAAGTATTTCTCTTCACGCATCCCTTCAAAAAATGCTCAACTTCCGCAACTTGTATCTCGCTCAATTTTAATCATATAAATACATTCTATGACTTTTTAGAAAGCTTGATGAGTCCTTTAAAACCTCCTTTTGGTTTCACCTTAATTGGAGTTTCCATGCTCAAGTTATGAGCTTTGACCTAAAAAGTATTTCTTGTTGACCTTTTGGAGGACCTATAATCTTTTGTACCCTTCAGATAAAATGAGATGGGCAAATTTTGGGGTATGACAGATGGGACAATTGAGAGGTACAAAGCAAGGCTGGTTGCTAAAGGTTTCACACAAACCTATGGCATTGATTATTCTGAAACTTTTGCCCTGATGGCAAAAATGAACATAGTTCGAGTTATATTATTCCTTGCTACCAATTACGGGTGGGAATTACAACAATTCGATGTAAACATCACATTCTTACATGGAGAGCTTGAGGAAGAAATTTATATGGAGGTTCCACCAAGATACACGAAAAATGTTGCTTCCAATTCTGTTTGTAAGTTGCAAAAGGCATTATATGGATTGAAACAGTCACCTTGTGCATGATTTGGAAGATTTATTAAGGCTATGACAATATTAGGTTACAAACAAAGTAATTGAGACCATTCACTATTTATTAAACACTCTACTTTAGGGGGAGTAACAGTGTTGTTGGTATATGTTGATGATATTATTGTGACTGGTAATGATTGGAGGGAACAATAAGTCTTGACTCAACATTTAGCAAAAGAGTTTGAAATTAAAACCCTTGGAAAGCTGAAGTATTTTTTTATGAATTGAAATGAATCACTCAAAAAATGGTATTTTCATATCTCAACAAAAGTATATCAAAGATCTACTCAAGGAAACAGGTAAGCTTGCTTACAAACCTGCGGGCAGTCCTACTGATCCAAGCAATAAGTTGGGTAATGTGGAATAAGGCGCGTGTGAGGGAAAGGAAGAGTTTCAATGATGTAAAAACGTGCACTTCATGTTTGGAAGTAACCCTGATCGACAATACAAAGACGAAAGCATGAAGAATCTCAAAATTGGCATTTTGGTGGTTTGTGATGTATAGGTCGACCTACACAGGTTCAGGTCGACTCATAGGTCCAAGACATGGCAATTTTGGAATTTTGAATTGTTCAGGTCGAATTATATCTCCTTCAGGTCGACGCATGGAACTTTGAGTGAGCCACGGGTTTGCTCAGGTCCACTCTTAGGTCGACTCATCCTGGAATTCATGTTGGGGCAGCATGCGTCGACACCTGGCCCTGTTTAGGTCGACACATGGAACATTGAGTGAGTCACAGGTTTGTTTAGGTCAACCCTTAGGTTGACTCATAGCTTGTTCAGGTCGACGCATGTATTGTTCAGGTCGACGCATAGGTTGTCAAGTTCTTTTTGCTGCAGCCATTAGTTTGCTCAGGTCGACCCTCTCAGTTGCTCAGGTCGACCTGTCGCTGAGAAAAGTTGGTTTTTGTTGTTTCCTTTTTTTCTTTAGCTTTGGATGACATATAAAAGGTTCATTGGTTATTTCATTTGGTTCCAACAAGAAAAGTGAAAGATATACACAAGGCTCTTATCATCTTCAACCTCTCACTCATCCATTGATAACTACACATAACAATTTTTGTCAATCAAGGTGAGAAGCGTGTGTTGATAACGTTCGACGGTAGATTCAGTTCTTGTTCGAGTTAAGAGATAGTGGGTTTTTCTTGAATTAAATCTTAGGGTTTTGTCCTCCAAGATCATTGGGATTTGGGGGTTTTTTGACAGTTCTTCGCTTCACCAATATTCAGTCGTGCTTAAGTGATTGAGAAATCGTGGGTTCGCTCAACAAGGTGTCATACCACAAAATTTGCCTATCATTTTCTTATCCAACTATTCTATATAAACCATATCCCTATGTTTTTAAATTTACAACTTTCTTATTTTAATTTATTATACAGATTTATAATTCTAAAAGAGGGGTATATATCAACCCATGGGCTTAACATACAAGTTGTTAAGCCCATTTCTAAATTTTTCTCTAAAGGTTTTTTTAATTCAATAATAGAGATGTATTTGTCTATTCTTTTTGGAGCCCATTTAGGAATAGAGCCCATTAGGGACAAAGGGTTTTAAAATTTAGAATTTTTCTTTACCCACCTCCCTATGGGGGAAACCCCCAGCGAAATCCCAAAACTGCCCCTGCTTCGGAGATGCATCTCCAAAGTTATTTTTTTTTTTGTTTTTTTTTTTAGTTCGGAAATGAATCTCCGAAAACATCAAAAATTTGATGTTTTCGGAGATTCATTTCCGAACTAAAAAAAATTCAAAATCCGTGCATATTTTCGGAAGTTCCTTTCCGAAACTGTTGCTGCATATACAAATTTCCCTCCTTCACTTTTTCATCATTTTTCTCCAAAAACTTATCAAAACCCTCTCTAAACCCTATCAATCTCCATCAATTTTTCGCCCTAAAAGCAAGTTTCAAACCGTTGATCACGTTAAAGGGGGCATAGAAAGTTACAATTTCAGGTAAACATCTCTCATTTCGTCACCTATTTCACTACATTGATTCAACAAATTTATGCTGAAAACTGATATGGTTCGGAAGTTCATTTCCGAAATATATTACCTAACAAATTTCGGAAATGAACTTCCGAAATATGCCCTGGCAGTTTAAAAAAAAACAGTTTTGGCCAATTTTGCTAATTTTTGCATTTGCTAGGTATGGTGCATCCGGACAACATTGTGCAAGACGATGGAGTATTAAATCCGGAAATTGTCAACGTTAATAACGATCCGGTTATTGACGCTACTCCTATGATCAATGCGGTCGATGTTAGGCAACATTTTACAAATGATCGGAGCTTCGTTAGTCGAGAACAATTGATTGATTGGGTTCGAAACGAAGCTAGTAAACTTGGATTTGGAATTGTCATTTTAAGGTCGGACAACGGAAATAGTAGGCGGAAAGCTTTCGTTGTTTTGAATTGCGAACGTGGTGGTAGTTATGTGCAATCAAACCGTGTGCTAAAACACGAGGACACGGGATCGAGAAAGTGCGGGTGTCCTTTTAAGTTGCGTGCTAATCGGAGGGTTGATGATTTGTGGCGGTTAACCGTAATTTGTGGAATGCATAATCATGCCTTGGATGTCAAGTCTTTGTTAGTTGATCAAGAGGTTATGCCAAACTTCGTTGTCACCGATCGGGACAATGCTTTGATGAATGCGGTCGATACCATCTTCCCGACATCTACCGCTTTACTTTGCCGGTATCACATAACTTGCAACGTGAGAAGCAAGTTGAAACCCGCGGTTGGGACAAAAGATAGGTTGGATGAAAATGGTAAATTTGTCAAAGTCGGTGTTGTGGTTGATAGGATAATGGCGGCATGGAGGGGAATTTGGATGCATACTCCGAAGAGGATTATACCGAGAAATTGGTACACTTTAGGTCTTTGTGTGGTTCCATTAGGACATTTTGTCATTACGTCGAATCCACCATTCTTGACAAAGTTAGAGAAAAAGTCGTGTGCGCTTGGACAAATCGGGTTAGACATCTTGGTTGCACCACGACTAACCGAGTTGAATCCGCACATGCGGTCTTCAAGGGGTGGTTGGGTGATAGTAAGGGAGATTTGTGTCGCGGGTGGGACACCGTGAATCAAATGCTTGAAAATCAACACAATGAAATTCAAACATCGTTCGGTCGGAGCAAGACGGTCATGGAACACCGGTATAAGGGCCAAATTCTATTCTCCCAATTGATTTACAACATATCTCGAACGGGTTTGAATTTTTTGTTTCATGAAGCTAAGCGGTCGGAGACCACGGGGGCAGATAGTTCTTTATGTGGGTGCACCATTAGAACTACATACGGCCTTCCGTGTGCTTGTATAATTTCAAAAAAGAAGGAGTTGAATTCACCAATACGCATGGATGAGGTAGCCGACCATTGGAAGAAACTTCGTTTTGATGATTTTGACCCGCCGAAGGAAAATGACTCCAAAATCACCATCTCCGACGAGTTGGAAGTGATAATGGAGAAGTTTGCTAAGGCGGACGACACAACAAAATTGCACATAAAAGAACAATTGCGAAAGATCGCGTTTCCGGAGACCACCGATTTTAAACCGCCATCTCAACCGGTTAAGACGAAAGGTGCACCGAAAAAGTCAAAAATTACACAAGATGACAATTCAACAAAACGATCTCCTTCCTACTTTGAACATGTTGATTCATCGTTGCCGGAAATTCAAGAGACACCGAAGTCCACGTGTAGTGGTAACAAGTGTTTTTGAAACCGGGTTGTCCTATACCGGCTACTTCTTGTCAATGGACGGCACATCGTTCAAATGAGTCGGAGACTTGGCCGGATCCGTTCGTTGCGAGGATGGCGGAGTTTGAAGAAATGATGAGCAAGGAGCGCGAGCAAAATAGAGAGCGTTCGAAGAACGTGCCTATTTTCGACTTAGGATCCACCGATTGGTTCGGTGAATTTTAGTTCGTTCCGGATCGTTTTTTGTTTGTAACGATCATTTTTTGTATGTATTGTTGTTTATCATGTAAAATCGGACCGATTCAATACATATATAATATAAGTATGTTTTATGTCATCAATGTCTAATTTATGTCTATTTTGAATTCCTTTGGTATTGTTTACACAAAACACTAAGCAATCAACAAAATGCAAAATTTAAGTCTGTTTTCTGCATAATTCGGAAATGAACTTCCGAAATATACATGTCTGGAGCCTATTTTCGGAAGTTCATTTCCGAAATGTCCCCTGAGGCAGGATAAGGTTTGTTAGGCCATCAATGCTCCAATAAGTCTATAAATACCACACACTCTTCTTCATCCTCTTCACACCACAAAACACAAATGACACAAACCTACCCTCACCTAGCATTCGTCTACTTTGAAACCGGCTACCCGATGCCGTTCCAATTTCGCTTCTCGCGCGACACGCCGTTTGCGGAATTGATACCGTCGCTCAACACGCTTTTGCGCTATCCTGAGAATCGAAAGGTTGTCAAGCTCGAGTACCGCTCTCCATCGCTTAACGACGAGGGAGACATTAAGTTCACAACTTTTGAGATCAAGAACGACGAAGACTTAGCGGTTATGTGGACAACGTTCGACCGATTTTCTTCGAAAGGCCCGATCGAGTTGGACGCCAAACTTCAAAGATCGGCGGACGACGTTATCAAAATGTTGACTCATCCCCACCTACCCGTGTTCAACAATATGTAACTTTGATTTTCAGTAATATTATCGTTGTAATCTTCACCCGATTAAAAAAAGCGAATCGTTGTTATTTTTCATTTTGCTTCTGTCCAGACATAACTTCGGAAGTGCATTTCCGAATTCCATCATGGGGGGTGCGCTCGGAGATGAACTTCCGAAACACCACATTTTCTGAAAATTTAACTTTATTTCGGAGATGCATCTCCGAAATCAATTTTTTATATTAAAAAAAACACTTTTTCGGAAGTTCATTTCCGAAAACACCTTTTTTGCAAAAAAAAGTACCGTTTCGGAAATGAACTTCCGAAACAAGGGGTAGTGTGGTAAATTCACTAGGGGTGGGCAAGAAGGTTAGGAGGTGGCTAAAGAAATTCTCAAAATTTATTAGGTATTTTGTTTTTATTCATTTCCATAACATAAGTTTTTATACATATATTATCAATTTATCTTTTTTAATACCTTTATTAAGTTTTTTTTATTATTATTAATTTTCATCTAATGTTGGTTTTTATAAAAAAGGGTCGTTTTAAGTTAATAACTAGGTTTAATTAAAAAATTGTTAATTAATTATTAAACATTTTTATTAATTTTATTTTATGTTGACCGAGTCAACCAGGGTTTACAAACCCTGTTCATCTTCTTCCTTGAACCAGCCGCCGCCGCACCACCTTTACTATCCAAACACAAACCATAAGAACTAACCAAATCAGAATTATGCTTGAATCAAAGAAAGATCTTCATTAATCAACAAAAATTATTACAACTAAATCAAATCTTTCCTAATTCAGAAAACAATTAACTAATACAAATCAAAACCTAAAAAAACTAAAACAAACCTGAATCAATTACAAACCAAATCGGATCAAAACTTAAAAACTAAATCGAATCTCTATTTAACTCTTAATCAATTTCTGAATAACTAATTCCCTAATCTAAAAATTAAAACCTAACAATAAAGCAGAGAAGATTTGAGACGGAAAAGGATCTGGGAAAAACCCTAGAAGCTGGCCGTGCGAACCCGACCTTCACACCAAAGCTCTTCGTCTAAGAGAGATTTAGGGTTCATCCTTAGAACCCTAAAATCCCTGAGCTAAGCCACATCAGATCACACCTGCGAAGAGAGAAGGAGAGGAGAATCAGAAAATAAATCGAGCAAATCGGAAAGGGATTAAAGCGTAAAAAGGTATAATCGACCACTTAGTTTTTTTTTCTTGCTTGCATGTTAAATCGAGGCTGATTTGAGTATGTTTAGGGTTAGGGTTCATCAAATTTAGGATTAGGGTTCTAAAAATTAAGGGTTAGGGTTCTTGGGATTTGATGAATATTGATGGATTTTGGGGTCGGTTAAGGGTTGAAGATGAAGAATCATCTTCATATGGGTTTAAAGGGGAGAAATTTGGGTTGAGGTTTGAAGCTTCCGATGAATATTCATCGGGAAACTGGGCATAACGGTGGTGGTTTACGGCGGTAGGCGGCGGGTTTCTGGGTTACGTTTGGGAAGGAGTGGGGAAAAGAGATAGGGGGCCAAGGAAGAGAGAGAGAGAGAGAGAGAGAGAGAGAGAGAGAGAGAGAGAGAGATCAGAAAAATGAATTAAAGTTTTTTTAGGATTTTTAGTTAACTCCCCACCGCCCGTTGGATGAACGCCATGTGGCCTCACGATGGCCACATGGTTTGCACCTGGATTTTGATCCGGTGCATGTCCTTTACGATACTCCCTCTCTCTAAATACATGCAGGCCGTTGATTTCTTCAAAACTGGATCTATGCCCCATATCACGATTTTGTGGGCCATTAGATTCTGATTAAGCAATCAGAGCCTTGCGGTCTACCATAAGGCCGTGAACCTTCCCCCATCGTGTCCAACGGATCTTGAATTTGTTGGGCCAGGCCTGCTACTATTTGCACCACCCCTTAATTACTTATTAACCAAAAATACACCCCTGGCCCAATTCTTTTTTTATTTAATTCTTTTATTTGTTCTTTTTATGAATAAACAAATTTATAACCCATTAAATTCTTTAACCTTTAATTTAACTAATTAATTTCTTGAATTATAATTCATTTGCTTGAATTTAAAATTTTATTTTCATGATATTATTCTTTTCAAATGAATAATATTCGAAATAAAATACTCTTTCGCTAAAATTATGTAGAAATTAACTATAATTTTGTACAAATTAAAATGCTCATTGAAGTGTTTTGATATACAAAATTTACCCTTTAAGTTTAAAGTATTTCCTTATAATTTATCCCTTTTTTATAAACCAAATGATTAATTTTAATTTAATATATAATATCTATAAAATATAATTATTCTAATCAATCTATAATACTTGTTTTACTTTTTAATAAATTATCAAAAATACAAAAAATAGGGATTGTACGCAAAACCTTTTTTATTCATAACTACGAACTACGTTAACTGCGAAACTACGTCTAAAACACATTCAACATACAAATAATGGTGTACAATCCCATAAAAAACACCAACCAACCTACGAACTACATTGACTCTGATCCTCCAATAAGGAGGTACGTAGGCATCTGGGCAACCAGAACGAGTCCCCTTTCCCCAAAACCAAATTAGGTTTATATTTTGTTATATTTGCTATAGCTGTATCATATTTATGCATTGTAAACCATTAGCCATAAACCTTGCCATAATACTCTAATTCTAGGGATACTATAAACCTTAAGCAAGGGTTGAGGGTGCCTAACACCTTTCCTTGACCCTAATTTCTCAACTTACCCAATCTCTGTGAAATTAGGTTTTTATCCCATGTTTACCCTTATCTTAGGATAGAATAAAAACATAGGTGGCGTCTCTGTATATTTTAGGTTAATAACTTAGAATTAAAAAGCCGGTCGTAACAGCTGGCGACTCTACTGGGGACCCTTAGGACAGAGAAGCACTTAAGATCTAGGGCGTGTCTCTTTTTGTTTTTAGGGTTTGGGGGGTTTGTTTATTTACTTATTTATTATTATTTGGCAAAAATAAAAATATCTTTATTATATTTTGTTATATAATTACCTGCCTATGTTTATATTTATTTTTTTTAATATTGGGGAATTATTATATCTGTGTTTGTTAAACCTTAAGTGTGGGAATTACCACTAAGCCAAAGGAGACTTTAATCGCCCTACAAGCTTTAGTGACAATTCCACTCAGAGTGGGTTAAATCCTAAAGAATATCTGAGACGAGGCTAGAATTTGTCGATGGTAGGACTTAGAATTTAACTGATCTCTTTGGGAACCTTCCCCTAAAAATTCGAACCTCATGGACAAAAAACCCTTTAAAAAAAATCTGACGAAACAAAAAGTTTCAGAGGATATGAAAGAGCACCATGATACCTTTAGAATTCAAACTACCTTTTGGGAGGGTAGTAAACTATACCTTGTTCTGAACCTATGAACCTAGAATATTTTTTGTCTTACACTTATTTGCATTTTTCATAACATAATTCGTTCATTATTGCATTTTTTTATGTCTTATCCACGAGAAATAAAAAAAAACAATAATAATTTCTTTGGCAAGTATAAGAAAAGATGAGTTCAGAGAAGAAGCAAATATTTCGCATTACCGTTTCACTGCCTGATGTCAAGAAGCTGAAAATTATCAAGGAAAAATTACCTTCAAAGGCTTTGGAAAAGTTTGCTGACAGTTATGGGGATATCTTGGATTTACTAAGGGTTAAGGTTCAAGAAGAAGCTATCACCGCTTTGGTACAATTTTATGACATTCCGCTTAGGTGTTTTACTTTTCAGGATTTTCAGTTGGCTCTCACTTTGGAAGAAGTTGATAGGATACTGGAATTCTCTATGATAAAAAAGGAAACTTACACTGGAATTGGGAAAAAAGTCAAAGTTGTTGATCTGGATAGAGCTTTAGGGATACCCATCACCGATCTGATTCTTCATTATAAAGTTGAGGGTGAGGTCCAAGGTATCAAAAGATCTTTCTTAGAAGCCCAAGCTATGTCCTATGCTCAAAAAAAGCAATGGGAGATAACTGGAAATATTTTGGCCCTTTTGATGTTTGGAGTGGTCTTGCTCCCTAAAAATGTTAACCATGTGGACCCTGCTGCCATTCATGTATTCTACTTTGTGAAGGTTTTTGGAAAAGATACCACCCTTACAATATTGGCTAACATTTATTACACTTTGCATACTTGTTGTGAGAAGAAGAAAGGAGTGTTATTTTTCTTTGTTCAGGTATTATTCACTTGGTTGATGTCTCACTTACATAAGGCAAGCTACCTAGTTAAGGATTTAACTAGACATGAGTGGGCACAAAAGTTGAGGGCTCTAAATGCTGATTCTATTGTGTGGTATTCAAGAAATCTCAATTATGAAAAGATTGTCTATAGGTTTGGGGAGTATCACAATGTTCCTCTAATTGGGATAAATGGTTGTATTAATTATAACTCTATGCTAGCTCTACGACAATTGGGGCACCCCATGAATGATAAGCCCTCTGAAGAACAAATTAGAGAATTAATTTTGCATGATATGGGGAAAGGAGAGCCAATAGAGTTGAAAAAGGTAATCCATGCTTGGAATCATGTGCTAAGAAAGGACTTTGGGCCAAAGAATGTCATTGCAAGAGAGCCTTGTGTTAGGTGGGTTCTAGAAAGAGTTGAGAAAAATCCTCTCCCGTTTGTGGCAGATCCTACTTACAAGCCTGATACTCCTGATCAAGGTCTCCTATCTGTAGAAGAGATAGAGGGACATAAGGTGGCCCTAGAGGCCCCCAAAGAGAGAAGGAGGGGTTAGAGCTTCAAGTACACCAATTAACTAATGAAAGGAGTCAACTACGCCTCGACCTCAAAGATAAGAACAAAGAGCTACGAATTACTAAGGAAGAAGGGGAACAAGAGAGAAACAAAAGACAACGTACAATGGGTGGCATGCTAAGCGCCAATTTCATTTTGGTTTCAAAGAATGAAGACTTGGAAGAGGCCAATAAAGAAATTTCAAGGTTGAGGGGGTGTTATGACCAGGTTGTTAAGGATAGGAGGGAATATGAGGAGTTCTTAGAATCTGTGGCCCTGGAACTTGAGGACAAAACTCGAGAACAAGAGGGTGAGATAAGGAGTCTTAATTATGACCTTCAAGAAAGTCGCAATTCAGAACAAGAGGAACGTCAAAGAAGATTAGACACTGAAGAGCTACTCTTAAGTCGTACCACTGAATGCGAAAGGGCTCACCAAGAAATAAGTGCCCTTAGGGAAACTTTCATGTGCCAAAGGGATCTCTTCGAGGATGCATGGGCTGAAAGGGAGCATTGGAAGAAGCAATACACAATCATCTCCACTGCACATGAACATGTGAGCATGGTTCCTGAACTCCTTAAGGACTATTTGAAGTATCAAGAAAAGTATGACCAATTGGTGTTCCTATGCAACAACCTTATCCAAGACATTCCCAAGAGCTTGGAGTATGCTGAGTCTTCACCCATCCTTCTTCCTGAGGCCGTGGAGAGCTTCCTCAATCTTTGTAGGAAGATGGTAGACGACTTTAGGGTGGATATCCACAAGCGTCGTTAGGATTTTTCTAGTTTTAATTTAGAATTTGTTGCTTTGATTTGGTTATTTGGTTATTTCAAGTTTCTTTCCATTTCGACAATGAACAATTGCAACTGTATTTCCCTTTGAGTGTTTCTTTTTATTAATAAAGAGTCTTTGTTTCCGTAATGCTCGTCTTTTTATGATACTTTCCAATATAAATTGTTGTGCAAATATTTATTAAAATAATAAATTCCACATGGATAAGACATAAATACAAAGATGACATACATTCATCATATACATACAATAAGCATATCATTAAAAATTCTTTTTGCGAAATTTCTCCAGTAATACCATTGGGAACAACAAACTGACAACCCGACCACCTTACCAAACGAGATCGCAACGAAGAAAGACAGTGGAACAACTTGAACAGAACCAAGCGTCTCTCTGTGAGGAAGTAAACCAACTAAAGGGTAGCGTAGAAGAAATAAAAGAAGGGATGACTCAGATGTTAAGCTTCATGAAAGACCTCATGGAGAAACAAGAGAAAGCTAAGGAGAGTTCAAATAAGGAAACCTGTGAGCAAGATGATGACTTGCTAGATGATGGCAACCCACTGTTAGGTTATATCCCAGGATTTGGTCCCCCTAAGAATGGACATTCCCAGCCAGGAGAATATGTGCGTTCTTCTAAGAAAGTCATCCACTCCCATGAGGAAGGAGAGACTTCTCAAGAAGGCTTCGTCCCCCCTCCACAGAAGGAAGGGACATCCCGTACTGTACACATTTCTGCTAATAATTCTCCTAAAGAGGATGACTATCTGGACCTACAATATGGATACCAAGAGGAAGATAATACAACCCGAGTACCTCAACTTAAGCAATCATCCCATAACGTTATGGACGATTCAAAGGATAGTAATTAGATTAAGGAATTAGAAGAAAGGTTAAAGGCTGTAGAAGGCTATGATGCTTTTGATGTGGACACCCTCGAGATGAGTTTAGTCCCAGATTTGGTTATACCTCATAAACTTAAGGTGCCCAATTTTGAGAAATTCAAGGGACTCACTTGTCCTAGAAACCATCTACGCATGTACGTCAGAATGATGGCAGCCTATGCTCATGATCAAAAGCTCATGATGCACTTCTTTCAAGATAGTTTGAGTGGGGCATCTGTTGATTGGTATATGTAGTTGGAGAAGACTAACATCAGAGGTTGGAATGACCTTGCCAACACTTTCCTCAAACAATACAAGTACAATTTAGATATGGCTCCTAACCGTCTGCAATTTCAAAATCTATCCCAAAAGAAGGACGAAGCCTTTAAGGAATACGCTCAAAGATGGAGGGAAATAGCTGCGCGTGTCCAACCTCCACTACTGGAAAAAGAACTAGTGGATATGTTCATGAGCACCTTACAAGGACCATATTACGAGAGAATGGTAGGTAGCGTATCCTCAGGATTCTCCAACTTGGTGGTTATAGGGAAAAGGATAGAAAATGGCATAAAAAATGGGAAGATTCAAGGAACCTCGTCTAGTCCATATTCAAAGAAACCATCTTCAAGTTTCTCTAAAAAGAAGGAGGGAGAAACAAACGTTGTGATACATCGAGATGTTAGAACACCCATGACAATTCCCGAACAAAAAAACAGGTTCCCAGGGCCTCAAAGAATATTTGATCCTCTCCCTACCTCAAGAAGTGAAATACTGCGATATTTAGTGAATGAATCGCTGGTTGAGCTCAAACCCTTGGCTCCTCCTCCTCCCGGAAAGCTACCACTTCGATACAATGCAAATGAGAGGTGTTAATATCACGCCATTTCACTTGGACACACACTAGATAAATGCAAGGCCTTCAAACACAAGGTACAAGATTTATTGGAATCTGGAGCTATTGCCTTTGACAAACCAAACGTCAAGACAAATCCTATGCCTCCCCATAACGGAGTAGTTAATGTAATAGAAATAGTCACTGAGAAAGAGTTAGTTCAACAAAGAAGAACTCCTATAGATGCGCTTAAGATGCATCTACTTGAATTGGGGTTCCGCTTAGAACATAACGAAGGTTTTGAGGATACTTTGTGTAACATCCCAAAATTTCTTATTTAATTAGTTTAATTAAATTTTTAAATTAATTAATTTGAATTAGCATTTTATTGGGATTATGTGGAAAGAAATATAAAATGTTAAGTTGTTGGGCCTTATGGTGGAATTAGTAATGTGGGGGTGTAAGTGTGAAGGAGCCGATTTCTAATTTTATGTTTTTCATAAAATAAGGAAAACAAGAGGAGAAAGAATTAGAACGTGAAAACAAGAAGTTGTGAGAAGAGGAGCTGAAGAACGTGAAAGAGAATCAAAGAGGAAGAAGACCCATTCAAGAATTTGGCTAAGGTAAGGGGGACTTGTCTGATTATCAACTATTATCGGGTTAGGGGTTGATAGCATAGAATAGAGGTATAATTCGTATCGATTGAGTCATATGATAGAGTTAGGGATTTGAGTCAATTTGGATGATGTTGTGTTTCAAATTGATAAAGTATGTGTAAATTCTTGTTTGTGATGTTTGATTGTGTTTGAATGTGTTGTTGAGGCATGAAATGACATGGAATAATTGTGAATTGATTCTGTTTTTCGTGTATGGTCGAAATGATTCGATTTGGGTTGTGTTGGATGAAAATAAGTTGCTGTCAAAAGTGCTTTTTTTGCTGTTATGGGTGATGTAACCGGTTACGGTCGTGAAAATGGGGTTTTTGGGCTGGTTACGAGTTCGTAACCGGTTACGGTGTTGTTCGTAACCGGTTACGGCTGAAACTGTGTTTTGAAAATTTGTTCTTCGTAACCCGTTACACTTTTTCTGTAACCCGTTACGGCTGAAACTGTTTTGGAAAATTGTTCTTCGTAACCCGTTACGCTTTTTCCGTAACCCGTTACGGCTGAAGGTTTTTGAAAAATGAATCATTTTGAAAAGTTCATAACTTTTGAACCGTTGGTCCGTTTCGTGTGACGTTTCGAGCTAAACGAACCTTATTAAATAATCTATGTGATGATTAATGATGTAATTGTGATTGAATGATGCATATATATATATATAAACATGCTTGATGATGATGATGATGATGATTATGATGAAATGAGTATTTGATGATGTTACTCATTAGACTTGACGATGGTATAAGTATGTTCATGTATGTTTGCATTCATTCATATTCATTGATGATGCTGTATCCATGATGATGTGTTGGATCAGTAAAGGGCATGATTCCCATTGTATGGAATCTGTGCTGGCAGGGCCGTATCTTGATGATGTTGGATCGGTCATGGGTTATTCCCATTTGATGATGTTGGTACCACATGCATAGTGTCAGTTCATACATATGCATACTTTATAACATGATTGGATGTATTCCAGTGTTATAATTATTAATGGCGTGTTGGTTGATTGTTGTGATGATGAAACTTGTCTGAATGTTTGTTTATGAAACAATTGGGTGAACGATGCAGCTATGATGTGTTATTGCCTTATAACCTTATAACATTTGTTAATTATGATGAAGACTCACCCTTACATGTTGTCATTTTCAGATTGAGAATAGCGGCTGTTCGACTCGGTGAGGATTAGCTCATGAGTCAGTTGTTTGGTTAGCGTCAGGTGTCATGCTCTGATAGTTGTAACACTGGGGACGCAATGTTTAGAGTTTATGTTTTATAACTCTAGTTATGTTTTGATCTTTGAAGGATTAGTTTGAAAGATGTTAAACTTAATCTGTTTGATTTAATTCCGATGTGTTTACATGAATTGTTTTAATTAATGAGAATTGCCTCAGTGAATGCATGACATGACTGAACGATGTTTTTAATTTATTTTGAATTGTGGCACCCTTATTTCCTGTACTCTGAATAAACTTATTTAATTTGCCGCGGGGTTTAGAAGGGTGTTACACTTTGCAACTACTCATGGATCAAGGATTAATTCAGATCAAAGAATATCCCAAGGAGGAATACATAGCAATGGTGGAGAGGAAAGAGCCTTTAATGATACCTCGCCAAGAAACGAGGAACCATTAATCATCCCCAGTCCAAAGCAACCATTAATAATTCCCCGACAAGATTCATACACGGCGTCTCCAACATCTCAAACCAACGCAGTCAAGAGCAAAGTAATCAACCCATATTTAGAGGAGAGTCTTCTGTGACTAATATAGTAGGGCCTGGAGGTATGACGCGTAGTGGACGTGTATGTAAGCCAAACCAACAAGAGCCTGATAAAGATTTGGCACATTCCAAAGGCAAGGGGTTAGTTGAATCAGATCCTGAGTCAACTTTATCAAACAAGGATACTATCAATAAGGATGCTGAAGAGTTCTTTGCGTTGATCAAGAAAAGTGATTATAGGGTACTGGATCAGTTACATCAAACACCGTCCAAGATATCACTTATGTCACTGCTTGTAAATTCAAAAAAGCATCGAGATGCCCTAATGAGAATTCTAAATGCAGCTTATGTAACAAAGGACATTACAGTAAACCAATTCGATGGGATGGTGGCCAACCTTACTGCTGGGGCATGCTTAGGTTTTAGTGATCACGAACTCCCACCACAAGGAAAATCACACAACAAAGCCCTACACATATCTGTAAAGTGTGGAAAAGCTCATTTATCCAGAGTCCTCATAGACACAAGTTCTTCACTAAATGTGATGCCAAAGGCTACACTCATGAAGATTGCCATGTGTCATACCCCAAAATTTACCCGATACGATTCACGTCTATTAATTTATTGAGGGTATTAAAATTAGGAGTTATGGGGTTTAACATTCCTATTGTTAAACCCATTCTCTTATAAACCAATAAAAAGAAGGAAGAGGTGGTGTGGTTAGAAATTACTTGAGCCCAATGTGAATTTAGGCCTATTAACTTGTTTTTAATTTAATTTTTTGGTTTAAATTATATATAACACTTATTATATTTTAATATATATTTAATTTTCTTATTTATTTATTAAATTATGTTTTTAATATTAACTCTTTTTATATACAAAATATATATATTTTTATCTTTATTTTATTATTTAGTTAGTATTATTATTAAAAACAAATCTATTATATTAACTATATCAATGTTACTATTAATTATTATTATTATTAAATCATTTAATTAATTATTGAATATTATAAAATTATTTTGTCATTCGTTACATACCTATGCCAAACTTAACGACTCAAATCAGGGGTAACCCCGGGTTTTAAACAATTTTCCCTGTAAAAACAAACCAGCGGCTCGATTCTAACAACTAACTACTACTACCCCTTTCCCCAAGCTGGCACAAAAACACCGAATGACACACATGCCCCCTCGTTTTCTCTTCTTACACAACCCTTTTAAATAGCTTCATCCATCTCTTGTTTTCTCCACCAAACCACTCTCTAATCTCATTCTATTTTCTCCACAACTTTTCAACTCAATATCATGGCATCTGACAAGAAGATCAGGATCGGTATCAACGGATTCGGAAGAATAGGTCGTTTGGTTGCAAGAGTTGCTCTTCAAAGAAACGATGTTGAACTCGTTGCCATCAACGATCCTTTCATCACTACTGATTACATGACATATATGTTCAAGTATGACTCAGTTCATGGCCAGTGGAAGCATTTTGAACTTAAGGTCAAGGACTCTAAAACCCTTGTTTTCGGTGAGAAAGAAGTTGCTGTTTTCGGAACTAGGAACCCTGAGGAGATCCCATGGGGTGAAGTTGGAGCTGACTTTGTTGTTGAGTCTACTGGTGTTTTCACTGACAAGGATAAAGCTGCTGCTCATTTGAAGGGTGGTGCTAAGAAGGTTGTCATTTCTGCCCCAAGTAAAGATGCACCCATGTTTGTTGTTGGTGTTAACGAGAAGGAATACAAATCAGACCTTAACATTGTTTCCAATGCTAGCTGCACTACCAATTGCCTTGCTCCCCTCGCTAAGGTTATCAATGACCGATTTGGAATCGTTGAGGGTCTTATGACCACTGTCCACTCCATCACAGCTACTCAGAAGACTGTTGATGGTCCATCAAGCAAGGACTGGAGAGGTGGAAGGGCTGCTTCATTCAACATCATTCCCAGCAGCACTAGAGCTGCCAAGGCTGTAGGAAAGGTTCTTCCAGAACTTAACGGTAAATTGACCGGAATGTCATTTCGTGTCCCTACTGTTGATGTTTCAGTTGTTGACCTTACTGTAAGGCTTGCAAAGAACGCAACCTATGAGCAGATCAAAGCTGCAATCAAGGAGGAGTCAGAGGGCAAACTCAAGGGTATTTTGGGTTACACTGAAGATGATGTTGTATCTACTGACTTTGTTGGTGATAGCAGGTCTAGCATATTTGATGCCAAGGCAGGAATTGCTTTGAATGAAAACTTTGTGAAACTTGTTTCTTGGTATGACAACGAATGGGGATACAGTACCCGTGTTATTGATCTGATTGTCCACATTGCTTCTGTGGCTTGATGAGTCTGAGCTTGGAATGCATCGTGTGACAGTGTTCTAAATTTTGTCTCACTGAACATTTATTAGCATACTGTGAATTTCAATTCTAGAATAAAATTGTGTTCTTGTGAGTTACTCACTGAGACACTAAGTGTCTGCGTTTTTTTCCTTTGTATTTCAAATTAATAGACACTTTGTAATCATCTTAATATAAGGAATATTTTGTGTGATAAAAAAAAAGTGTCTACATGGTAATATTATTTAGAGTATCAAACTTGATGAATTAGGCTGTTGCTTATCTATTTTTTTCTCTCACAATTGTATTTATTATTCATTCATTTTTTTTCTTCTTTTTCATAGTTCTCACAAAAGAGTTAAATGTTATTTAAATCACATAAAATACATAAGTAAAATTCGAGACTGTGTTTACGGTAATATCTAGATCTCTCTTTTTTAACTTTTGTTCTCATGCTATAAAAAGAATCATGTTTGTATTTTATTTAATTGAATTCATTTTTTTTAATGATTGTGTGCTCCTATTTAAAAATAATTTAATTTTTAATACAAAATTGAAAATACAATTGTCAAACATTTTTAGATTGAAGAAGTATTTAATTTTAAAATTAGAATTAAAGTTTGAAAACAATATGATATGAATTAATAGTAGATTACTTGATATTTTTTATTTTATTTTTTACAATTATAATTATTAAAAAAATTATGTAGGACAATTCCATGGTCACGGATAAATGTCTAAATAAATAAATAATTGATCCGCATAAAAGAGGGATAAAGGAGGGAGAAAAAGAAATAAAGTGAGATTTTTAAAAAATATATATTTTATATAATTAAAAAGAGAGAGAGACATTTTAATTTTTTTATATATAATTAAACAAAATTATATTATTTAATTTTTTTAAGAAAATAAAAATAGATTTTTTGTGATTTTAAAAAAATTGAAATACATAGACAATGTAAAATATTTTTACACTGATAGTAAATCGTAACCAAAATATCTTAAATTATATTTGAATTTTTTATTATATATAAAATAGTAATTATAAATGATTGATAATGTGATTTTTTATGCTCACATGCATAATAATTAATTCTTTAAAATAATTAATATTTGGTTCGATTGTATTTAATAATCGCGCTGATTATTAATATTTCGTCTGATTAAAAATATTTAAATTAATATTTAATTTAATATAATTTTATATGCACATGAAAGGTTTAATTCGTTAATTGTTTTAATCAAACCAATTGATTACGATAATTAGCGACAAAATTAATTTTGTCAAACTAATTTAGGTTTGTAGTCAATTTATTAATTGTTTTAATCGAATTAATCGATTGTGATGGTTAATAAAATTACTCTATTTAGTTAAATTTTAAATAACTTTATTCAAATCAATTGCTCATTCAAATCAATTTTAAATAACTTTATTGATCAAATCAATTGATCAACGCGATTAACAAAACTTCGAATTGCTTCATTCAAATCAATTTTAAATAACTTTATTTAAATAACTTTGTTGATCAAATCAATTGATCAACGCGATTAACAAATCTTCGAAACATTAAATAGGGTTGTATGCTACTAATGACTTTTAACATCTTCACAAACTACGAATTACATATAACTGCGAAAATTACCAATCTGCGTACGGTAATTAAAAACACACTTTAACATACAAGTTTCAAAGGCATACAACCTTTAAAAAACATCAACATATTCTGAACTACGTGGACTCTTATCCTCCATAAGGAGGTACGTAGGCACTTGGTAACAAGGCGAGTCCCCTTCCTCAAAACTTCAATAGGGTTCAAGTTTACCCTAATTAACTTTCTGTCACCTTTCTTTATTAACCAGGAACCTTACCTTAATACTTTTAAGCCATAAACCTTTACCATAAATTAAACCTTAGGAAAGGGTTAAGGGTGCCTAACACCTTCCCTTGACCTGATTATAATAACTTATCCAGATCTCTAACTTCGTAGGGTTTCCTATTCGCCCTGGCAGAATAGGTGGCGACTCTAAAATCTAAATTTTTAGGGCAGGTTGCTACAGCTGGCGACTCTGCTGGGGAATAAATAAAAGGCGAATTATTGTTTAATGTTTAGGTATATGGTTAATTATTATGGTTTGGCTAATTTTGAGGGTTATGATTTTTGGGTTAGGGTTTAGGTTTTTTTTATATATATTAAATATTTAATTTTCTTTTATTTATTTACAATTTTATTTATTTACAGTCATCTAAATGAATATCTGTTTAATTGTATATTTGTTTTTATCGCATTTTTGGGATATACAAATTGCTGTTAAAACATAAGTGTGGGAATTATCTTTAAGACCAGAGGAGACTTGCATCGCCTACGAGTCTTAATGATAATTCCACTCAGAGTGGGTTGAATATCCGGAAATGTCCAAAACGAGGCTTGATTTTGTTGAGGGCAGGACTGGGTACTTAGCTGATCTCTCTGGGAACCTACCCCTAAAACTCGAACCTCATGGGAAAATAAGTTGTTCTAAAGTCCAAAGAAACAAAAAGTCTCGGAGGCTACGAACGGCACCATGAGACCTTTTAGAACATACCAATGGGAAAGGTAGACTCCCTAAGCCGTTGCGCCGACCCTATGAACTTAGGGCTTATGTGCTTATGTGTTTAATTATATGTGTTTTATTATTTTTATATATCATATAATTGGTTGCATTAATCATTCATCATGTGCATCTCTTTATCATGTCTTATCCACAAGAATAAAAAATAATATATAAAAATAAATATTCTTTTGGTGAATATCTAGGAAAATGAGTACTAAGAAGCCCATCATCCGCTTCACAATCTCAATCCCTGATATCAGAAAGCTAAAAATAATCAAGGAGAAGATGTCGTCAAATGCTTTGAATAGGTTTGTGGGTCGTTATGGGGACATTCTGGATCTACTGAAGGTTAAGGTTCAAGAAGAAGCTATCACCGCTTTGGTTCAGTTCTATGATCTGCCGCTCAGGTGTTTTACTTTTCAAGATTTTCAGTTGGCTCCAACCTTGAAAGAGATGGATGCTATGTTAGGATTTTCAAGGACTAAAAAGGAATTTTACACAGGAATTGGGAAAGAAGTTGAGATTTCTGATTTGGCCAAAGCTTTGGGAGTGCCCGCTACGGATTTAGAGCCTAATTATAAGACTGGTGGTGATGTACATGGGATTAAGAGATCTTACTTAGAATCTCAAGCTATGTGTTATGCTCAAAAGAAACAATGAGACATTTGTGGACATTTTCCGGCTCTTTTAATCTTTGGTGTTGTTTTATTGCCTAAAAACGTTGATTATGTTGATCCTGCTATGATTCATGTTTTTACATCCTTTAGGGTTTTTGACAAGGATCCAACTCCCTGAAGGAGTGAAAACACTTAGAAATGGGGGATTGAATAAGTGTAACTTCAAAAACTTATAAGATAAAAACATTGAACACAATCATTTTTATCCTGGTTCGTTGTTAACCAAACTACTTCAGTCCACCCTTGACAAGGTGATTTACCTCAACTGAGGATTTAATCCACTAATCCAACTGATTACAATGGTTTTCCACTTAGATAACCTCTAAGTCTTCTAGAGTCTACAGATCACAACTTGATCACTCTAGGAATCCTTTTACAATCAATGTAAAATAAAGTTTACAAGAGTTTGAATTGCATCTAATAAAGCTGTAATCACAACTGTGATATTTCTCTTAAGTTCTATTCTTGACACTCACTAAGATATTACAAAATGTGTGAGGTTGAAGATGAAGTTCTTTAGCTTTTGAATTTGACAGTGTTTCTGTATGTTTTGCGCAAGAGTTGTATTCAACTTCTGGATAGAACTTCTATATATAGGCGCTTGAGAGGAAATGACTGTTGGGATGCATTTAATGCTTTGCGTGAATAGTACAACGCTGCATTTAATGTTTCACACTTTTTTCAACTACCACGAGCCTTGCTTTTGCTGCTTTTACTGACTTTGCCTTTTGTAGCTTCTAACGTTCCTTTTGTCAGTCAGAGATTTGACGTTACAGCCTTTCATCTTATATTTTCTTCGAGACTCAAATTTGTAGATAACAACGTTTGAATATCAGAGCCATCAGCTTTTGGTGCAGAGCATCTTCTGTCTTCTGACTTTGAAGAGCTTTGAGCGTGATACCATCAGAACTTCAGAGCTTGTACTTCTGACTTCCATTCTTCTGATGCTTTCCAATTCATGTTCTGATTCTGCATGACCATCTTCTGATGTCTTGCCAGAGCATGTTCTGATGAAGCCATCCAGAACTTTCTGAGTCAGTGCTTCTGAATGTTGATTTATGCATACTCTTTATATATTTCCTGAAATGGAAAACTTAAAGGATTAGAGGACCACATTGTCTTATACAAAATTCATACATAATGTTATCATCAAAACTAAGAATATTGATCAGAACATTTCTTGTTCTAACACTCCCACCATTCTCGCTAACATTTACTATGCCATCCATGCTCAGTGTGAAAAGAAAAAGGGAATGTTATTTTGTTGCATTCATTTATTGTACTCTTGGTTGACTTCTCTGTTTTGATAAACACTATGAAAGCTCTTCAACAGAATCAAGCTGATTTGGCTACCCGTCTGGACAAGCATGAGGATACTCATGAGAAATTCAGATCCTTCATCAAGGATCAGAAGGAAGACTCTGCTGAGATTAAAAACCTTCTAGCTGTTTTAGCTTCTAGGCTTAGCAAGTCGTAGTCTGTCTTTGGTATTAGTTTGTTGTCTTTGTTTCTATGCATCTGCTTGACTTGCATCTGTTTCTATCATTTTTGTATCTTCTGATATTTAATCAATGAAATTTTATTTTCTTCACTATGTGTGTCTTTTATCATCTGAATCTTTTAATGCTTTTTGATGTTATGACAAAAAGGGGGAGAAACATGATAATTGAATTGATTTATTATATCAGTTGCTGGGAATAAGTCTCAACATTTCTAACATTATTTGTAAGTTCTATGTTTTTGATAGTTTTTGCAGGATTGAAGATATTCTGAAAAAGCTCAACATAAGAAGCAAATACATGAGGAAAATCAATTCTATAAAGAAGCATGTTCTTAAAGAATTTGAAGCAAGCTTAGTGATGTGAAGTTTCAAGATCAGAAGCAAGAAGAATGCTCCGACACATTCATACTCTGATACATTTTTTTAAGAATGCTCTGATACTATCAAACATGCTCTGATACATTCCAGAATGTAAGAATGCTCTGATACATTCAAGAATGTTCTGATAGAATTAAGTATGCTATGATTCAATTGATTACAAAGGAGAAATTCAAAGCTCTGAAGTTGTCCTATGGAAGCAAGAAGCAGAAACTCTGAATGTTCTGAAGTTCTATGCAAAGTGAATGTCTCGACTGAAATGGAAAAATACTCATGGAAGTCTTTTATAAAATTCTTCTAGTTTAAATTTCAGGGGGAGATTGTTAATCTCAAGGGGATACATATTCACACACTCTTATTATATGCTTATGCTATATCTGTGTAATTTTCTTTGGTCATCTGATATTATGGATACAAATTCATATCAATTATATATGTTTTTGTCATCATCAAAAAGGGGGAGATTGTTAGAACAAGATTTGTTCTGATCAATATTCTATGTTTTGATGATAACATTATACATGAATTTGTATAAGACAATGTGGTACTCTAATCCTTTGCATTTTCCATTTCAGGAAATACATAAAGAGTATGCACAAATCAGCGCTCAGAAGCACTGACTCAGAAGGTTCTGGATGGCTACATCAGAACATGCTCTTGAAAGACATCAGAAGATGGTCAAGCAGAATCAGAACATGAACTATGAAGCATCAGAAGAACATGAAGTCAGAAACAGAAGCAC
The DNA here is from genome assembly GCF_029867415.1 of Vicia villosa. Taxonomy (NCBI): domain Eukaryota; kingdom Viridiplantae; phylum Streptophyta; class Magnoliopsida; order Fabales; family Fabaceae; genus Vicia; species Vicia villosa. Next base: position 234,611,960 of record NC_081180.1, on the reverse strand, counting down.
TGAAGTTCTTATGGTATCACGCTCAAGCTCTTCAAAGTCAGAAGACAAGAAGATGCTCTACACCAAGCTATTGACTCTGATATTCAAACGTTGTTATTCACAAACATGAGTCCAGAAGCAAGTACAAGATGACAGGCTATTAAGTCTAATATCTGACAGACAAAAGGAACGTTAGAAGCTACAAAAGGAAAAGTCAGTAAAAGCAGCAAAACATGGCTCGAGGTAGTTGACAAAAGTGTGAAACATTAAATGTAAAGCTGTACTATTCAAGCAAAGCATTAAATGCAACCCAACGGTCATCTTCTCTCAAACGCCTATATATAGAAGTTCTGATCAAAAGCAGCAATAGATAACACTTGTGCAAAATACCAAAATGCTGTTAAAATCAAAGCTCACGAACTTCATCTTCAACCTCACAAACTCTTGTAATATTTAGTTAGTGTTTAAGCTTAGAACTTAAGAGAAATATCACTGTTGTGATTATAGCTTTATAAGAAGCAATCTTACTCTTGTAAACATTTATTTTACATTATTTGTAAAAGGTTCCTAGAGTGATCAAGTTGTGATCAGTAGACTCTAGAAGACTTAGAAGTTTTCTAAGTGGTGATTTCCTAGAGTGATCAAGTTGTGATATGTATACTCTAGAAGACTTAGAAGTTTTTTAAGTGGATAACCATTGTAATCAGTTGGATTAATGGATTAAATCCTCAGTTGAGGTAAATCACTATAAGGGGGTGGACTGGAGTAGTTTCGTTAACAACGAACCAGGATAAAAATAATTGTGTTCATTGTTTTTATCTTACAAGTTTTTAAAGTCACACTTATTCAAACCCCCCATTTCTAAGTATTTTTCTATCCTTCATGAATATCTATTTCATTTTGTCTCCGAATTGGTCGACTCTCTATGTCGCATTGATGAAATATCCAAAACACAATTAAAAATTTAAAATACAACTATTCTAATTCAATTAAAACATTAATTCTTTAATTATAAAAAATACAAAAAATAGGGATTATATGCCATATTAAATTCATTGTTAACTACGAACCTACAAACTATGAACTGCATAAATTTCTAAAACACTTTCACACATACAAATAAATGCATATAATCCTATAAAAAAACACCAACAAACACTACAAACTATGTTGACTCTGATCCTCCATTAAGGAGGTACGTAGGCATCCGGGCAACCGGAACGAGTCCCCTTCCCCTAAAATTAAATAGGTTTGAGGTTGTATCCTTTACCCTATTTTCTTTAACTATATCATATTCCCTAGCTATAAACCATAAACATTAGAGACATTCAGAAAACCTTAAGGAAGGGTTAAGGGTGCCTAATACCTTCCCTTGACTCTAATTTCTCAACTTACCTAGAAACTTTCCATTAGGTTTTTCTACCATGTTTACCCTTATCTTAGGATAAAATAAAAACATAGGTGGAGACTCTGTTATTTAGGTTATTTAACTTAAAATTTAAAGTCGATCGTAACAGAAGAGTCTGTACACGTCTCTTTTGATTAGTCTTATCCGAAATCTGTCAGAAAAGGTATTGTGTTCGATGGTGCAGGTATCTCGTCCGAGAGTATACTAAAAGATTCGGAGGATAAACTAGATGAAGAAAAAGATTGCCCCTTACCAGAGAAAGTTGAGGAGGAATCAGATCAAGCACTCGAAAAGAAAGTGGAAGATCACCCAAGTGATAAAAGTGATCTCCCTCTTGAATGGAAATCATCAAAGGATCATCCTATGGAAAATGTTCTAGGAGACATTTCAAAAGGGGTAACAACACGGTCAAAGAAAAGTAACTTCTGTTATTATTATACTTTCGTCTCTCAAATTGAGCCTAAGAACTCCAAAGATGCCTTAGTCGATGAACATTGGTACTTAGTTATGCAAGAGGAGCTAAACAAATTTAAGAGAAATGAGGTTTGGGATCTTGTCCCCCCTCCGTAAGACCATCAAGTAATTGGCACAAAATGGGTGTTTAGGAACAAACTAGACGAAAACGGAATTATAACTCGCAACAAGGCCCGTCTTGTTGCACAAGGGTAAAGTCAAGAGGAAGGGATCGACTATGAGGAGACTTATGCTCCGATCGCCCGACTCGAAGCTATACACTTGTTGATAGCTTATGCATGCTCACAAGATTTTAAACTATATCAAATGGATGTCAAGAGTGCCTTTTTGAATATTAATAAGGAAGTGTATGTCTCTCAACCTCCTGATTTTGAAAACTTTGATTATCCCGACCATGTCTATAAGCTTAAGCGTGCCTTGTAAGGTCTTAAGCAAGCTCCTAGAGCTTGGAACGACCGGCTTAGCAACTTTTTGATTAATCAAGGTTTTTCAAGAGGAAAAGTAGACACAACTCTCTTTATTAAGAGGCACGAAAAACACTCTATATTAGTTCAGGTATATGTAGATGATATTATTTTTGGGTCTACTAATATGACTTTTGTCGAGGAGTTTTCTAAGCTTATGCAGGGAGAATTTGAAATGAGCATGATGGATGAACTAAATTACTTCCTTGGACTTCAAATCAAGCAAATCAAGGAAGGAACCTTTGTAAGTCAAACTAAATATTGTCAAGAACTTCTAAAGAGCTTCGACATGGAAAAATCAGAGGCCATTGACACACCAATGCCTATCGCTATAAATCTTGATCGGGATGAACATGGTAAGCTGATTGATGTAAAAAGGTATAGATGTATGATCGGTTCCCTTCTCTATCTTACACCTTCTCGTCTCGATATCATGTTCAGTGTATGTATGTGTGCTAGGTATCAATCATGTCATAAGGAGTCACATTTAAAATTAGTCAAGCGCATACTTAGGTATCTTTGTGGTACAACTAAGTATGGGTTATGGTTCTCCAAGGGAAGTGATTGTTCGCTGGTTGGTTACTCCGATTCCGACTTTGGTGGTTGCATTTTGGATAGGAAAAGCACTAGTGGTACATGCCATTTTTTCTCAAATTCCGTAGTGAGTTGTAATAGCAAGAAACGGGTTTCCGTTGCTTTGTCAACTACCGAGGCAGAATATGTGACAGCCGGTAATTGTTGTGCCCAAATATTGTGGCTCAAACAACAACTACTAGACTTCAATGTCAAGCTTGACCATATTCCTATCTTCTGTGACAACACGAGTGCTATAAACCTAACCAAAAACCCAGTATTACATTCTCGCACTAAACATGTTGAGATTAGGCACCATTTCCTTAGGGATCATGTAGAGAAAGGTGACGTTGTATTCGAGCATGTTGAAAGTAAAAATCAACTTGCCGAAATTTTTACAAAACCCTTAGCTATCGAGCCCTTCTTCTATATTCGTAGGGAGCTTGGTGTTCTTAATATTTCGGATAGGATGCAACTATAATAGTTGCATTACTCTTATTTATATCTATGCTCTCATAAAATTGCTATAGTTGTGTATTAAAGTGGTGTGAGGGCAAAGTCTCATCTCCCATCATAAAGGTAATATTGTTTCAACTCAAAGTTTCTATCTTGACTCTTAAATATGGTAAACTTGAAATATTTCTACTTCATTTCCTGTAATACTTGCTCTCTTTATATCTTTTGATGTGTGATACTTGCTTAAGCTCTCATATATGTTGCATCATGCATTTAATTTCACAAACATTGGTAAAATTGGAAAATAAGCAAGCCTAGGTCGACCTACACATGCTATAGGTCGACTCATACTGAGAAAAGTTTTAAAAATTTGAAGCCTATGCGTCGATGCAAGACCTGTAAAGGTTGACGCATCACACGAATTTTTCCAATTTTTTTAAAAATTCTGATACAAATGGATATGTATCCAAAGTCTTATCTCATTTCTCTCTTCTCCACACAAAAATTGCCTCTCAAACCCTATAAACCCTAAAAATCAATCTCTCTCAAAGCAACCATAACCTTCATCCATGGATACTTCAAGACTAAACAAGAGAAGGCCAGTGAAGGAAATTGCCTCCTCTCAACAAAATGAACCGGTAAGTGCTTTATCACTTCTCTCTGATGACTTAGTTGAATCCTACTCTGTGGATTTTGGTAAGAGGAGAGTTGTCAAGGAATTTGTAGTCTATAGCCAAGCCTTATGAAGATTGGATTTACCTGAATTAGTGGAACTCTTGAATTTTCAAAGATTGGGTGTGTTTTTGGAAATTGATACAAAATACAATGAGGAATTAGTGAAAATATTTTACAATGGTTTGCAAGGTGAGTTTAAGGGTACCTATTTTTGTTATAAGATGGGTAACCAAGTATATGCTGTCATTACCTGTCATACCCTAATTTTGACCCCCCCTGAGATGTCATACCTCCAAGTACCTCATCAAACTCAAGACAGGTACTCAGAGCAGTCACTTGCTTGTCTGATACCTAGTCGAGGGTGCTCAAGGACAAAAGAGTTCAGGCAAAGAATCAATCAATATGAGAATAAAATCTAATGCAATCATAGGATTTAAATGATTCATTTATTCACCTATGTTGACTAGACAACAGTTATCAGAACTCAGGTTTGCTCAGCTAAAGTTTTTTAACCCACAAAGGACTGAAATCAGGGACCACATTTGGGAAAACCTAAAAAGCCTCAGGACACCTATCAAATGGTTCAATCATCTTCAAATTATCCATATGACAATATCCATAAGGCCTTACATTTCAATTCAAGATCTACAGTCATCAATTTCATCTAGTCGACAATTAGGGTTTTTGACCTAATTCACCAAGATAGTTGACTTTTAATCAGGACATGGATCCAAAACTCAAAAAATGACTCAAGAACTTCTTTTACCTCAATATAATCCATTCACATCATTCATTTGAGGAGGAGAGTTTGATTCATCACAAAAGTCCAAGATTTCACTTCATTTGGAAAAAGTCAACTGTACAGGTTCACCTTTGACTTTTAGGGTTTTGAGTCAAAACATGACTTTTAAGGATCAATATCATCAATATATGATTATTGAAGTCATTTGACAAAAGAAAATCAAGAAAATCAATCAAGAATCAAAAAGTCAAAGGTTGACTTTTCATACTTAGAAATTTTTCTAAGTGTTTAAGAGTCTTTTTTTCAAAACTTTGGAAGGGAATATCTCAAAATTTCAAGTACAAACTGGAAAAAACTTCCAACATCAAAGTTGTAGATTTTGATCCAATGAACAACTTTGTCACATATGATTTTTTGGCTAGAAATCAACCATTGAAGAGATATGATGCTCCAAAGTTGCTGCCTTCATAAAGACAAGCCAAAAAACCCTAGTTTTCTTCAAACTTCAAGCTCATTTTTCACAAATTTCCCAATTGATTTGGAAGAAACTCAAAACTAATGAATTGAAGTACATGTTAAGGGCTTTCCAAATTGTGCTCAACCTTCTCCAAATTCATTTTGAGCTAAGAGATATGATTGATCAAAGTTAGGCATTTGAAGTGAAATTATAGGTCATGCCTAAGTGTGAAATTTGCAATTTTATGCAAGTTCTTACACTAAATGATGCCTCTAAACTTCAGAAACATTGCAAGGATAGGAGATAATTGTTTGCATCATTGCACAAATATTTGAAGGGAATATTCCAAAACCAAAACATGTGATTATGTAATGATTGCATTTTGAGAATTTATGGCCAAGTGGTGATTCATCAAAGGAATCTTCTCCCAACCAATTAGAGCTCATTTTTGCATCAAATTTGTCCCCTAAGATCAAGAAAAACCGATGGCTAGGGAGTGGTATCAAAGAACTCATCATTGCATATGGATCTTTCTCACATTTCTTCATAGCCAAGAAACCAAGTTAACCTCATTAAGCAAAGCTCACTCTCTACAAACACACTGAACTCTTTGCCTATAAATAAGAGAGCATGCCTCAGTAATTAGACACACCAAAGCAATAGAATTCTTGTTTTCTCTCTTCTCCCTTCATACTTAGGTTTTTCAAAGGTTCTTTGGCAAGAAGACTCAGATTCTTCAAACCAAAGTTCTTCCTTTGAAAGTAAGTATTCATACATATCAAAGGAGGTATTTAGAGGTGATCCAAGCATCTGGAACAACTCTGTACGTGGAGGATCATCATCTTCACCTCTCACTTGGAGCCATATCAGTTGGGGTCGAGCAAGAAGTTCTAGGGATTTCTAACCCAAACTAAGCATCTCAACACCTTCTTGGGGATCACTGAAGCTTTTGGGATCGTTACAACAACTCTGTAGCACCCTTTCATCAGAGCTCGGTCTTTATTTCAGAGGTAAGTTTCATGAACTTCAAACTCCATAATTCACGCATGATAAATTAAAAATGAAGTTACCAGTTGGTTTCTGCACCTTCAAGGATCATTAACCCTCAATCAATTGCATCATATCATGCATATAAAGTATTTCATGTTAATTTCCAGTTTTAGGGTTCTTAGTGTTCATGCGTATGAATTTTGAATTACATTGAAAATAAATGAAATCAAAGGATACCATCATGATCCTTATTTAAAAACGAGCAAAATCCATGTTTACATCTTTGAGTTTGGTTGAGAAACGAAGGAGATAGCAAATTCAAATGTTTGAAGCTCGAGGTTGAAGATGAAGATAGTGGCGCCATTTTTCAAATTTCCCAGGTTTTAGTTTATTATATTTTGAATGGTTTGTGTTTAATCTATGAATTCATCGTAGTGTCCCATTGGTTACAGCACGCATCCAAACTCTTGACATGCCTTAGGTCTGGGGTTCGATCCCCCCCTCAGACCTTTTGTTCATTTTATTTTTCAATTCATTTTTAATGCTTTGCTTTCACATATAATCACATGGGCTCCTTTGCTAAATAGGCCACATGCGTGGCCCAGTTGGTATTTATTTTGTTTGCTAACCAAGAGGGCGTGAGTTCAACCCTTGGCAAGACCAAACCATATTTTTTTACCACTATTTTTCTTCTATTTTTATTTACAACTTCACATAATTATTTCACCTATCAAATTAAATCATTTTTGCTTCATTTTTTACACACTTCCCATTTAATATATCTATTTTGAGGATATACTAAAAAATCATAAAAAATATATTATTTTAGTATGTTTTAATTAGGTTAAAAATCACATATTTTAAGTATGTTTTAATGCTTTAAAAAATATAAATTTCATTTGATTTTTCAAAACCTAATCTCTTTTGAATTTTTTTGAGTTAAAAACCTATTCATATAAGTCTTAGTAGGGTATAAACTTTGTCATTACCCTAATTAAGTTGACTGTTGTCAGAAATTTAAACTGTTTTCAATCTCCGATCAAACAGACGATCCAGGTTTTCAGACAACAAAACCTTGTATCTCTTTCAACTGTTTCTTATAAGCAGTAAATAAATCTTTGGGCCTCTAATAGAGTGTAAGTCCCAACCCCTTTTCATTTCATTTTTAAATACAGTCAATAAAACTGTCTCAAACAGTATTTTATTTTCAATCAACTGTTTCTTATAAGCAGTAAATAAATCTTTGGGTCTCTAATAGAGTGTAAGACCCAACACCTTTTTCTTTTCTTAATTTGTTTTCAAAACTGTATTTACAAAATCTTCTTTCTGTTTTCAAAACATTCTTCTGGTATTTGAAGGGCATTATTCCCGGTGAAACTCTTCAGATACCTATGTGACCTTTGTCCATCTTCACTTCTTCTGTTTTCAAAAACTCTTAACTGTTTATAATTATCAATAAAACAACAAAATTGTTGGTGAGGATTTGTACATACATCTTCAAAGGCCTCCACTCCATCCAAGTTAGGCTTTATAGCTTTCAATTTACAGTCTTTATTTAAATTACTGTCAAATATAAACTGTTTATATTTTGTTTAGAACTACGTCTGAGTGTAAACCTTAGGACAGTTAAACTATATATATATATATATATATATATATATATATATATATATATATATATATATATATATATATATATATTATAGGACTATGGCCTAGGATTTAGAATGTCTTCCCGGTGAAGGCTCTTTTTTAATTAGAGATCTGTAGTTCAAACCCTCAAGATGAATTGTTCCCGGTGAAACATCTTGAAAAAGCCTTAGAACCCAAACTAGGATACATCCACCCAAGAGGAATTATTCCCGGTGAAACCTCTTCCCCATTTGCTTAGAGCCAAATTAAGTTCAAAAACCACATAGCTTTCTCTTGTGCTATAACAAGGACCCTCGATTAGCCTCCTCTTGGGCTTTGTACAAGGACTCACAGGCTTCCTAAAAGCATTCCAAGCTTCCTCTTGAGCTTGTATACAAGGACCCATCAGGTTTTCTATAAACATAGGAACAGATCTTTAGTCACCTTTTAGCCTATCCTGGTGAGTCTCTTCTTTTCTTTAAACCAAACTTTAAACAAGCTAAGAATGTCTCAATCTCATATTGAGTCCACCTTTTGGAATGAGAGACATGGACAGTCTCTATCACCCCTTATCTTCATTAATCTTCCTTAGCAGAGTCTAGGTTCTTTATCTGTCCATCCTCAATCAGAGTCAGCCTTAATCTTGTGCTTTAAACAAGAAGTCTCAATTAGATAATCTTTCTGCCATCATTCAAATTCCCTGGAAACGGTTAGCTTCCAAAAATCAGCCTTTTAACAAATAATTTCACCAGCTGAGTCAAAAACCCTGGAAAGGGTCAGCCTCCAAAGTTACTCCTTAAATCCAAATTCCATGGAAAGGGTTAGCTTCCAAAGGTTAAATTTTCAAAAGATAAAATTCTCCGGCAAAGTAAAAGCAGCTAGAGTCAGCCATAACCTTGGGCTTTGTACAAGGCAGATAATAGAATCTCCTCAGTGTGTCCTTCATTATCAAGTAGCCACAACCTTAGGCTTTGTACAAGGCAGATAAACCACATTTCATGTGTCAAAGATTCCTAACCTCTAGGATCTTTTCCCCATAGAGTCATCCATATTCAGTTTCTTTAAGAGTCAGCCACAACCTTGGGCTTCGTACAAGGCAGAAAATAATGACTTCCCTAGCTAGAGTCCGCCACAACCTTGGGCTTCATACAAGGCATAAAATAATATACTCCCTAAGTAGAGTCAGTATATACATATATATATATATATATATATATATATATATATATTCCCCAATTAAGAGTCAGCCACAATTATGGGCTTTGTACAGAACACCAAATAAAATCCATCAAAATAAACACTCTCCAACAAGAGTCAGCCTCAATTCTGGGCTTTGTACATAACACTATAACCTTCTTAGTTTAAGTCAATCCCTAGTGGAGTCATCTCCCATAGTCAATAAAATCCATCAGTCAAAGAGCCTCAAGCTTGGGCCTCGTACAAACCAGCTAAAGTCAATTCTTGTATACAGTAGATAGACATAGCTTATCTCTATAGAGAGATCTTTCTCCTATCTCACCATATTCAAACAAACAAACATTACAATACATTTTAATTTTAATCAGTCTCACATTTAGGATTTTGAAAGGCATGCTCTGGCAGTAGAACCCAGGCATGTGGTAACTTTCCCTAATTTGGATAAGCACCTTTCTTTCATTCAAGACGCAGTTGACTGGTATACTTGCACATAAACAAGTAAGGTCCTCCTCTTGAATGAAATGAATTCAGTTATTCTGTCACTCTTTTAATGTTTGTGGTGGAATAGTAGAAATACCTCTCTGTAGAGATGATTTCATGTCTCTTTACTATAAATAGAGATTTAATTCAAACTTCAACCTTGAGCTTCAAGTAAGGCACAAAAAATCATTAATTTCCCTAATTAGTTCTTCGATCTACAATAAGCTCTGACTTCCATTAGGGATATGTAGGCATGAGGTTCACAAGGAATCTCAGCGAGCTAATAAGATATCAAAAATAGTCAGTCTGTCTTTCTTTTAAAATCAATTCAATTCCTTCTCCTAACACAAAGGAGAAACTTTCCCAATAATAAGCAACAAACACAAACACATAGACCCAGAGAAGGTTCCCGTAGAGTACTACGGATATGTAGGGTTCTTAAACTCTTCCCTATGTATAACCGACCTCCCGGACTCCAGAATTTCTAGTCTAGGTGAATCCCCACACTTAGCAAACTCCTAGGGTTTATTTGAGATCTTTTTACCCTTTCCTACTCGTAGGATAATTAAAAAGTTCGTGTGATATCGTAGGAAGAACTGAAACAAAACTCATCCCGCCCCGGGCGCATTCTCCTTCCAAATTCCGCGTGAAGGGTCTAGCGTGCCGTCCTCCCAAGTGAAACGGGGAGGTAAAGAAAATGACACCACACTACCGACATTTGGAAGAATGTTGGACTGTTTCATCCAAGTCTGGTGGCTGTTAAGATAACTGACACCTGACATGTTGCTGAATTTGATTATAAGGTCTCGTTAAACTCTATGCTGAAGAGCCCTCACTCCGAAATTGTTGTTAATATCTATATGTTCCCAAAATCTGTCACCATGGGGGTCCTAAAACCACTTGATAATATCCTACAGTGGATTGTGTCTCGCATTATTCGCCCTAAGAGGGTGGATATTTATGAGTTGATCATTCGGAAGTGCATTTGGATGAATTGGGTAGAGGAACGACATTAAGCTATGTTTCTGTTATTCAACTTGTACTAAACAAAGCAAACATTGGTGTCCCAAATCTTCCCATGATGAAGATTCCTACTAATCAAGAGTTCACTCAGAAAACTCTTACTTTGATGGGTCACGTTTGGAACAGAAGTGAAGGACGGTACAGGTATGTGGCGAGGAGCAACAATGCGGACTTGCAAAGAGACAACAATGATGAGGAACTTGAATTACATGATGCGGTAGGCGAGAATGATGAATCAACGGGTGAAGATGAAGATGAAGCCCAAGAAGGAGACAATACTCATATCATGAACTTGCTTGAGGCTATGCGCCTCTAACAAGTTGAGAGCCAAACTATTATGAATGAGCGTTTATCCACCTTATCCACCCAGGTTGCGGAACAAGGTGAACAATTTTTGGCCTACTCCAACATTCAAGATCAACGGTATAACACGTTATACGGTATAATGGAATCTCAAGCCAAAAATTTAAAATCCTTCACCAACAACTTCAACACCTTCACCAGCAGCTTCATGCAACACTACCCTCTCCACCAACCTCAAAATCCTCCACCACAAGAAGGAGATGAGAATGATCAAGACTAAAGCTATTTCCATGACTTTGTATCTTGCATCATTTGTGAAGCTTTTAGTGCTTGTTGCTATTTAATGTTGTGTATCTTTGCTTCTTATTACTTACTTTGTGTTGGTTGTAAGATTGAACATCGAGTGTATGCTCAAACTTTGGATGTTTTATTTATGTTATTTCCGCATCTTTAATCATTCTCTAACATCTCTTTATGTGAATGCAAAGTTGATAATGACGTAATTGACAATGACCTTATATGATATTTGTTATAACAGATTGCTTGATCTCTTTTTGATGTGGTCAAAGGGGGAGAAGCTATTGGAAGCTAAGGAAAGAACATGCAAACCGTTCGACAGAATGCACCAAGATAGGGGGAGTGTTTATCTCCATGTAATTGCTTTCCGTTTGCTAATTTAAAATGTGAAAGAGGGTGCACCAAGATAGAGGGAGAATTCTCTCTATGTCATTGCGTTTGAGTCATTCCGCTTATGGACCTATGATTCATGATTCATGCTTTGAGACAAGTTTTGCCATCATAAAAAAAGGGAAGTATGTGAGGGCAAGGAAGAGTTTCACTGATGTCAAAACGTGCACTTCGAGTTTGGAAGTAATCCTGATTGACAATACAAAGAAGGAAGCATCAAGAATCTTAAAATTGGCATTTTTGGTTGTTTGTGATGTATAGGTGGACCTACACAGGTTTCAGGTTGACTCATAGGTCCAAGACATGGAAATTTTGGAATTTGGAATTGTGCAGGTGTAATACGATGAACTGACTTTTATATCGAAATGTGCGGTAAGCAAGAGTCGCCACCGACTTTTATTTTATCCAATTAGGAAAGGCTAAAAGAACAGGAAAGACCTTTTGAAAATATTTTGAGTTCGGGGGGTAAGTTATACAAAGGGAAGGTGTAAGGCACCCTTTGCATCCATGGTTATCCATGGGCTCTTAATTGCTTAGCTCACTTGTTTGTTTCAAAAGTTTGAATAAGAAAATATTCGTTTAAGGACTTTAGCTTGTAAATAAGCGTAGCCTTGTTTTGAAAGTATTTGAAAAATGAGTGGGAAAAGTATTTTTGATTTGAATTTGAATCGAGCAAGCAATTAAAAGCTACTTACCCTAAGTTTGAAAAAACATTCTTTTAGCTTTTCATGTGAAAGGGTCTATCCATACCATAAGAGGGCGGGTAGTCTAAGGGAAGGATATAATAGTCATTTAATATCTCAAGGCATCATGCGAGGATACCTTAGCAATGGGGACAAATCATAATCGATCGAGGCAGCATCGAGGGACAAAATTGATGATGAATGAACTGAGGGCAACATTTGCTTTAGGTATCCTCGGAATTGAGGGACTTGACTATTTTAAGGCATAATTCGTAAGGCAATAAGGCAACAATTAATAAGGCAACAGGCAAAAAGAGGTATTACCCTAAAGGTGCGTGGGTGCAACAATCACGTGAATTCAGTTCGATTATTTATCTTGTAATTAGTTATCATAAGTCTGTTAAAGGCTTGCACTCCCTAAGATTACTAACCACGCAGTTAAAAATAAGCAAACAGTAAAGGCAAAAATTAAAAGTCCTACGCTATTATAATAAACACCTGCGGGGATGGGAAATTAACAGAAAAAAAATAAGAAGGATCGATAATAAGTTTTAAACATTGAATGCCTTGATTCCCTCGAACCTTCGATTGACCCTGAAAATTAAAATGAAAATAATAGGGTAATAGTGAGTGTAGGAGGGATTCATTAACAGATGAAGTAAAACCTAATTGAACCTATAAGGCAAATATTAAATATATAATGATATTTAAAAATAACATGATATTTAAATAAGAAGGGAATCAGAACTTAGCTTTTTGATTAGTATGGTGCGTAATCGGAGAATCTTGATTAAACTTAGCTGCGATTGGGTAAGGTTGAAGGCTGAGTGTCCATGGTAGTTTTGCGCGTTCTGGGCGCTTGATCTGGCAGTGTTGACGATCCAACAATACTGATTGACGCTGCATTGAAGGTCACACGCATGGGGGTATGCACCGAATCTGAGAGTAAGGCTTGAGAAGAAAAATAACAAAATATTTGTCCTCCACGGGGGTCGAACTAGTGACCTCTACGTTACCTCACTAATCCCTTGCCAATCATGCTGCATTTTTTAGTTGTTAAATGAATGGCCTAAATAAAATATATTAAAAATCATAAAGAAATTAGAATAGATCAGAGAATAAGTCAAAGTGGGCCCTGGTAATTGGCTGCAAACCAATCAGAGAGAGAGAAATATGGGGACTTGTTGACTGACTATTCACGGTGAGACACGCGTGAAGAGAGAAGGCACGTTTTTGACCGGCCAATCTTGATGCAACGCGCTTCATTCGTGGGCCTCTATGATGGTCATCATCTTCTTCCAAACTACTGCTACGACTTAGCTTCGACATCATTTGCGATTTCGCTACCAATGTTTCGTAGCTACCACTGTGACTTTTAGAAACCTGCAAAACAAGGTCGAGAAATACAAACCAAAGACATAGAACACTTAATTATGACCTTGCGAATTGAATGAGACTTGTTTCATGGCCTGAAGCTGCACATGAACACGATACCGAAGCTATGCATTATTGAGCCCTAACAATGGCAGAAGTCATAACCGGTACCAAAACTCATGAACCATGCGTCAAACCTGTTCTAATATTCATTAATAACTTATAGCAATCATTAGTTAGAGTCGAAACACAAGATAATATGGAAAACGAAAGTTACATGCTCATGAACATGAATAGCGAAAGGTATGCGTTTGAGGTTGCTTGAATCCTGTTTTACCATACACACCTCCTCTTTGAGACCTCAGGGAGATAATAGAACGATCAGTTTTCTTCGAGAATGTCTGTATAATTCATATATTCGTGCCAGTGTTGAATATATATGAGAGAGTATTTTAGGTCAAAAATTGGGCAACAAAAGGCTTGGGCTTTTAGGTTGCCAAGTGACATAAAAATTGGAAAAGATTTTATACAAAATCTTTCTAAATTTGAATATTTTTTCCTCATAATATGCTTCCACGATTTTTGACTCCCTCATGGTGTTAATTGGGCCCTTGGATGATTAAAAGTGGAACCATATAATTTATCTCATTATTTTTATGATTTTATTTAATTAAATTATGATTTTAATGAATAAAATCTATAAAATAATAAATAAAAATAATAAAAATATAAAATGTATATTCCATGGTCGTGGATGGGCTTAAGATGATGTTAGAACAAAAAGAAATCAAGCCCATTTAAAAGGAGAATCATTTTTGGGTCATATTTCTCTTTGTACCTCTCATGAAAATTGCTCAACTTGCACATGTTGTAACCTTCTCAATTTTCCATATTTTTTAGTATTCTTGGACTTTTTAGAAAACTTAAAGAGTTATTTAAACACTCCTTTTGGTTTCATCTACATTGAAGTTTCCATGTTCATATACACTCCTTTGCAAAAAGACGACTTTCTTTTGATCTTCTAGAAGGACCTGTAATGTTCTGGCTCATATCTCCCAAATGAAGCATTTTTAGACTTGGCATGTGAGAGACAAATTTGTAGATAATTCAATTTCCTTCAAAATAAGCTTTGGATGGAAAATTTCTGATGTTCCGTGTAGGAGTTATGGCTGGTCAAAGTTTAGTTGACTTTCTTCTAGAAAACCCTAATTTAGAAACTTGGACTTTTGATGATTTCAGAGCTTTTCTTGATGAGTCATGATCAAGTCTTGATCAAATGATGAATATCACTTCAAAATGAGATTGTTGACAAAAAATCAGGAACTTTGACTAAGATTTGACCATATTTTGACTTTTAGGTCCACTAGTCGATTGTTGATTATTTGCGCAGTTGACTGAGCAATCTTTTGAATCAGGGCTTGAAACTTGACATGAGGACCCTTTGAAGCATATGATAGGTCATGGTATCCATTTGAGGTCTTAGAACTTGATTTTACTTTGAGAAATACAAAACCCTAGTTTAGAGACTATTGTTTAGGAGAGAGACTGCATGCTTCCTTCTTGTGTATCTTTGAGCGTTTGAAAGTCAGGTGGATTGAAATATGAATAAATATGATGAAAAAATTTTGGGGTATGACAGCTTCCCCTGTTCAATCTTCTTATACCTGAGGATGTAGATTGGTTTGTATGCCAGTCGGAATCCGAAGGTAGAAGTGGATTGAACACTAGAATACCCAGGAATTTGCCCTTGCTGATGAAGGGACTTTTTCGGAGATGGGCTTAGAGTTGCCATCCATATGTTGAGAGACTTGATTGAGATGGGCTTTAGGATGCCATCTGGGTTTGATCATATGAGAGTCAGAATGAATCGTACGTTAGACTGTATCTGAGCTCGAAGTACTGATGGGTGATTGTTGGAGATGGGCTTACAGATGCCATCTGGATGTTGGGAGTGTGAAGTGAATTAATTGTAGTGACTATGTGACTTAATTGTCGTAACTCCATTGTCGTGACTTCCTTGTCGTGACTCTATTGTCGTGATTCCATTATGGTGACTCTATCATCGTGATGCCATTATCGTGACTCAGTTGTCGTGATTCCATTATCGTGAATCAGTTGTCATGATTCCATTATCGTGACTCAGTTGTCATGATTCCATTATCGTGACTCAGTTGTCTTGATTCTTTTATCGTGACTCAGTTGTCGTGATTCTTTTATCGTGACTCAGTTGTCGTGATTCTTTTATCGTGACTCAGTTGTCGTGATTCTTTCATCGTGACTCAGTTGTCGTGATTCTTTCATCGTGACTCAGTTGTCGTGATTCCATTATCCTGACTCAGTTGTCGTGGTCTTTTCAGAATTGAATGTTAGTATTAAGTACCGTTTGTGATGATAGCATTAGATCTTTGAATGTTGATCGCGTCAGTACCGTTCGTAGTAACTGAATTAGATCTTGGAAAGTTGGAGATTTCGTTCCTTTGTTTGTACCTGTATCTCGAAAAGGTAAAGTTAGTCTTTATGCAATGTCATGATGCATGTATTATGTAACGAGTCTCTCAAAATGAATGAGAAACCTGCATGTTATGTATGAATTTTTTATGAGGTAACGTATGCATTGTATGAAATATGATTATGATATATGATGTATGAATTTGATTTATCCTGATTGAGAAAAATAAATCTCTATATCATTTTGATTTTGTTGTCTGATCTTGTCTTTGAAGATGCTCAATTGGGGATTTATGATTTTTGCTTGGGGATGACCAGTAATCTGATGTGCTCTGACTGGGGATAACGGATATTAATAAACCATGTTTGGAGAAGAGAAGAAGGTCGGGGAACCGATGGTGTCGAAGATGTGAACTCTATTGAGGAGCTATGTCTTTTGTTGGACAAGAACATTTGAAGGTATCTTCTTAATAATTACTCTGTGGGGGATATGATCCTGTGTAACCGGAGTTGAGGGAAGGCATGGATGCCTTTGACATTGCCCCCAGTGTTATAGTGACTACCATTCATGGATTTGTATTGATTAGGACACTCCACGGAGTATTGATCAAGATGTCAAAATGGTCTTGCACAGATTTTCCCCTGCTAGTGGGGACTTTGGAAAGATTCGCCTTGCGAGGACCTTGTGAGATGTGCACTATGGGTGTCATGCCCCTAGTAATCATAGGCCAAGGACAATGTCCCATATTGATTGGGAAGTAGCTTCAGATATACTTGGATGCATGCTCCTGATTATTGATGCTTCTGAGATATTTTTTTTTGAAACTTGACCTGATTATCCCAAATTGATCGGGAAATAGTTCGAAACCCACTTGGGATGTATGCCTTTGATTATTCGGAATTTGAGAGATTTTGGAATCTTGACTTGATTGCCCCAGATTGATTGGGCAAAACGTGTCGTGCCCCTTGCATACATAAGAGACATTGCTTCTGAAGTGATTTTTTCTGTCGGGATAACTTTTAGTCATTAGTTGTACCCTGTGCAAATTCTTTCTGTTGCTAACATTTGAAATTATGTAGCAGAATATGTTTAATAATGAATTCATGAGATGCAATGCATACGTCTGTCTTGAGTTTTTGAAAAAACCTTAAAATAGGATATGTAAAAGCGTGATATTTGTAAAAACGTGATGTTTTGTAAAATGAAATATCAACTCAGCATTTTTGGTAAACCTTAAGGAGTCAGGATACCTTTGGTGACAATATGCTTTCGAACTAACCATGCTTCAGCTAGGACTTTGAAGGGTATTAACGTGGCTTGGTTCACGGTTTAAGAAACAAAGGACAAAGGCTCAAAATTTTATTTATACCCATCCCAATCTTCGCGGTGTTCTTCGATCCTATGCTCAGTTAACTTTGCGTTTCAGCTTTAGCAAAGCTTGAAGTGTTTAGCATTGATATTTGATGGTGGTTGAAGCACCAGAAGTTTATTTGGACCAAGCAGCCATCCTTCTTTTTTCTTTTTCTCTTGTAGCATATATTTTTTGTCGAGGATTTGTACTGACCTCTTTTTCTTTGAATTTGTTATCCCTAACTTTTTCCTGAACTGCTTATTTTGGTGATTATAGTCAGCGGGATGTTTCGACTTTTCAATAAGTCTCTTTCTTAGTAGCTTTTTTCTTTTGGTGGATATTGACTGCCTGACTTACTGGTTGCGGGAACCCATCATTATTTGTATAAACAACAGCTAGTATAATTGAGTTAACTGAGTAGCTACCCTGCCCCAGGTTATGATTAAAGGTTTTAAATTGTGCAAGAAAGAAAATCTCTACTCCTTAGGCTCAAAGGGGTTGACGAGGGATTAACATCCTTATATCTCCACTGTTTAGGAATTTAAACAACGCCTGTACATCGTCAACATAGTCTGTTTAAAAGCATATTGTATGAGGTTGCGGTATCATTTTCGTCATCCTCTCTCAAAAGGCTTACAGCTTAACAGGAGTTGAATAAACATAAAACATATGCAAAGTTAATACGCAATTTTAAACGAGTGATGGTGAAATAATTTATTCAAGACAAACATATGCAATGCACTGATGATGATTATTAAAATAGATAATGTCTATCATAAGTCGAATGTTTAAACGAACAGAATAGAAATTTGCAAATGAAAGTAAAACTAATGATCTGAAAGTCCTTCCTTCTAGCCATCCACAACATTAGTAGCTACATTTGGAGTCTCAGGAGGATCAAATTCAATTTCCCCAGCATCAATCATATCTTGGATCTTATTCCTCAATGTCCAGCAGCTATTCGTATCGTGACCAGGACTATCGGAGTGATATGCGCACCTCACATTGGGATTATAGCTACGAGCAGATGTGCTAGGATTCTTGGGGGGATCCTTTAAAGTGATCAACTCTGACTTCAATAGTGTTAGAACAAGATTTGTTCTGATCAATATTCTTAGTTTTGATGATAACAAGGATATGAATTTTGTGTGAGATAATGTGGTACTCTAATACATTGCAATTTCCCTTTCAGGAAATATATAAAGAGTATGCACAAATCAGCGCTCAGAAGCTTTGTCTCAGAAGGTTCAGCATGCAACATCAGAACATGGTCTTGCAAGACATCAGAAGATGGTCAAGGCAGAATCAGAACATGGGTCTATGGAAGCATCAGAAGAACTTGAGATCAGAAGCAGAAGCACTGAAGTTCTCATGGTATCACGCTCAGAAGCACTTCAAGGTCAGAAGACAAGAAGATGCTATGCACCAAGCTGTTTGACTCTGATGATATTCAAATATTATATTCACAAACATCAGATCAGAAGAAAGTACAAGTGGCAGGCTACGCTGACTGACAAAAGGAACGTTGGAAGCTATTAAAGGCAACGTCAGTAGACACAGCGTGAACAAGGCTCGAGGTAGTTGACAAAAGCGTGAAACATTAAATGCAATGTTGTACGGAATACGCAAAGCATTAAATGCACCCAATGGTCATCTTCTCAAACTCCTATAAATATGAAGTTCTGATGAGAAGCAAGGTTGACGATTTGCTAACAATTAACTTGCTGAAACGCTGTTCAAATTCAAAGCTCAGAAACTTCATCTTCATCAAAGCTCACTACATTGCTGTTGTAATATATTAGTGAGATTAAGCTTAAACGTTAAGAGAAATATCACTGTTGTGATTATAGCTTTTAAGAAGCATTGTAAAACTCTTATTTGATTACATTAATTTGTAAGTAACTAGAGTGATCAAGTGTTGATCAGGATACTCTAGGAAGTCTTAGCTTGTGTCTAAGCAGTTGTAATTAGAGTGATCACGTGGTGGTCAGGATACTCTAAGAAAGTCTTAGCTTGTGTCTAAGCATTTGTTCCTGGAGTGATCAGGTTGTGATCAGGATACTCTAGAAGACTTAGTCGCGGACTAAGTGGAAAACCATTGTAATCTGTTGCGATTAGTGGATTAAATCCTCAGGTGAGGTAAATCACTCCGTGGGGGTGGACTGGAGTAGTTTAGTTAACAACGAACCAGGATAAAAATAACTGTGCAATTTATCTTTATCGTTCAAGTTTTTAGACTACACTTATTCAAACCCCCCCCCCCCCTTTCTAAGTGTTTTTCTATCCTTCAATTGGCATCAGAGCGCCGGTTCTAAGGTGCAAGCACTTAACCGTGTTTAGAAAAGATTCAGGAAGAGAAAAACGCTTCAGTAAAAGATGGCTGGTGATGAACACACATCTACATCTGGCTCCACTGAGCAGTACAATGGAAATGGTAACAATGGTTATACTAGACCACCAGTATTTGATGGTGAAAACTTTGAATACTGGAAAGATAAACTGGAAAGTTACTTTCTTGGTCTAGATGCTGATCTATGGGATCTTCTGTTGGATGGTTACAAACATCCTGTTAAAACTACTGGTGTAAGGCTCACGAGAAGCGAAATGACTGATGATCAAAAGAAAGATTTCAAAAATCATCACAAATGCAGGACTGTTTTGCTGAATGCTATCTCTCATGCTGAGTATGAGAAGATATCTAACAGGGAAACGGCCCATGACATATATGAGTCCTTGAAAATGACTCATGAAGGAAATGCTCAAGTCAAGGAGACTAAAGCTCTTGCTCTAATCCAGAAATATGAAGCCTTCAAGATGGAGGATGATGAAGATATTGAGAAGATGTTCTCAAGATTTCAAACTCTAACTGCTGGATTGAGAGTTCTGGATAAAGGCTACACCAAAGCTGATCATGTAAAGAAGATTATCAGAAGCTTACCTAGAAGATGGGGCCCAATGGTGACTGCATTCAAGATTGCGAAGAATCTGAATGAAGTTTCTTTGGAAGAGCTGATCAGTGCCCTGAGGAGTCATGAGATTGAACTTGACGCTAATGAACCTCAGAAGAAAGGTAAGTCTATTGCTTTAAAATCTAATGTTAAAAAATGCACTAACGCTTTTCAGGCTAGAGAAGAAGATCCTGAAGAATCAGAATCTGAAGAAGAAGATGAACTGTCCATGATCTCCAGAAGGGTAAACCAACTCTGGAAGAGCAAGCAAAGGAAGTTCAGAGGCTTCAGAAGTTCAAAGAAATTTGAACGAGGAGAATCTTCTGGTGACAGAAGATCTGACAAGAAGAAGGCTGTCTGCTATGAGTGCAATGAGCCTGGACATTACAAGAATGAGTGTCTGAAACTTCAGAAGGAGAATCCCAAGAAGAAGTTTCATAAGAAGAAAGGTCTTATGGCAACATGGGATGATTCTGAATCAGAATCGGGATCAGACTCTGAAGGAGAGCAGGCAAACAGAGCTTCTTGAATTAAAATCTCATCTTAGTATCAAATACAAAAAGCTGAAAAGCAATTTGAATTTGAAACTAAGAAGCTTGAGTTGGAAAATTCTGAATTAAAAGAAAAAGTTTTAAAATTATCCAATAATGTTGGATCTCCTTCTAATTCAGAAAAATCCACTCCAAGTCTGAATCATATTCTGAAAGAATATGATTTAAGTTTCAGGAAGTTCTTATTTAGAAGTATTGGCATAAGTCAGCTAGCTTCTATGATATATGCTGTGTCTGGGAACAAGAGAGTTGGCATTGGTTATGAGGGTGAAATCCCATACAAGCTTGAATCTGTGGATGATATGAAAATATCATACAAGCCTCTGTATAACCAATTTAAATTTGGCCACTCCCATGATATTAAGCACACATCACATGCACAAAGTTTTCACATAACACACACCAAGAAGCATGTGACACAATCTAAGAAATATCATGGAACTCAGAATAAGAAGTATCATACTGTTCCTCCTGTTAAATATTTTGCTAAACCCAAGTTCAATCAGAACTTGAGGAGAACTAACAAAAAAGGACCCAAGAAATTGTGGGTACCTAAGGAGAAGATAATTTCTGTTGCAGATATCCTTGGCGGCAAAGAGGACAGAAAGCAAAATGTCATGGTACCTGGACTCTGGGTGCTCGCGACACATGACGGGAAGAAGGTCTACATTCCAAGACCTGGTGCTTAAACCAGGTGGAGAAGTCAAGTTTGGAGGAGATCAGAAGGGCAAAATCATTGGCTCTGGAACCATAAGTCTTGGTAACTCTCCTTCCATAACTAATGTACTTCTTGTTGAAGGATTAACGCATAACTTATTGTCCATAAGTCAATTAAGTGACAATGGTTATGATATAATCTTCAATCAAAAGTCTTGCAAGGGTGTAAGTCAGAAGGATGGCTCAATCCTATTTACAGGCAAGAGAAAGAACAACATTTATAAGATTGATCTTTCTGATCTTAAGAATCAGAAGGTGACTTGTCTTATGTCTGTTTCTGAAGAGCAATGGGTCTGGCACAGAAGATTAGGACATGCTAGTTTGAGAAAGATTTCTCAGATTAACAAACTAAATCTTGTCAGAGGACTCCCAAATCTGAAATACAAATCAGATGCTCTTTGTGAAGCATGTCAGAAGGGCAAGTTCTCCAGACCCGCATTCAAGTCTAAGAATGTTGTTTCTTCCTCAAGGCCGTTAGAACTCTTACACATTGATCTGTTTGGCCCAGTCAAAACTGCATCTGTCAGAGGGAAGAAATATGGATTAGTCATCGTTGATGATTATAGCCGCTGGACATGGGTAAAGTTCTTGAAACACAAGGATGAGTCTCATTCAGTGTTCTTTGAATTCTGCACTCAGATTCAATCTGAGAAAGAGTGTAAAATCTTAAAGGTCAGAAGTGATCATGGTAGCGAATTTGAGAACAGATTCTTTGAGGAGTTCTTCAAAGAAAATGGTATTGCCCATGATTTCTCTTGTCCTAGAACTCCACAACAAAATGGAGTTGTAGAGCGAAAGAATAGGACTCTACAAGAAATGGCCAGAACCATGATCAATGAAACCAATATGGCTAAGCATTTCTGGGCAGAAGCAATAAACACTGCATGTTATATTCATAATAGAATCTCTATCAGACCTATTCTAAATAAGACTCCTTATGAATTGTGGAAGAACAGAAAGCCCAACATTTCATATTTCCATCCTTTTGGATGTGTATGCTTTATTCTGAATACTAAAGATCATCTTGGTAAGTTTGATTCTAAAGCACAAAAATGTTTCCTTCTTGGATATTCTGAACGCTCCAAATGCTACAGAGTATACAATACTGAAACATTGGTTGTAGAAGAATCAATCAATATCAGGTTTGATGATAAGCTTGGTCTTGAAAAACCAAAGCAGTTTGAGAATTTTGCAGATTTTGATATTGATATATCAGAAGAAGTAGAACCAAGAAGCAATGCTGCAGAAGCTGGCAGTCTCGGAAGCAATGGATCAGAAGATCTAGTTGCTGCATCTTTAGAGAATCTCAGGACTTCTGAAGAGCCAACTATCAGAAGATCACCTAGACTTTCCTCATCTCATTCAGAAGATGTGATCCTTGGAAAGAAAGATGATCCCATCGGAACAAGGGCATTCCTTAAGAACAATGCAGAATGTCAATTAGGTCTTGTTTCTTTGATCGAGCCAACATCTGTTGATCAAGCTCTAGAAGATCCAGACTGGATAATTGCCATGCAAGAAGAACTAAATCAGTTTACAAGGAATGATGTATGGGACTTGGTTCCTAGACCAAAAGGATTTAACATCATCGGTACTAAGTGGGTTTTCAGAAACAAGCTAAGTGAGAAAGGTGAAGTGGTAAGAAACAAAGCCAGACTGGTCGCTCAGGGTTATAGTCAGCAAGAAGGGATTGATTATACAGAAACCTTTGCACCAGTGGCCAGGTTAGAATCTATTCGTCTATTAATTTCTTTTGCCACTCAACACAACATCACTCTTTATCAGATGGATGTCAAGAGTGCCTTCTTAAATGGTTATATAGATGAAGAAGTTTATGTTCACCAACCTCCTGTTTTTGAAGACTCCTTGTCTCCAAATCATGTTTTCAAATTAAAGAAATCATTATACGGATTGAAACAAGCTCCCAGAGCTTGGTATGAACGTTTGAGTTCTTTCCTTCTGGAAAATGATTTCACTAGAGGAAAAGTGGACACTACTCTCTTTTGTAAAACATTTAAAAAGGATATTTTAATTTGTCAAATATATGTTGATGATATTATCTTTGGAACATCTAATGCTACACTTGGAAAGGAGTTTGCTGAGTCTATGCAGGCTGAATTTGAAATGAGCATGATGGGAGAACTCAAGTATTTCCTTGGGATTCAAATCAACCAAACTTCCGATGGAACCTATGTTCATCAAACGAAGTATGTGAAAGAACTTCTGAAGAAGTTTAATCTTTCTGAAAGCAAAGAAGCCAAAACTCCTATGCATCCAACTTGTGTACTGGGTAAGGATGAGGTAAGTAAGAAGGTAGATCAGAAGTTGTACAGAGGTATGATTGGATCTCTTCTATATCTAACTGCTTCTAGACCTGACATTCTCTTTAGTGTTTGTTTGTGTGCTCGATTCCAATCAGATCCAAGAGAATCTCATTTAACAGCGGTTAAGAGAATTCTAAGGTATCTGAAAGGTACTACTAATGTTGGTTTAGTTTACAGAAGATCTAAAGATTACAACTTAGTAGGATTCTGTGATGCTGACTATGCTGGAGATAGAATAGAAAGAAAGAGCACTTCTGGAAGTTGTCAATTTCTTGGAAGTCATCTGATCTCATGGTACAGCAAGAAGCAAGCTACTATTGCCCTCTCAACAACAGAAGCAGAATATGTTGCTGCTGCTGGTTGTAGCACACAAATGCTCTGGATGAGAAGTCAGCTGGAAGATTATCAGATATATGAGAGTAACATTCCTATTTTCTGTGATAATACTTCTGCTATATGTTTATCTAAGAATCCTATTTTACATTCAAAAGCTAAACATATTGAGATTAAACATCATTTCATAAGAGACTATGTTCAGAAGGGTGTTATATCTTTAAACTTTGTGGATACAGACCATCAATGGGCTGATATCTTTACAAAACCTCTTGCTGAAGATAGGTTTAAGTTCATTCTGAAGAATATCAGTATGGATTTATGCCCAGAATGAGAAGATGAGAAGATCTTATGTATGAGTATCTTCTGAAATGAAATTGATTTTTTTATAAGAAGTTCTGATTGAAATCAATTAGAAATTGTGATTCCGTTATTACTAACGTTTCATTGACTAAGTTGATTCAGAATCTCTTTAAAAGCAAAACAGCTGTAACTGGCTATCCAGATGGTAAACACGTGTTCACTATTTCTGGACAAGCGTGCGTGCAGTTGAGGGGACGTCTACTTAGGTAACTATGCAAATCTCGTCTTTTGTCATTATTATCTCTCCTCACGTCACGTAACATTAAATGCTATCTATCATTTACTCTTTTTCAGTTTTCTTTTTATACTCTTCAAACGTTTCCTTTCCCTCTTATATTTCTCTCACTTTGCATTCAGTTTCTTTTTCGTTCTCTCTCTTTGCATTCATATCATAAACCCTAGCAGTTTTCAATCTCTGCAACTTCATCATGAATCCATCGTCAAGCTCTGGAAATCAAGAAACTGATCGAAAACAAAAGAGAAAGGCAACTGATGAACCAGAAATCAAACCAAAAAGAGTTAAAATCTTCTATGACCCTCTCAAGGTTCACTGTCATCCCTCCAACCCCTACCTCTCAATCATTTCTGGAGCTTTTACATTCTGATGTAAATAGCTGGTTGGAGATTCTGGGTGTTGCTCACCTTAACCATCTGGATGAGTATGCTACATGCAACCTTTGGGATACCTTTCGTCAGGATTTTCTGGTTAGGGCTACAGACATTCAGAGAAGGATCATGTCTGAAGCACCTGGTGTTCGTGGTCTTCGGTTGGAAGTTGGTGAAATCAGCTATCACCATCTCATCAGGAACAGAAGTATTCTTGAAGAGAGGATACCTGCAGATGAGTTGGAAGAAGAAAATCCCTGCAGAGACATCGTGGTGTGGAGACCATGGTATCCTGTGCTGACTGGAGATTTTCAGTGGCTGTTTAACTGGTTCAGAATGAATCCTTCTGAAAAATCACCTCACATGGTCTTTCCAGTAGTGGTTTATCCTGCTGAAGTTGCTGGTCCTACTCCTCCAACAAACCTAGCAGCTATTCTTCAAGCGTTGGAAGTTGGAACTTCTGAGCTGCCTGAACCAGAATATGCTGAGGCTACTTCTGAGTCAGACTCAGATGTGGAGATGGAAGATGCACAAGCTGAAGACCTTCCAGAAGATCGCCCTGCTGAGATTGCTGTCCCTTTTGGCAGAAATTTTGGTGCCTCTTCTTCTGGTGAAACCTCAGCTCTGATGGAGACCTTGGAAGCTCTTCATCAGAATCAAGCTTTGCTGGCTTCTCGTTTGGACGCGCAAGAAGCAGCCAATGCTGAGTTTCGCTCTTTCATGGCAAGGCAAGCTACAAGCACTGACGGGATTCATGATGTTTTGGCGCGGATTTTGCGTAGGCTAGGATCTTAGTCCTTTGGTCTTTGTAGTTTTCTTTCCTTGCTGCATCTGTTTTCCTGCATTCCTCTTTTGTAATCCTTCTTGTTGAAATCAATGAAAAGTTATTTATGTTTCTTTCCTTTTGTCTCTTGCTTTACATATGAATCTTTTATGCTTTTTGATGTTATGACAAAAAGGGGGAGAAAATATATGATAAATGATCTGATTAATATTATCAGTTACCGAGTAAAAAGGCTCCACATTTACTAACAGAACTTGCAAACTTCTATGTTTTTAAGTTGTGTTGTTGCAGGAATCAAAGATTCAAGATCAACATATGAAGCAACAAAATGAATCAAGCTCTTGGATTCTTGAAGCAAGCTGAGTGCTAGGAAGCTTCAGAATCGGAAGCAAGAAGGAAGAATGATCAGAAATAGCTCTTGAATTCTTGAAGCAGGCTGAGTGCTAGGAAGCTTCAGAATCAGAAGCAAGAAGGAAGAATGATCAGAAATTCTGATAATAGAATATGATCCAAATCATTGTCTATTTGCTCTGATACATTGTCTATTGGATCTGATATATTCTATATGGCTTATATGGTTCTGATACACATTTTATGTTCTAACTCATGAAGGATAGAAAAACACTTAGAAAGGGGGGGATTGAATAAGTGTGACTTTAAATCTTGGACGATAAAAATAAATTGCACAGTTATTTTTATCCTGGTTCGCTGTTAACGAAGCTACTCCAGTCCACCCCCGCAGAGATGATTTACCTCAACTGAGGATTTAATCCACTAATCGCACGGATTACAATGGTTTTCCACTTAGTCCGCAACTAAGTCTTCCAGAGTCTTCTGATCACAACTTGATCACTCCAGGAACAACTGCTTAGTTCACTCCTAAGACTTTTCTAGAGTCTACTGATCAACACGATCACTCTAGGCTTAGTTCACTCCTAAGACTTTCTGCTCAGCCAACTGCCAAGACTTCCTCTAGAGTATTCTGATCAAACTGATCACTCTAGTTACAAACTGCTCAGCCAACTGCCAAGACTTCCTAGAGTATACTGATCACACGATCACTCTAGTTCCTTACAACTTAATGTAATCTATTCAAGAGTTTACAAATGCTTCTAAAAAGCGATAATCACAACTGTGATATTTCTCTTACAGTTTAAGCTTAATCTCACTAAGATATTACAACAGCAATGTAGTGAGCTTTGATGAAGATGAAGATTCTGAGCTTTGGATTTGAACAGAGTTTCAGCAAGTTAATTTGAATTGTATTGGTGCGAAATTGTTAACCTTGCTTCTCATCAGAACTTCATATTTATAGGCGTTGAGAAGATGACCGTTGAATGCATTTAATGCTTTGCGTGTTCCGTACAGCTTTGCATTTAATGTTATACGCTTTTGTCAACTACCTCGAGCCTTGTTCACGCTGTGTCTACTGACGTAGCCTTTAGTAGCTTTAACGTTCCTTTTGTCAGTCAGCGTAGTCTGCCACCTGTACTTCCTTCTGATCTGATGTTTGTGATTACGACGTTTGAATATCATCAGAGTCAAACAGCTTGGTGCATAGCATCTTCTGATCTTCTGACCTTGAAGTGCTTCTGTTGCGTGATACCATCTTCTGATCTTCAGTGCTTCTGATCTCATGTTCTTCTGATGCTTCCATAGACCCATGTTCTGATTCTGCTTCGACCATCTTCTGATGTCTTGCCAGACCATGTTCTGATGTTGCATGCTGAACCATTTGAGACACATCTTCTGAGCGCTGAATTATGCATACTCTTTATATATTTCCTGAAAGGGAAATTGCATTGGATTAGAGTACCATATTATCTTAAGCAAAATTCATATTATTGTTATCATCAAAACTAAGATAATTGATAAGAACAAATCTTGTTCTAACAATCTCCCCCTTTTTGATGATGACAAAAACATATATAAATGATATGAATTTGCGATCAGAAAGAGTAGACGGCAAAAGACAAATTACACAGCTATAGCATAAGCATATGAATATGTCTCCCCCTGAGATTAACAATCTCCCCCTGAGATAAATAATCTCCCCCTGAAATAAATACTCGAAGAACTTTGATAAAAGACTTCCCTGATTATTTCGGTAGAGACGATCATATAAGCTTCTGCCTTCAGAGAATTCATAGCTTCTGACTTCTGCTTCCATTGGACAGCTTCAGAACTTGAATTTCTTTAGATCCTTAGAACACTCACAGCTTCTGATTCCTGCTTCCATCGTGGACAGCTTCAGAACTTGAGTTTCTTTGATCTTCAGAACATTCACAGCTTCTGACTTCTGCTTCCATTCAGGACAGCTTCAGAACTTGAATTTCTGGATCTTTTAGAGCATTCACATCTTCTGATTTCTGCTTCCCTCGGATAGCTTCAGAACTTTGAATGTCTACCAATCATCGCTTCATGCTAGATTTGTATCAGAACATTGTTGAATGTACCAGAGCATCATCAGAGCATCTCTACATCCTGAAATGTTACAGAACAAAAACTAAACGACAAAAGTCAGCATGAACGAGTTAGAACATTAAAATGTATGTTTGAACACATTATATAAATCAGAGCCAAATGTATCAGAGCATTTAGGCTAAAAACGTGTTTCAGAGCAAATAATGTATCAGAGCCATAACATTATATATATCAGAGCAAATAGAATTTTGTCAGAACAGGATAGACAATGATATTCAAATTCTATTATCAGTGCTTCTGATTCTGATTCTGATTCCTGAAGCTTGACAGCACTCAGCTTGCTTCAGATTCCAAGAGCTTATTCTTTTTACAGAATAACGCTCCTTATGGTTTTGCTTCTAGTGTTTGCTTCTGAAGATTCACTTCACTTCTCTGTACCTGCAAAACACTTAAACCATATAGAACTTGCAGTTCTTGTTAGTGAATGTGTGGGAGCCTTTACCCAGCAACTGATAGATTTAATCAAATCATTTATCATTTATCTTCTCCCCCTTTTTGTCATAACATCAAAAAGAATATTTCAAAAGATTCAGATGCATAAGACGAATAGAAACACTTACTGGAATGTAAAACACAAAGAAAGTTTTTCATTGATAATCAAAAAAGAATTACAAGAGATTCCTATGTTTAACAAGCAGAAGCAGCAAGGAAAAGAAAACTACAAAGTAGAATTTCCAAAGAGGAAATGACTACAAAAATTAAAAAAAATACAACATTCGGTCAAGAAACTCAACATAGAAGTTGAGTATATCTTCCCACAACTCAAGAAAGTCTTCTGTCTTTGGATGAAAGTTGATAACAACATCAAAGAAGAGTCTGACTTGAGCGGTATTAGAAGAGCCATCCCGAGATGCACAGAGATCTGTCGCCTTTGAGTCATGGAGCTTCAACAGGCTTAGGATGATCGCTAGGTTTTGAGAGAAAAAAACGAGAGAGAGAGAGAGAGAAAAAAAATTTTAAGAGGAAAACAAAGAGATAGGAAAACAAAAACCATTTTGAAGAGTATTTAAAAGAAAATAAAGTGAAACGAAAGATGAAAAGCATTTAATGTTACGTGACGTGAGGAGAGATAATAAAGACAAATGAGGTGACTAGCACAGTTACCTATGGTCGGCGTCCCTTCAACTGCACGCGCGCTTATCCATGAATAGTAACGACAGGTTTACCATCCCGAGATAAAACGTAACAGCTGTTTTGCTTTAAAAGAGGTTCTGAATCAACTTAGACAATGAAACGTTAGTAATAACCGAATCATAATTTCTAAAAGAATTCAATCAGAACTTCTGAAAAAAAAATTCCACATTCATTTCAGAAGATACTCATACATGAGAACTTCTCATCTTCTCATTCTGGGCATAAATCCATACTGATGTTCTTCAGAATGAATTTAAACCTATCTTCAGCCAGGGGTTTTGTAAAGATATCAGCCCATTGATGGTCTGTATCAACAAAGTTTAAAGAAATAACACCCTTCTGAACATAGTCCCTTATGAAATGATGTTTAATCTCAATATGTTTAGCTTTTGAATGAAGAATAGGATTTTTAGATAAACATATAGCAGAAGTATTATCACAGAATATAGGAATGTTACTCTCAAATATCTGATAATCTTCTAACTGACTCTTCATCCAGAGCATCTGTGTACTACAACCAGCAGCAGCGACATATTCTGCTTCTGTTGTTGATAGAGCAATAGTTGCTTGCTTCTTGCTGTACCAGGAGATCAAATGACTTCCAAGAAATTGGCAACTTCCTGAAGTACTTTTTCTTTCAATTCTGTCTCCAGCATAATCAGCATCACAGAATCCTACTAAGTTGTATTCTTTAGATTTTCTGTAAACTAAGCCAACATTAGTAGTACCTTTCAGATACCTTAGAATTCTCTTAACAGCAGTTAAATGAGATTCTCTAGGATCTGATTGGAATCTAGCACACAAACAATCACTGAACAGAATGTCAGGTCTAGAAGCAGTCAGATATAGAAGAGATCCAATCATACCTCTGTATAACTTCTGATCTACCTTCTTACTTACCTCATCCTTACCTAGGATGCATGTTGGATGCATAGGAGTTTTGGCTTCTTTGCAGTCTAGAAGATTAAACTTCTTCAGAAGTTCCTTCACATACTTGGTTTGGTGAACATACGTTCCTTCTGATGTTTGATTTATTTGTATTCCAAGGAAGTACTTGAGTTCCCCCATCATGCTCATTTCAAACTCAGCCTGCATAGACTTAGCAAACTCCTTTCCAAGTGTAGCATTAGATGTTCCAAAAATAATATCATCTACATATATTTGACAAATTAAAATATCCTTTTCAAAGGTTTTACAAAAGAGAGTAGTGTCCACTTTTCCTCTAGTGAAACCATTATCTAGAAGGAAAGAACTTAAGCGTTCATACCAAGCTCTGGGAGCCTGTTTCAATCCATACAATGATTTCTTAAGTTTAAAAACATGATTAGGAGACATAGAGTCTTCAAAACCAGGAGGTTGATGGACATAAACTTCTTCATCTATATAACCATTTAAGAAGGCACTCTTAACATCCATCTGATAAAGAGTGATGTTATGTTGAGTGGCAAAAGAAATTAATAGACGAATAGACTCTAACCTGGCCACTGGTGCAAAGGTTTCTGTATAATCAATCCCTTCTTGCTGACTATAACCCTGAGCCACCAGTCTGGCTTTGTTTCTTACCACTTCACCTTTCTCACTAAGCTTGTTTCTGAAGACCCATTTTGTACCAGTTATGTTGAATCCATCTGGTCTAGGAACAAGATCCCAAACATCATTCCTTGTAAACTGATTCAGTTCTTCTTGCATAGCAATTATCCAGTCTGGATCTTCTAGAGCATGATCAACAGAAGTTGGCTCGACCAAAGATACAAGACCTAATTGACAGTCTGCATTGTTCTTAAGGAATGCTCTTGTTCTGATTGGATCATCCTTCTTTCCAAGAATGACATCTTCTGAATGACCAGAGATGAGTCTGGATGATCTTCTGACAGATGGTTCTTCAGACAAACTTAGATCCTCCAGAGAAGCTGATACTTGATCTTCAGATTCTTTGCTTCTGAGAAGTTCTGCTTCTGATGCGTTGCTTCTTGGCTCAACAACTTCTGATATGTCAATATCATAACCTGCAAAATTATCAACCTGCTTTGGTTTTTCAGAACCAAGCTTATCATCAAACCTGATATTGATTGATTCTTCTACAACCAATGTTTCAGTATTGTATACTCTGTAGCCTTTTGAGCGTTCAGAATATCCAAGAAGAAAACATTTTTGTGCTTTGGAATCAAACTTACCAAGATGATCTTTAGTGTTCAGAATAAAACATACACATCCAAAAGGATGGAAATATGAAATGTTGGGCTTTCTATTCTTCCACAATTCATAAGGAGTCTTATTTAGAATAGGTCTGATAGAGATTCTATTCTGAATATAGCATGCAGTGTTTATTGCTTCTGCCCAGAAATGCTTAGCCATATTGGTTTCATTGATCATGGTTCTGGCCATTTCTTGCAGAGTCCTATTCTTTCGTTCCACAACCCCATTTTGCTGTGGAGTTCTAGGACAAGAGAAATCATGGGCAATACCATTTTCTTTGAAGAGTTCTTCAAAGGATCTGTTCTCAAATTCACCACCATGATCACTTCTGACCTTTATGATTTTACACTCTTTTTCAGATTGAATCTGAATGCAGAAATCAAAGAACACTGAATGAGTCTCATCCTTGTGTTTCAAGAATTTTACCCATGTCCAGCGACTATAATCATCTACGATGACTAATCCATATTTCTTTCCTCTGACAGATGCTGTTTTGACTGGGCCAAACAGATCAATGTGCAAGAGTTCTAATGGCCTTGAGGTAGAAACAACATTCTTAGACTTGAATGCAGGTTTGGAGAACTTGCCCTTCTGACATGCTTCACAAAGAGCATCTGATTGGAATTTCAGATTAGGGAGTCCTCTGACAAGATTCAGTTTGTTAATCTGAGAGATCTTTCTCAAACTAGCATGACCTAATCTCCTGTGCCAGACCCACTGCTCTTCAGAAACAGACATAAGACAAGTCACCTTCTGACTCATAAGATCTTGCAGATCTGTCTTATAAATGTTGTTCTTCCTCTTGCCTGTAAATAGGATTGAGCCATCCTTCTGATTTACAGCCTTGCAAGACTCTTGATTGAAGATTATATCATAACCATTGTCACTTAATTGACTGATAGATAAGAGGTTATGGGTTAAACCTTCTACAAGAAGTACATTAGAGATGGAAGGAGAGTTACCAGACTTTATAGTTCCAGAGCCAATTATCTTGCCCTTCTGATCTCCTCCGAACTTGACTTCTCCTCCAGACTTAAGCACCAGGTCTTGGAACATAGACCTTCTTCCTGTCATGTGTCGCGAGCATCCAGAGTCCAGGTACCATGACATGTTGTGCCTTGTCCTTTTTGCAGTCAAGGATATCTGCAATAGGAATAATCTTATCCTTAGGTACCCACATCTTTTTGGGTCCTTTCTTGTTAGATTTTCTCAAGTTCTGATTGAACTTGGGTTTAACATTATAAGCAATAGAAGGAACAGTATGATAATTCTTAATGTGAGTTTCATGATATTTCCTAGGTTGTGTCACATGCTTCTTAGTGTGTGTTATGTGAAAACTTTGTGCATGTGAGGTGTGCCTAATATCATGAGAGTGGCCATACTTGAACTGATCATACAATGGCTTGTATGTAATTTTCATTTCATCAACAGGTTCAAGTTTGTATGGAGTTTCACCCTCATAACCAATGCCAACTCTTTTGTTTCCAGATACGGCATATATCATAGAAGCTAGCTGACTTCTGCCAATACTTCTAGATAAGAACTTCCTGAAACTTAAATCATATTCTTTCAGAATATGGTTTAGACTAGGAGTGGATTTTTCTGAATTAGAAGGAGATCCAACATTATTGGATAGTTTTAAAAGTTTTTCTTTTAATTCAGAATTCTCCAACTCAAGCTTCTTTGTTTCAAATTCAAATTGCTTTTTCAGCTTTTTGTATTTGAGACTCATCTGAGACTTGAGTTCCAGAAGTTCAGTTAGACCGGAAACTAACTCATCTCTAGTAAGTTCAGAAAATACCTCTTCAGAATCTGATTCTGATGTAGATTCTGATCCGTCATCTTCTGTCGCCATCAGCGCACAGTTGGCCTGCTCATCTTCTGAATCATCTTCTGACTCATCCCAGGTTGCCATAAGACCTTTCTTCTTATGAAACTTTTTCTTGGGACTTTCCTTCTGAAGATTTGGACATTCATTCTTGTAGTGTCCAGGCTCATTGCATTCATAGCACATGACCTTCTTCTTGTCAAATCTTCTTTCATCAGAAGATTCTCCGCGTTCAAATTTCCTTGAACTTCTGAAGCCTCTGAACTTCCTTTGCTTGGTCTTCCAGAGTTGATTTAGCCTTCTGGAGATCAGGGACAGTTCATCTTCTTCTTCAGATTCTGATTCGTCAGGATCTTCTTCTTTGGCCTGAAAAGCATTAGTGCATTTCTTGATATTTGATTTTAATGCAATAGACTTACCTTTCTTTTGAGGCTCATTTGCATCCAGCTCAATTTCATGGCTTCTCAAGGCACTGATAAGCTCTTCCAGAGAAACTTCATTCAGATTCTTCGCAATCTTGAATGCAGTCACCATAGGACCCCATCTTCTGGGTAAGCTTCTGATGATTTTCTTCACATGATCAGCCTTGGTGTATCCTTTGTCAAGAACTCTCAATCCAGCAGTAAGAGTTTGAAATCTTGAAAACATCTTTTCAATGTCTTCATCATCCTCCATCTTGAAGGCTTCATACTTCTGGATTAAGGCTAGAGCTTTGGTCTCCTTGACTTGAGCATTTCCTTCATGAGTCATTTTCAAGGACTCATATATATCATAGGCCGTTTCCCTGTTAGATATCTTCTCATACTCAGCATGAGAGATAGCATTCAGCAAAACAGTTCTGCATTTATGATGATTCCTGAATAGCTTTTTCTGATCATCATTCATCTCTTGCCTTGTCAGCTTTACGCCACTGGCATTTACCGGATGTTTGTAACCATCCATCAGAAGATCCCATAGATCACCATCTAGACCCAGAAAGTAACTTTCCAGTTTATCTTTCCAGTATTCAAAGTTTTCACCATCAAATACTGGCGGTCTAGTATAACCATTGTTACCGTTGTATTGCTCAGCAGAGCCAGATGTAGATGCAGGTGTAGGTGTAGTCCTTTCACTTTCATCAACCATCTTTTAAATGAAGCGTTTTTCTCTTCCTGAATCTTTTCTAAACACGGTTAAGTGCTTGCACCTTAGAACCGGCGCTCTGATGCCAATTGAAGGATATTTTAATTTGTCAAATATATGTTGATGATATTATCTTTGGAACATCTAATGCTACACTTGGAAAGGAGTTTGCTGAGTCTATGCAGGCTGAATTTGAAATGAGCATGATGGGAGAACTCAAGTATTTCCTTGGGATTCAAATCAACCAAACTTCCGATGGAACCTATGTTCATCAAACGAAGTATGTGAAAGAACTTCTGAAGAAGTTTAATCTTTCTGAAAGCAAAGAAGCCAAAACTCCTATGCATCCAACTTGTGTACTGGGTAAGGATGAGGTAAGTAAGAAGGTAGATCAGAAGTTGTACAGAGGTATGATTGGATCTCTTCTATATCTAACTGCTTCTAGACCTGACATTCTCTTTAGTGTTTGTTTGTGTGCTCGATTCCAATCAGATCCAAGAGAATCTCATTTAACAGCGGTTAAGAGAATTCTAAGGTATCTGAAAGGTACTACTAATGTTGGTTTAGTTTACAGAAGATCTAAAGATTACAACTTAGTAGGATTCTGTGATGCTGACTATGCTGGAGATAGAATAGAAAGAAAGAGCACTTCTGGAAGTTGTCAATTTCTTGGAAGTCATCTGATCTCATGGTACAGCAAGAAGCAAGCTACTATTGCCCTCTCAACAACAGAAGCAGAATATGTTGCTGCTGCTGGTTGTAGCACACAAATGCTCTGGATGAGAAGTCAGCTGGAAGATTATCAGATATATGAGAGTAACATTCCTATTTTCTGTGATAATACTTCTGCTATATGTTTATCTAAGAATCCTATTTTACATTCAAAAGCTAAACATATTGAGATTAAACATCATTTCATAAGAGACTATGTTTAGAAGGGTGTTATATCTTTAAACTTTGTGGATACAGACCATCAATGGGCTGATATCTTTACAAAACCTCTTGCTGAAGATAGGTTTAAGTTCATTCTGAAGAATATCAGTATGGATTTATGCCCAGAATGAGAAGATGAGAAGATCTTATGTATGAGTATCTTCTGAAATGAAATTGATTTTTTTATAAGAAGTTCTGATTGAAATCAATTAGAAATTGTGATTCCGTTATTACTAACGTTTCATTGACTAAGTTGATTCAGAATCTCTTTAAAAGCAAAACAGCTGTAACTGGCTATCCAGATGGTAAACACGTGTTCACTATTTCTGGACAAGCGTGCGTGCAGTTGAGGGGACGTCTACTTAGGTAACTATGCAAATCTCGTCTTTTGTCATTATTATCTCTCCTCACGTCACGTAACATTAAATGCTATCTATCATTTACTCTTTTTCAGTTTTCTTTTTATACTCTTCAAACGTTTCCTTTCCCTCTTATATTTCTCTCACTTTGCATTCAGTTTCTTTTTCGTTCTCTCTCTTTGCATTCATATCATAAACCCTAGCAGTTTTCAATCTCTGCAACTTCATCATGAATCCATCGTCAAGCTCTGGAAATCAAGAAACTGATCGAAAACAAAAGAGAAAGGCAACTGATGAACCAGAAATCAAACCAAAAAGAGTTAAAATCTTCTATGACCCTCTCAAGGTTCACTGTCATCCCTCCAACCCCTACCTCTCAATCATTTCTGGAGCTTTTACATTCTGATGTAAATAGCTGGTTGGAGATTCTGGGTGTTGCTCACCTTAACCATCTGGATGAGTATGCTACATGCAACCTTTGGGATACCTTTCGTCAGGATTTTCTGGTTAGGGCTACAGACATTCAGAGAAGGATCATGTCTGAAGCACCTGGTGTTCGTGGTCTTCGGTTGGAAGTTGGTGAAATCAGCTATCACCATCTCATCAGGAACAGAAGTATTCTTGAAGAGAGGATACCTGCAGATGAGTTGGAAGAAGAAAATCCCTGCAGAGACATCGTGGTGTGGAGACCATGGTATCCTGTGCTGACTGGAGATTTTCAGTGGCTGTTTAACTGGTTCAGAATGAATCCTTCTGAAAAATCACCTCACATGGTCTTTCCAGTAGTGGTTTATCCTGCTGAAGTTGCTGGTCCTACTCCTCCAACAAACCTAGCAGCTATTCTTCAAGCGTTGGAAGTTGGAACTTCTGAGCTGCCTGAACCAGAATATGCTGAGGCTACTTCTGAGTCAGACTCAGATGTGGAGATGGAAGATGCACAAGCTGAAGACCTTCCAGAAGATCGCCCTGCTGAGATTGCTGTCCCTTTTGGCAGAAATTTTGGTGCCTCTTCTTCTGGTGAAACCTCAGCTCTGATGGAGACCTTGGAAGCTCTTCATCAGAATCAAGCTTTGCTGGCTTCTCGTTTGGACGCGCAAGAAGCAGCCAATGCTGAGTTTCGCTCTTTCATGGCAAGGCAAGCTACAAGCACTGACGGGATTCATGATGTTTTGGCGCGGATTTTGCGTAGGCTAGGATCTTAGTCCTTTGGTCTTTGTAGTTTTCTTTCCTTGCTGCATCTGTTTTCCTGCATTCCTCTTTTGTAATCCTTCTTGTTGAAATCAATGAAAAGTTATTTATGTTTCTTTTCTTTTGTCTCTTGCTTTACATATGAATCTTTTATGCTTTTTGATGTTATGACAAAAAGGGGGAGAAAATATATGATAAATGATCTGATTAATATTATCAGTTACCGAGTAAAAAGGCTCCACATTTACTAACAGAACTTGCAAACTTCTATGTTTTTAAGTTGTGTTGTTGCAGGAATCAAAGATTCAAGATCAACATATGAAGCAACAAAATGAATCAAGCTCTTGGATTCTTGAAGCAAGCTGAGTGCTAGGAAGCTTCAGAATCGGAAGCAAGAAGGAAGAATGATCAGAAATAGCTCTTGAATTCTTGAAGCAGGCTGAGTGCTAGGAAGCTTCAGAATCAGAAGCAAGAAGGAAGAATGATCAGAAATTCTGATAATAGAATATGATCCAAATCATTGTCTATTTGCTCTGATACATTGTCTATTGGATCTGATATATTCTATATGGCTTATATGGTTCTGATACACATTTTATGTTCTAACTCATGAAGGATAGAAAAACACTTAGAAAGGGGGGGATTGAATAAGTGTGACTTTAAATCTTGGACGATAAAAATAAATTGCACAGTTATTTTTATCCTGGTTCGCTGTTAACGAAGCTACTCCAGTCCACCCCCGCAGAGATGATTTACCTCAACTGAGGATTTAATCCACTAATCGCACGGATTACAATGGTTTTCCACTTAGTCCGCAACTAAGTCTTCCAGAGTCTTCTGATCACAACTTGATCACTCCAGGAACAACTGCTTAGTTCACTCCTAAGACTTTTCTAGAGTCTACTGATCAACACGATCACTCTAGGCTTAGTTCACTCCTAAGACTTTCTGCTCAGCCAACTGCCAAGACTTCCTCTAGAGTATTCTGATCAAACTGATCACTCTAGTTACAAACTGCTCAGCCAACTGCCAAGACTTCCTAGAGTATACTGATCACACGATCACTCTAGTTCCTTACAACTTAATGTAATCTATTCAAGAGTTTACAAATGCTTCTAAAAAGCGATAATCACAACTGTGATATTTCTCTTACAGTTTAAGCTTAATCTCACTAAGATATTACAACAGCAATGTAGTGAGCTTTGATGAAGATGAAGATTCTGAGCTTTGGATTTGAACAGAGTTTCAGCAAGTTAATTTGAATTGTATTGGTGCGAAATTGTTAACCTTGCTTCTCATCAGAACTTCATATTTATAGGCGTTGAGAAGATGACCGTTGAATGCATTTAATGCTTTGCGTGTTCCGTACAGCTTTGCATTTAATGTTATACGCTTTTGTCAACTACCTCGAGCCTTGTTCACGCTGTGTCTACTGACGTAGCCTTTAGTAGCTTTAACGTTCCTTTTGTCAGTCAGCGTAGTCTGCCACCTGTACTTCCTTCTGATCTGATGTTTGTGATTACGACGTTTGAATATCATCAGAGTCAAACAGCTTGGTGCATAGCATCTTCTGATCTTCTGACCTTGAAGTGCTTCTGTTGCGTGATACCATCTTCTGATCTTCAGTGCTTCTGATCTCATGTTCTTCTGATGCTTCCATAGACCCATGTTCTGATTCTGCTTCGACCATCTTCTGATGTCTTGCCAGACCATGTTCTGATGTTGCATGCTGAACCATTTGAGACACATCTTCTGAGCGCTGAATTATGCATACTCTTTATATATTTCCTGAAAGGGAAATTGCATTGGATTAGAGTACCATATTATCTTAAGCAAAATTCATATTATTGTTATCATCAAAACTAAGATAATTGATAAGAACAAATCTTGTTCTAACAACTCATTCATGCTGACTTTTGTCGTTTAGTTTTGTTCTGTAACATTTCAGGATGTAGAGATGCTCTGAGGATGCTCTGGTACATTCAACAATGTTCGGATACAATCTAGCATGAAGTGATGTAAGAAGAAATTCAAAGCTCTGAAGCTATCCGAGGGAAGCAGAAATCAGAAGTTGTGAATGTTCTAAAGATCCAGAAAACTCAAGTTCTGAAGCTGTCCTAAATGGAAGCATGAATCAGAAGCTGTGAATGTTCTGAAGATCAAAGAAATTCAAGTTCTGAAGCTGTCCTAAATGGAAGCAGGAATCAGAAGCTGTGAATGTTCTGAAGATCAAAGAAATTCAAGTTCTGAAGCTGTCCTAAATGGAAGCAGGAATCATAAGCTGTGAGTGTTCTAGGGATCTAAAGAAATTCAAGTTCTGAAGCTGTCCAATGGAAGCAGAAGTCAGAAACTATGAATTATCAGAAGACAGAAGCTTATGTGATCGTCTCTACCGAAATAATC
Organism: Vicia villosa; assembly: GCF_029867415.1. Lineage (NCBI taxonomy): Eukaryota > Viridiplantae > Streptophyta > Magnoliopsida > Fabales > Fabaceae > Vicia > Vicia villosa. The sequence goes on along the minus strand of NC_081180.1, from coordinate 234,572,290 downwards.
AGGGAAGTCCTTTATTATTAAAGTTCTTCGAGTATTTATTTCAGGGGAGATTATTCATCTCAGGGGGAGATTGTTAATCTCAGGGGGAGACATATTCACATGCTTATGCTATAGCTGTGTAATTTGTCTTTAGCCGTCTGCTCTTTCTGATCGCAAATTCATATCATTTATATATGTTTTTGTCATCATCAAAAAGGGGGAGATTGTTAGAACAAGATTTGTTCTGATCAATATTCTTAGTTTTGATGATAACAAGGATATGAATTTTGTGTGAGATAATGTGGTACTCTAATACATTGCAATTTCGCTTTCAGGAAATATATAAAGAGTATGCACAAATCAGCGCTCAGAAGCTTTGTCTCAGAAGGTTCAGCATGCAACATCAGAACATGGTCTGGCAAGACATCAGAAGATGGTCAAGGCAGAATCAGAACATGGGTCTATGGAAGCATCAGAAGAACTTGAGATCAGAAGCAGAAGCACTGAAGTTCTCATGGTATCACGCTCAGAAGCACTTCAAGGTCAGAAGACAAGAAGATGCTATGCACCAAGCTGTTTGACTCTGATGATATTCAAATATTATATTCACAAACATCAGATCAGAAGAAAGTACAAGTGGCAGGCTACGCTGACTGACAAAAGGAACGTTGGAAGCTATTAAAGGCAACGTCAGTAGACACAGCGTGAACAAGGCTCGAGGTAGTTAACAAAAGCGTGAAACATTAAATGCAATGCTGTACGGAATACGCAAAGCATTAAATGCACCCAACGGTCATCTTCTCAAACGCCTATAAGCATGAAGTTCTGATGAGAAGCAAGGTTGACGATTTGCTAACAATTAACTTGCTGAAACGCTGTTCAAATTCAAAGCTCAGAAACTTCATCTTCATCAAAGCTCACTACATTGCTGTTGTAATATATTAGTGAGATTAAGCTTAAACGTTAAGAGAAATATCACTGTTGTGATTATAGCTTTTAAGAAGCATTGTAAAACTCTTATTTGATTACATTAATTTGTAAGTAACTAGAGTGATCAAGTGTTGATCAGGATACTCTAGGAAGTCTTAGCTTGTGTCTAAGCAGTTGTAATTAGAGTGATCACGTGGTGGTCAGGATACTCTAAGAAAGTCTTAGCTTGTGTCTAAGCATTTGTTCCTGGAGTGATCAGGTTGTGATCAGGATACTCTAGAAGACTTAGTCGCGGACTAAGTGGAAAACCATTGTAATCTGTTGCGATTAGTGGATTAAATCCTCAGGTGAGGTAAATCACTCCGTGGGGGTGGACTGGAGTAGTTTAGTTAACAACGAACTAGGATAAAAATAACTGTGCAATTTATCTTTATCGTTCAAGTTTTTAGACTACACTTATTCAAACCCCCCCCCCCCCTTTCTAAGTGTTTTTCTATCCTTCAAATAGGCGTTGTAATGCTTGAACCAGTGACATATTGATCTTTGTGAATTGTCTTTTAGGCATGTCTTGCTTGTTTTGACGGCCTTTTTGAGGCGCCTGTGTGGAGATCAGGACTGTCCCAACGGATTGGTCATGGTTACTCCTTTTCTGACCATACACAGCATTGAAATCTGACTTCTCATTGTAATGCTTCTTAGTAGCACCTGAGGATGTAGCAGCTTGAATCTTACAACTTTGGATGCCATTCTCGACACGTTCCCCAGTCAGTATAAGTTCAGTGAATCCATATGATGAACTTCCCAGTAAATGACTATAGAAAGGACCAGTCAGTGTACTCATAAACATATCTACCAACTCTTTGTTAGATAAGGGAGGTCGAACCTTGCCAGCCAGGTCTCTCCATTTTTTAGCATACTCTTTGAAGCTTTCGTTAGAACCCATAGACATGCTTTGCAGTTGCCTGCGGGTCGGAGCGAGATCAACATTGTATTGGTATTGCTTGTAGAAATTGGTTGCAAGATCTTCCCATTTATGAATGTTGGCACCGCCCAGTTTATAGTACCATTCGAGTTGTGCCCCTGATAGGCTTTCTTGAAATAAATGGATCCAGAGCTTCTTATCAGCGGTATGAGGTTGGATCTTTCTCACATAAGACCTCAAGTGTAGTTTAGGACAGGAGACTCCATCATACTTAGTAAAGGCCAGACTCTTGAATTTCGGAGGAATGACAACTCCAGAGACGAGTCCTAGTTCCTCAAAATCTAGACTAGGCACCTTCTGAATTTCCATGGCTTTCATACGTTCTTCCAGCAACTTGTATTTGTCATCAGGATGTTCATCCTCATGGTAATGGTCCTCCTCTTCTTTTGAGAGCTTGACAGAATCATGGTTACTTCTTGCATCAGTTTCGATACTAGCATCATCATCTTGCTCATCTTCGTCACTGTCTTCAGAGGCTTCGGCATCCCTGAATTGCAAGATCGGTCTAAGCCTTTTCCCCGGAGTCTTCTTACCCTTTTTCTTCTTTTTCTTGGTAAGGATGGTCTTCAGCTCTTCTTGCCCCTTGGACAAGTTCAAAATTAAAGCTTGGAACTGGGCATTCTGAGCTTGAAGGTCTTTGACTGATTGCTCAAGATCCATTTGTGCTGAAATAAACAGCGAGGAAGGATGAGAGACCTGTTATAGAGAACCTGTTATGCGATGTTATGAATGCAGATGCGATGTTTTCAAGGATCTATAGGAAATTTAGTTAGCAACATTAGAAAATAGTTTGGTCGCGTCTTTGTCTGAAGAATTCTGACTTTTGTCTTTGAATGTCTTTCTTTGAGAATCAAGCTCGCCATATCTAGTGGGTCATAGCCTCTGATTTGGGATACTTCTGAATTTGAAGGTATATGGCTAGAGGAAAATAAATCCTCTTGCCCCTTGATAGGTACTGAGTTTCTGAATTGGACGATGCATGGCCAGAGGAAAATAAATCCTCTTGCCCCTTGATTAGGAATTTGGTCCTTGAAAAGAGTACCTGAAATTGTGCGCCCTAAATCCTAAGATCCTTGAAAGGGTTAGTTAAATCATGTTATGCTTATGATGTCATGATGTCATGAATGTTATGCAAATGCAGTTCGTTAGGCACAGCGAGAGATAGTAAGGGCAAACAAGTCCAAAACCTGCAAGGAAACAAAGGTTAGTAGCAAACACAAACAAGTCACACAAGTGCTCTTAGGTTTAGAGGCTTGCTTGAAGTTCGTAGGTAAGTACCCTCCCCACTGAAGTTAAGTTGTTTCAACCTGTCCTATATAAAGATCGGGTTCTAGGGAGCTCATATCATTGATCTTTCTCGAAGGCGCTTATCTCAGTTCCGCAATCGAATCACCGACCGAGAAGGTCTTGAAAGTCCAGTCCATATGAGTGTAGCTTTGAGTATCAACCAACTTCAGTCGAAACCAAAGCCAGACATCTCGCTACTTTCTAATAGGCCAAAGTCAAGTTCAACTAGGGTTCTAGAAGCAAATTAGTGCTTAATGACACCACGCAGCAGCCAAGTGTTTCCTCGAGTCGGATCCCAAGGAACACCAGGACAAACCAATGTGTCACACTAACGATGGCCTCCATATCAACCACATCAGTATACGTTGTGCAATCTCCTTGGTCTCATGCCATTTACCTAAGGTTCTCAGATCCGGGTTAGGATCTTTCACACAAGTAAATACCCAAAACAGCCTTTGAAATATAAAGCAGACAAATCAAACAATTAAAGTGAATCCTAAACTCTAAGGTAACCCCTCTTTTATTTGAAAGCATCCCCAGCAGAGTCGCAAGTTCTGTAATACGGTGAACTGACTTTTATATCGAAATGTGCGGTAAGCAAGAGTCGCCACCGACTTTTATTTTATCCAATTATGAAAGGCTAAAAGAACAGGAAAGACCTTTTGAAAAGATTTTGAGTTCGGGGGGTAAGTTATACAAAGGGAAGGTGTAAGGCACCCTTTGCATCCATGGTTATTCATGGGCTCTTAATTGCTTAGCTCACTTGTTTGTTTGAAAAGTTTGAATAAGAAAATATTCGTTTAAGGACTTTAGCTTGTAAATAAGTGTAGCCTTGTTTTGAAAGTATTTGAAAAATGAGTGGGAAAAGTATTTTTGATTTGAATTTGAATCGAGCAAGCAATTAAAAGCTACTTACCCTAAGTTTGAAAAAACGTTCTTTTAGCTTTTCGGGTGAAAGGGTCTATCCATACCATAAGAGGGCAGGAAGTCTTTCAATTGGATGTTAAGGGTCATCGAGAATAATCGTTCGCCACAAGACTGTCCCATGCCATAAAAAGGGCAGGTAGTCTAAGGGAAGGATATAATAGTCATTTAATATCTTTAGGCATCATGCGAGGATACCTTAGCAATAGGGACAAATCATCATCGACCGAGGCAGCATCGAGGGACAAAATTGATGATGAATGAACTGAGGGCAACATTTGCTTTAGGTATCCTCGGAATCGAGGGACTTGACTATTTTAAGGCATAATTCGTAAGGCAACAAGGCAGCAATTAATAAGGCAACAGGCAACAAGAGGGATGTTAGGGACCAAATTGTAGTGTATTTCATATCCTTTTACTGGTCCCTTTAATCAATTTTAATTGAAAATCACACGCTTTACTCACACAAAGTGCAAAAATGAAGTTGTTCTTGTTGTTATGTGATTTGAGTAGATATTTCACTTTCATTGCTAGTTTTGTAGAAATTTACATCATGAATTGATCAAAGAAGATACAAGCTGAGATAACACAAGGAAGCTGCCAAGTAACCAAGGAAGAAGTCATCATCAAGCCAGTTCGCGCCGCGTCCTCTTGTTGGCGTGGCAAATTGAGTCAAAATCAGAGATGTCCAAGTCAGCTCAGTTGGCGCCGCGTCCTCCTGTTGGCGCCGCGAACTGAGCGAATCCTGCCAGCGTGTTTAAGTGAAGATTCTGACTTTTGTGAAGGCATGTGAAGTGGTGGCGTGGTAGACAACAAAAGAGAACTTTTTGGGGCTATTCACTTCTATTGGTCAATTAGGTGGCAAAAAGGGATGGCAATCATTTCTCTTTTTGTCTCATTAGAAAGGAAATGAATGTAATTTTGGTATATCTTTAGTTTGGGGATTTTTGAGGGGATACATTAGTCCATTGCAGACAACAGTAGAGAGAATTAGGTTGAAGGCAAAAAACGGGATTTCATATCTTTGCAAGATTTCTGTCATGGTGATGAGTAACTAAACCACTCTCTTTGCTAAGATTAGAGGTAGCTATTCCTCATAACTCTATGTATTTCTCTTAAATATTCATGTATGTGAATCTCTTCTTGATTGAATATAGTATAAATCTCTTGTTTTGAACTCTTATCTTTGATTTATATTATTGTTGAAAAAGATAATATAAATATTGTTTTAGAGGTTTATTCAAACAATACATAAATTGTAGAAATAGATCTATGTGTTGTTTATCACTTGTATTGCTAGATAATGATGGTTAGATGCATGTTTAGGTGAAGAAATTACCTAAAGTTTTGTTTAACAATTATTACAATATTATTTAGGAATAAATGATATTGAGGCAATACTAGATGATATTCATGAAATTAGAATTCATATACATGGTTTGAGGGAATGCATGAGTTTGGAATAGTGAACACTAATCTTGGCAAAGCAAATTTTTATTTGAGAAAATCGTATTTTACTATCTTAGTTTGTTGCTAAAATTCGAGATAAATTCCAAACATAAACCAAACTCATTTTTATTTATCAACTTAAAATGATCACAACTATAGAACGGCGGTAATATCACCCAATCTCTGTGGATACGATTTAAAAATATTTGCCTTGAATATACTATTCAACAAGGGATTACCCTAAAGGTGTGTGGGTGCAACAATCACGTGAATTCAGTTCGATTATTTATCTTGTAATTAGTTATCATAATTCTGTTAAAGGCTTGCACTCCCTAAGATTACTAACCACGCAGTTAAAAATAAGCAAACAGTAAAGGCATAAATTAAAAGTCCTGCGCTATTATAATAAACACCTGCGGGGATGGGGAAATTAACAGAAAAAAATAAGAAGGATCGATAAAAAGTTTTAAACATTGAATGCCTTGATTCCCTCGAACCTTCGATTGACCCTGAAAATTAAAATGAAAATAATAGGGTAATAGTGAGTGTAGGAGGGATTCATTAACAGGTGAAGTAAAACCTAATTGAACCTATAAGGCAAATATTAAAAATATAATGATATTTAAAAATAACATGATATTTAAATAAGAAGGGAAACAGAACTTAGCTTTTTGATTAGTATGGCGCATAATCGGAGAATCTTGATTAAACTTAGCTGCGATTGGGTAAGGTTGAAGGTTGAGTGTCCATGGTAGTCTTGCGCGTTCTGGGCGCTTGATCTGGCAGTGTTAACGATCCAACGGTACTGATTGATGCTGCATTGAAGGTCACACGCATGGGGGTATGCACCGGATCTGAGAGTAAGGCTTGAGAAGAAAAATAACAAAATATTTGTCCTCCACAGGGGTCGAACTGGTGACCCCTACGTTACCTCACTAATCCCTTGCCAATCATGCTGCATTTTTTAGTTGTTAAATGAATGGCCTAAATAAAATATATTAAAAATCGTAAAGAAATTAGAATAGATCAGAGACTAAGTCAAAGTGGGCTCTGGTAATTGGCTGCAAACCAATCAGAGAGAGAGAAAGAAATATGGGGACTTGATGCGACGCGCGTCATTCGTGGGCCCCTATGTTGGTCATCATCTTCTTCCAAACTACTGCTACGACTTAGCTTCGACATCATCTACAATTTCGCTACCAATGTTTCGTAGCTACCACTGTGACTTTTAGAAACCTGCAAAAGAAGGTCAAGAAATACAAACCAAAGCCATAGAAAACTTAATTATGACCTTGCGAATTGAATGAGACTTGTTTCATGGCCTGAAGCTGCACATGAACACGATACCGAAGCTATGCATTATTGAGCCCTAACAATGGCAGAAGTCATAACCGGTACCAAAACTCACGAACCATGCGTCAAACCTGTTCTAATATTCATTAATAACTTACAACAATCATTAGTTAGAGTCGAAACACAAGATAATATGGAAAACGAAAGTTACATGCTGATAAACATGAATAGCGAAAGGTATGCGTTGGAGGTTGCTTGAATCCTGTTTTACCATACACACCTCCTCTTTGAGACCTCAGGGAGAGAATAGAACGATCAGTTTGCTTCGAGAATGTCTGTAAAATTCATATATTCGTGCCAGTGTTGAATATATATGAGAGAGTATTTTAGGTCAAAAAATTGGGCAACAAAAGGCTTGGGCTTTTAGGTTGCCAAGTGACATAAAAATTGGAAAAGATTTTATACAAAATCTTTCTAAATTTGAATATTTTTTCCTCATAATATGCTTCCACGATTTTTGACTCCCTCATGGTGTTAATTGGGCCCTTGGATGATTAAAAGTGGAACCATATAATTTATCTCATTATTTTTATGATTTTATTTAATTAAATTATGATTTTAATGAATAAAATCTATAAAATAATAAATAAAAATAATAAAAATATAAAATGTATATTCCATAGTCATGGATGGGCTTAAGATGACGTTAGAACAAAAAGAAATCAAGCCCATTTAAAAGGAGAATCATTTTTGGGTCATATTTCTCTTTGTACCTCTCTTGAAAGTTGTTCAACTTGCACATGTTGTAACCTTCTCAATTTTCCATATTTTTGAGTATTCTTGGACTTTTTAGAAAACTTGAAGAGTTATTTAAACACTCCTTTTGGTTTCATCTACATTGAAGTTTCCATGTTCATATACACTCCTTTGCAAAAAGACGACTTTTTTGTGATCTTCTAGAAGGACCAGTAATGTTCTGGCTCATATCTCCCAAATGAAGCATTTTTAGACTTGGCATGTGAGAGACAAATTTGTAGATAATTCTGATGTTCCGTGTAGGAGTTATGGCTGGTCAAAGTTCAGTTGACTTTCTTCTAGAAAACCCTAATTTAGAAACTTGGACTTTTGATGATTTCAGATCTTTTCTTGATGAGTCATGATCAAGTCTTGATCAAATGATGAATATCACTTCAAAATGAGAATGTTGACAAAAAATCAGGAACTTTGACTAAGATTTGATCATATTTTGACTTTTAGGTCCACCAGTCGATTGTTGATTATTTGCGCAGTTGACTGAGCAATCTTTTGAATCAGGGCTTGAAACTTGGCATGAGGACCCTTTGAAGCATATGAGAGGTCATGGTATCCATTTGAGGTCTTAGAACTTGATTTTACTTTGAGAAATACAAAACCCTAGTTTAGAGACTATTGTTTAGGAGAGAGACTGCATGCTTCCTTCTTGTGTATCTTTGAGCGTTTGAAAGTCAGGTGGATTGAAATATGAATAAATATGATGGGCAAATTTTGGGGTATGACAGCAGGTCGACCTATAGCTACTTCAAGTCGAAGCATGGAACTTTGAGTAAGCCACGAGTTTGCTCAGGCCGACCCTTAGGTCGACTCATCCTGGAATTCATGTTGGGGCAGCATGCGTCGATGCATGGCCCTATTTAGGTCGACGCATGGAACATTGAGTGAGTCACGAGTTTGTTCAGGTCGACCCTTAGGTCGACTCATAGCTTGTTCAGATTGATGCATGGATTGTTCAGGTAAACACATAGCTTGTCAAGTTCTTTTTGCTGTAGCCATGGGTTTGCTCAGGCCAACCCTCTCAGTTGCTTAGGTCGACCTGTCGCTGAGAAAAGCGAGTTTTTGTTGTTACCTTTTTTTCTTTAGCTTTAGATGACATATAAAAGGTTCATTGGTTATTTCATTTGGTTCCAACAAGAAAAATGAAATATATACACAAGGCTCTTATCATCTTCAACCTCTCACTCATCCATTGACAACTACACATAACAATTGTTGTCAATCAAGGTGAGAAGCGTGTGTTGATAATGTTTGACGGTAGATTCAGTTCCTGTTCGAGTTAAGAGATTGTGGGTTTTTCATGAATTAAATCTTAGGGTTTTGTCCTCCAAGATCATTGGGATTTGGGGGATTTTTGACAATTCTTTGCTTCACCAATATTCAGTCGTGCTTAAGGGATTGAGGAATCGTGGGTTCGCTCAACAAGGTAGCAACAATCGGAGGATAAAAAAGGAATAATTGGGGTCATGATCTTAATATTAAATCAGCCGAGCAGAGGGTTTGAGAAACAAATTGGGTTATCAACAAGGTAGCTACAATCGGAGGTTTATCTAAGATCGGTGACACACTTGGTTCAACTCGAATCAAGGGGAGAAAAGAATAGTATATCAATTTTTCTACAATTGTAGTGGGTTGTTGGTAACATATCTTCTCTTGTAAACACTTTGCAATTCAATACCATATATCCTAATTCTAAGTTTAGAATTATGGGAAGACGTACCCTACGCGAGGACGACAAGGGAGCTGCCTAAACAAATCATGTGTTGCTTTTCTTTATCGCACTTTATTTTGATTCAGCATAATTTGTGTTTTGTGTGCTGTTAAAAGTTGGTGAAATTTCACACACCAAGTGTTTGATAAAATTACAAAATCACAAAATCACAAATTAGTGTCGTTATTTCTTAATAGTTCATTGGAAGTAATTAACACTAAAGTGGCACAAGTAAGCACATTGATATATCAAAAGCATTAATTCAACTTTCATTATTTTCTTAGTTTAGCATATGCGGTTTTCCAATAACTGATCGTTCTTAGACGAGTTAAAATCTAGGGCGCTTTCGTTTGAAATTTAAAAAGCGCTTAAAGTAAACAAATGATCTATTTAACCCCCTTCTAGATTCGTCACATCGTCTAACAGTGCGGTAGTGGATAAACAAATGTATCAAATATTAGTTGAAGATTAATTTATCTTTTCCATACTAGGCCAGATATTGCATTTGCTGTAAGTGTGGTTAGTCAATTTATGTACAAACTAAAGGAAGTTCATTTACTTGCAGCTCATAGAATTTTACAATATCTTAAGGGAACTCCAGAAAAATGGATTTTGTTTAAAAGGAATGAAAATTATACTCTTGAGGCATATATGGATGTTGCTTACGTGGGTTCGGCTACTGATGGAAGGTCAACTATAGGGTATTATACATTTCTCTGAGGAAATATTGTTACTTGAAGACGTAAAAAGCAAAATGTTATGGCTTGATCTGTAACACCCTTCTAAACCCCCGCAAAATATTAGATAAAGCCAGAGTAAAACATGCAAAAGAATGTTACAACTTTTCATATAAATTAAAAACACCTTTCATGCCTTTCCGAGGAACATAATAAAATCAAACATGTTTAAACACAACGGAATCAACTTTAATTTGGATAATGTAAACTTCAATCATCCAGATCAAAATGCACCGTCTCACTTCAACAAAATTATCCAAATAAATAAAACAAGAGTTTATTAAAAAATAACTCTAAACAAATAACATTCCCCAGTGTTACAAGACCAAAGCATGACCGACACGACCCAAAATAAATGGATTAACTTTACGAGCTATCCTCACCAAAGAATAAAGCTGCTACTCCTCAATCTAAAAAATGTCAGCATGTAAGGGTGAGACAGATTCACAATTAACAAATGTTATAAGCTCATAAATAACGAAACATCATAAGCAATTGTCCACCCTATTGTATCATGTTATGGAACTTAGTGTAAATCATCCACAGTTACGTAATACAAACCATCATAAATACAACACCAAGTTATAACACTGGGAGTCTCCCAATCATGTTATAACAATACATACATCAACGCAAGACTCTATGCATGTGGTACCAATACGTCATGGGATTAACCCATCAGATCGATCTAAACATCACCGAGATACAGCCCTGCCGACACAAATTCCACACAGTGGGAGTTATGCCCTCCACTGATCCAAAACATCACTGATATTCAGCCACCAAAATGATTATGAATGCATGCACATATAACATACTTACCATCACCGCTAACGATGAACAAACCATCTCACACCATATCACCGAATAAAGTATGTACATGACATCAGCATCATTCAAATCAATCACACATCATTCCAACAATCATTACAATTGCAACACAATCATATCATAACCACATTATCACAATATCACATTGTGATAATTCACAATACATGCACACAATGTATAATTTCACCAAAATAACTAAATTGGAGTTTTAAAATAAAATCGAGCCCCTGCCCATTTCACCATCTTATCACATAAGTTATTTAATTATCTTCACTGTGCTCGAAACGACACCTAAACGGATACATGGTTCAAATGTTATGGATTAAACAATTAATTTTAAAAAACACACAGCGGTAACCGGTTACCTCAGTTGGAGTAACCGATTACTGCCTGACGAAATAACCCAGAACCCTATTCGTAACAGCGGTAACTGGTTACCTCAACCCAAGTAACCGGTTACTGCCTCCTAGACAGAAACACATGCGCTAACCCCAACAGAGGTAATTCAACTAAATTAATCATATTGACAATAAACATCATAGTGCACTAGTCAAGAAACATCATGACACAATTAAATCTATTCTTTAAGAAGAGCATATTTATTGTCAATTCCTCACAAGGCATCATTATCAGCTCACACGGATCGAATACGTACAACAAGCATAATGTTGCACCCTAATTTTTGACCAGTGAGATCCCACCATAGTCTAAATATTAGGATCGTCATTGTTATCATAATCATCATGCATTTATCATTCATTAACCCAAAAATACAAAAATTATTGTTTGTTACTTGTGTCCCAATACAGGAGACTGCTCGAGAGGAAGCTAAGCAAACTAGGGTTTTGAGAATCACAAAGAAATTAATCATGATTCTATGATTCAAGGGGGTCTCTAATCAATACCAAGGTCCAAGGATAGGTCAATGCAAGATCAATCACCTTCAAGTTCATCAAAAGCTCCAATTAGGGTTTTTGACCTAATTTCTATGGAGGGTTAACTTTTAATCAGGAGATGGTTCTAAGACTCAAAATATGATTCAAGAGCATCCAAATCAACATTATATTCCATCCATATCATTCAATTGAAGAGGAGATCTTGATTCATTTAAAAATCACAAAACTGCAGTTCATCTGGAAAAAGTCAACTGTGCAAGTCAACCTTTGACTTTTGAGAAAAATAGTCAACTATGGACTTTTAAGAATCCAAATCATCATATGGATATTGAAGACATTTGATCAAATAAAATTCAAAGAATTCATCAAGAATCAAAAAGTCAACAAAAAGTCAAATTAGGATTTTTACGTGTATTTTGACCTAATTCATGGATCTCCAAATTTTGCTTACACACTCAAAAATCTCCAAACATGAAAGTTGTAGATCTTGGCAAAACAAACAACTTATCACATTGGAACGTTTTGCAAAAAATGATTATTTTGAGAGATGTGGAATTAAGAAGATAATTTTCAAAGACTTAGAAATTTTTTCAAGTGTTTTACTTGGATTTTTTCTTAACTTAATTTATGGCCATTTTTCTCAATGATCCAAAAAGAGTTTGAGGAAACTTTTACCTAGTGAATTTAAGTATGTAGCAAGGGCTTTCTAAAGAGCTAAGTAGCATAAAAATCCATGGCTCCATTCATGAGATATGATTTTGTGAACAAGGCACCATGAACACTTGAATTCAAGAATGAAGATGAAGAAGTTATGAAGCAAAATCATTTTTAAATGAAAGATTCCTTTCTTACAGCTCCGATAACTTGTTCAAGACACAAAATTCAGAAGATTACACTTGCTTTTGAGCTATGGACCAAGTGGTTCAAGTCTTAACCAATGCATAATGCCATTTCAAGCATAAAGCCATGACTTCCATTTTGGAAAAGTGACTTTAATCACAAAGTCCACTCTCCTTGAGCTTCCAACTTTTTTCTTATGCACCAAAAGTAATAGAAATCCCACAAGCAAGCCTCTAAGATCAAATCAAAACTTTGCAAGCATGCTTAAAGCTTTGTACCTCACCATTGAAACCATAACTTTCTCATTTCTTCATAAACAAGCAAGATGGTACAAGATCACATGTGAACTCCAAACTTCTGAGTTTTTTCCCTCCAAAAACCCTAAATCTTGCTTATAAATAGAGAGTATCACTCCCTTGATCAAGGACACCATAATTCTCCAAGTCCACCTTCACTTGAAATTCTCCATTTCTTAATTTTTTCACTTTTATAGTGAATTCTTGTTCTGAAAGTTCTGGGTGTCAACCAATGGTTTAGATAACTTTTAAACATTATTTAGAAGGTGTCTATACCTTCCTTAGCCTTTAAAAGCTTCCAAAACCAAAAATCACTTTTCAACCTCCATTAAAGGTCTTTTTAAGGTCTTAACTTGCCATTTTTCAAACCAAACATGTACTTCCAAGCCAAATTAACCCTTCAAACAACTTTTAATAATCATATAGAAGCTGTACCATACCTCTAAACACTTGCCAAGAGCATATAACCATAAATCATCTTTCAAATTTTCCATTAAAGAACTTTGAACTCAAACTTGCCAAAATCATTTCCACTCGTCCATTTTGAGCCTTTATAGTCTAGATAGCTTCTAAACATCATATGGAAACTATCCAAACACCTGCATTTGATCTGTAACAACATTTTTATAGTGTACTCACCATAACTTTTTCAGGTTCAAGGTGAAATCGTGTTCTTAGTTGCAGGCATTTTCAAGAACTTTTGAGCATTGCAAAAGCTTCCTAGAGGATCATAGAAGGTGTCCAGATCCTTGAAACATTCCCAGGTCCTCTAAATTGTGCTACACGAATCCATTTTCAGAGGTAGGAAACTCATATTCGAGCTATAGCATTTAAGAATTGTTTGTTGAAAAACTTGATACCATTTTGATCAGAAACATGTAGGGATTCGTAGCCCTAAGGTTTTAGGGCCTGATTGTTAGAATTGATCATTTAATTTGAAATTCAAATTTTAGGGTTCTTCGTGTTTTTCCAGAAATTCATGTTAATCTTTGATTGTTAATGATATTTAGTTGTATGATTAGATTCATGATTAGATGCTGATCAATTTAGAGTCTTAATTTTTTAAAAATGATTGAGTTTTGCAAATCTTTGAATTTGGTGCCATTGTTGTTGTTATTGTGTTCATCGTGTCTGGGTGAAGAAGATGAAGATTGGAAAAATTCCATTTAGGGCTTAATTTTAAATATAATCAAATGGAGTTGATTTAGTAACGACTACATTGTTACAGCTCACTTGGTTACCACCTTCCCCCTTAAAGCGCTCATGACCCTCAAGTCCGGGGTTCGAATCCCCCTCGCCCCAGACCTTTTTATTTCTTTCATTTTTCATGTTTTGCTGCTTTCCTTGATATTTTACTCACTGAATGGGCCTTATGATTAACTTGTAGCGCGTGGCCCAATGGCTAACGTTTTATGCTCAATGGTGAGGACGTGGGTTCAAGCCTTGGCTCCCACATTTCCTAATTTTTTACTACTTGTTTCTTTTAGTTTTTAACTAAACTTCAAAAATCCATAAAAAATAGTAGAATTATTATTTTTAATCCCTTCTTTTTTGTGTGATTAATTTATATTGCCTATTTTTATGTTATGTTAAAAAATCACAAAAATATTTATTTTTATTGTATTTTAAAATTAATTCAAAATCATGTCTTTTTATGTTAAAAAATCTAGTTAAAAAAATCATTTTCTTTTAATGTTTTCTTCAAGTAAGTCTCGTATAACTTTGTGAATACTTGTTTAGGGTTAGAATAGATGTCATTGAATGTACCCTTAGACCAATTCTCTTAAACAAATTGGTATTTAATAATTAAAATCAATTAGGTTTAGGAGTTTATTTAAATACCCTAATTTAAAACTCTAATTCAGAACCTTAGGTTTAAAACCCTAACCAAAAAATTTGTAACATGTTGATCTTTGTTTATCCATGTTTATCTTTGTACACACTTGTTGATTTTTATCCATGTCTTGTACTTAATTATTAATCTTTATTTTTGTACATAATTGTTGATTTTCTAATCCATGCTTTGTACATAAATGTTAAACCTTGTCTTGCACATATACTTGTTGATTTTATCTCCATGTGATTTGTATTTGTTATTATTTTATCTAGTCAAATGTTTAATCATCACATTAATCATTCATCATTCATACATGATTTGAATCCAAGGATTTAGATACATCCATCTCTTGCTTGTTAACACTCACTTGTTTGTTCATGTACATACATGAGGTATTTATTGTTAATTGTTTAAGCTTGATGTTTTATCCAAAGGATGAGAATGATATTGACTAAATTGTCAAGGTACTTAAATTCTTTTCCCATCTCTTTTAATTTTGTGTTAAGTATTGTTAAAGCTTTTAACTTGTTTATGGTTTAGTATTGTTAAAGCTTAACCAAACCCTTTTGTTTTGAAACCTTGGTATTAAGAATAAAATTATTCCCGGTAAAACTAATCTTAATCCATTGATCTTGTTAAAACTTGATCCTTTGTTTTTAAACCTTGGTGTTAAGAGATGAATTATTCCTGGTGAAACTTCTCTTAACCCATTGACTTTGTATTTTAAAGCTTGGTATTTTCTTTTTTAGTTTTAAATTTTTTTAAGTATTTTAAAGCTTAACCTTTTAAAACTTATTAGGTATTTTAAATCCTAATTCCTGTTCCAAAACTGTTAAGTATTTTAAAGCTTAACCTTCTAAACTTATTAGGTATTTTAAAGCCTAGTGTTCTTTTAAACTTGTTTAGTATTTTAAAGTTTAACCCTCTTTTAAAACTTGTGAGTAGTTTAAAGCTCACACCCAAAAAGATTTTGGCCACTTTGGCCCCCTTTTATTTTCCTTTTTAAAAAAAAAAGAACTACAAAAGCTCTGACTTTCCTATTGTTAAAGGGGTATGTAGGCCTAAGATGCGATATCTTATCGAGCTCACTTTCAAAAACTTCTCTTCCCATCCCCACCCTCTATTTCAAATAAGTTTTTCACATAGATTTTTCACAAAAAAGGGTATGTATAAACAAAAGACAATAACACAAAAACAAAGAGGTTCCCATGGAGTACCATGGATATGAGGGGTGCTTAAAACCTTCCCCTTGTATAACAAACCCTCCGTAGCCATAACTCTGATAAGTTTATAAGTTTCGTTTTTAAAAACTTTTGTGGGTTTTATTTGCTCTTTCATCCATTCCTTTATGGAAACAATAAAGCGCGGTGGCGACTCTGTTTAAAATGAGCTAAGTCTTTCCATGACTCTAGTCTCACCAATTTCACTGCTACACATAAGTTATATTAAATAATTTTCTAAGGGTTATATATCCATTTTTATAAGATAGGAATTTATTTTAGCTTTCCAACGGTTCAAACGGCACGTCAACCGGACTTACAGATCAAAAGATACGAATTTTCGAAATTCTAGAAATTTAGCTTAACATGTAGGGTAATGGGTTACCTCATTCAGGTAATCGGTTACCTCAGCCCATAAGTCATTTTTTTCACTTTTCGCTTCCAGGTAGCCAGTTACTTTATCAAGGTAACCGGTTACTTCACTATCAGAACCAAAAATTCTGCATTTTAATGGTGTAACTCCAATCCTTTCACCGCCAAACATTCCTAACATCTAAATATCATCCCAAAACGTCCCAAAACATTTGCAGCATAGAAACAACACCAAAACAATCACTCTAACACATTTCTACCAAATTTTAGATACACTGAACATCAAGTATTATTCATAATCAATCAATTTCATCACATTCATCAATTTGACCCTAAGGTTCCAAAACCCCAAAACCACAATTCATACAATTAAGAACAACAATATACATAATCAATCCCATTACCCATAAACCGATAATAGATGCTAATTGGAAATAGTCACCCCTTAACTTAGCCAAAAATCTTGAATCTTCCTCTTTCTCTATTCTCCACTTCCTCTGCTCTTTTACGTGTTTCAGCCTTCTCCTCTTTTGTTTTCTAACTCCTCTTCTCCCAATTTCCTTTATTTTATGAAAATAGCATAACTTAGTAAAAGACCCACTAATTAACACCTCCCCTTTACTAATTGTCACACTGACCCAATTACCTTATTCTCATAATTTTCTCAATTAAATCACCAAATTCCAAAATTCCATTTAATTCCAATTAAATAATTTAAACTCTAATTAAATTAAATAATGGAAAATATGGGATGTTACATGATCCAGTGTTGAAGTTGAGATTCGAGCTATGACACAAGATATTTGTGATTGAATTTGGTTGAAGATTATTTTAGAGGATTTGAAGATTAAATGGGATGGACCAATAAAGCTCTCTTGTGATAATAAGTCAGCTATTAGTATAGCTCATAATTCAGTTTATCATGACCGAACAAAACACATTGAAGTAGATAGATATATAATCAAAGAGAAGCTTGATTGCAGTTAGATTTTCACTCCTTATGTTCTTTCATAAGGTTAACTTGCAGATGTCTTCACCAAAAGATTGAGTTGCCCAAATTTTGAAAATATTGTGTCCAAGCTGGGAATAGAAAATATTTATTCATCAGCTTGAGGGGGAGTATTAGAAATTAAAATAATTAATTATGCATTTTCCATTAATTCTACATTTTTCAAGTAGTTAATTTATTGAATACTAAGTTCTATGTATATTGGTAAATTGTATTAGTTTAATTCCTTTCTTGTCAATTCACATAATTATTTATTACCCTTGTAAGTTATAACAAAATAATTATAAATTAAGCGTTATGTTGAAAGAAATGCATCTCAAGCGCATTCATAACATTTTCTCTATGTTTTTTCACAGTAACATAATGTAGAATCACAGTTGAAATATTCCTACTGTGCTGTAAGCCAATTCACATAATTATTTATTACCCTTGTAAGTTATAACAAAATAATTATAAATTAAGCGTTATGTTGAAAGCAATGCATCTCAAGCGCATTCATAACATTTTCTCTCTGTTTTTTCACAGTAACATAATGTAGAATCACAATTGAAATATTCCTACTGTGCTGTAAGATCATGCACCTAAAATTGCAAAGGATATCGTCGAAGTGCATCTGCCTTATAATGACATGGAGGAAGACAAACTAATATGGTCTAACACAAAAAAAAGTTCTAACATTTAAATATGCTTATGATTGCTTCAACTTTTGTCTCCCAAATATTCAATGGTCAAAGAAAATCTGGCAGAAGTATGTTCCACCAACTAAGTCCCTTTTCAATTAGAGATTTCTTCATAATGTAATTCCAATAGATGACAATTTGTCTAGAAGATACATGCGGTTAGTTTCTCGATGTTCATTATATCAAAATCATATAGAAGATGTGAATCATCTTTCTCTTCAATGTTCATTCACTCAACAACTTTCGAAGTAAATGGAAGGAATGATCTCCATGAGATTAGATATAACATGTATAAATAATTTTTTTTAACATTGTGTGTATATAGGTTGGAGTACACAGGTTAATCATCTTTTCGTAGCACTAATTATTCTTATTATTTAAAAAACTTATCATCTAATAAACACCATTAGATTCAAGACAGGTAAATCATAGATGAACAATGATAAACAGAGAGAGATTAACCACATTAAAAAGTTGTTACTTATTTACTCACCATCTAATGAAATGTGTACTTTTCAATGTTGGAGTTTACAATTATTAAAGCATTTGAAATAAAAGATAAGCATGCACCGACACCAAAAATTTCAACTATAATATAGAAGGATCGAGTGCAATATAGAAGGATCTTCTAGGGAAAATCAGAGACCTCAACATGTGGTGTCATATTCAGAGATTATTTGAGCATCTTCCTTGGAGTTTTTTTGGGCTAAGGTAGGAATAACCACCTCTTTCCAAGTGGAACTGCGTGATGTTAAGTTAGTCATCGATCATACAAACACAAAGGAATGGAACCACCTATCATTAGGGAATGATTCAACCTTTGTAAATCAAGCCTTCTACATGAAAAGTTAATTTTTTTAGGAGTTATTGACTGGTTTGATTAAAAATCTTTCATATATTTCGCAAAGGAAATACCTGTGCGAATAGATTTGCTCATGATATTTTTGTAGATCATGACACGTGGTTGATTACTTTACTACAATGAGTTTGATAGTTATTTTTGCAAATATTTGGGTCTAACTAGTTACCGTTTTTGTTAGTTTTGATATATATATATATATATATATATATATATATATATATATATATATATATATATATATATATATATAAACAGCAAAGCAAAGTAATTGAGACTTAATTTTAGGTTTCTTCACCCACCTCCTAACCTTCTTGCCCACCCCTGGTGAATTTACCACAATACCCGTTGTTTCGAAAGTTCATTTCCGAAACTGTACTTATTTTCTTAAAAAAGGTGTTTTCGGAAATGTATCTCCGAAAACGTGTGTTTTTTAATATAAAATATTGATTTCGGAGATGCATCTCCGAAATAAAGTTACTTTTTCAGAAAATGTGGTGTTTCGGAAGTTCATCTCCGAACGCACCCCCCTTGGGGAATTCGGAAATGAACTTCCGAAAATATGTCTGGACAGAAGAAAATGAAAAACAACAATAATTCGCTTTATTTAATCGGGTGAAAATTACAACGATAATATTACATAAAATTAAAGTTACATATTGTTAAACAAGGGTAGGTGGGGATGAGAGAGTGGTGGGGAGAAAAAAAGGCTTCCAAATTTCAAAAGGTTTATTTATTCTTTTAATAAAAATACGTACTACTGTAAGTAACAAATGACGGAGGAGGTGTAACCGGGGCCGGAACATATGACGGAGGAGGTGGATGTCCGGATGAAGAAGAACCAGAGGTACGTCCACCGCGAGACAAAGGAGCCAATCAATGTAAGCTATAATTTATCATTATCATCAGGGGACGTCATTACAAAAAATTGGGAAAAAAATCTTATTATTTTTAATCTTGATTTTTTAGAAATGACGTCCCCAGATGATAATCATAAACTATAGCTTACATTGATTGGCTCCTTTGTCTCGCGGTGGACGTACCTCCGGTTCTTCTTCCTCCGAACATCCACCTCCTCCGTCATATGTTCCGACCCCGGTTACCACTTCCAAAAACTAACATGATAAATCCAATACAAAAACACTGTGCGATACAATCCGAAATCAGAACAAAACAAAACAAAAACATGTTATTCTGCCCGACGAGCGTTACAAAATACACATCAAACAAAATAAAAACACGTTATTCTTCCCGACGAGCGAACTCCTCCGAATGAAGATAATTATACCAATCCTCATCCCACTCAGTATCAGAACCATCAGCGTTGATCACGCCTGAAGGCTGAGCCTGCACGTCCGAGCCATGGACCCCCAGGGGACGAGAAGCAGAACCAGTCAAAAGCTTCTTCTTCTCCTTCACCTCCTTCACCTCCTTCACCTCTTTCACCTCCTTCTTTGAAGAACCCTTTCTTCCCTTAGCGCCCTCTTTAGAAGACGCAGTCCTGCGTGCTTGTTGGTTGTCTGACATGTTCCTGTAAACAATTGAAATCGATTAATATGCGAGACAAAATAAAAAACAAAAAAATTTGAACTTCTGATACATTTCGGAAGTTCATTTCCGAAAACTGGGATGGAGGTGTTTTCGGAAATGAACTTCCGAAACACCCCTGCGATGGATTTTTCTGCAACTTCCATGGCAGACCCCTAAACCAAACTTCAAACCAAATCAAAATGCTTCTAAACAACCTAAATACTACTAACAACCTAACCATATATCATTTATGCAATTAAAACCCAAAATAACATGCATTTGAATAATAGATCTAAAAATTTCAAAACTTACAAAGTGTTAGGATTGAGGGCTTTTGAATGTTGTTTAGCAGTGTGATTGGAGCCTTGATGCAGTTTTGGAATTCTGTTTGCACAAATTTTCGCCTTTGCCACTTTTTGTTTTGATTTAGGGTAAATGATTGGGGGAGGGGGAATGTTTTGATAAATCTGCAGAAATCGCAGTATTTCGGAAGTGAACTTCCGAAATAATGTTTTCGGAAATGAACTTCCGAAATAAGTCAATTTTTTCAAAAAAAAGACGCTTTCGGAAATGAACTTCCGAAGCAGGGGTATTTTGGAATTTTCACTGGGGGTGACCCCATAGGGAGGTGGCTAAAGAAATTTTCTAATTTTATAAGTAGGTGTAGTCAACATTGACTAACCTTCTTTTTACAAAAGAAGCTCATTGGAAAATAAAATTCATAGACCTAATTTCACCTATTTAAAATATTTCAAATAGTTAAGAGATTTACAAATTAACAAAAACATAACCATGATTATGTTCTGTGAAACATTGTTTCCACTCAGGAAGCAAAATGCTCAGTCATATATTTCTCCAACTAGTGCTGAATGTAGTATGCATTCATCAATCAGGTTCATTCTCTACTTCACATATTTTTCATTTTTTGGCTAAAATTTGTGAATTTCATCAATCATAATAGAGGAAAGCTCAAAACCACTTCATTTATCACAATTGTAACAAGCTAATGAACAAAAATGACTCTGCTATATGGGTCAAAACTTATGTCATGGGATATATTAGTTACAAACAAGCCTATAATATATTATTATTATTATTATTATTCTAATATATTATCCAATTATGTTTTTATTCAATTCTGTTACAAGCCTCTAATATTTTTTATTATCATTATTATCTAGTTACAAGCCTCTATGAGATATAATTGATGAAAGGTGGCATAAGCAAATGCACAGGCCTTTGCATGCTACGGGTTACTATCTCAACCCAATTTTGCATTATAGCTCTAGTCTTAAAGCTGACTACGAAGTGAAGCAAGGGTTATATGATTGTATGGAAAGGATGATTGGAGATGTAGAAGAAGTAAGTAAGATTGATACCCAATTGGAAGATTTCAAGGGAAGGGAAAAGTTTTTTGGTAGTCCAATAACATTGGCGGCGCTTAAAAATAAAACTCCGGCACAGTGGTGGGAGTCATATGGGGATGAGCATCCCGAGCTTCAAAGATTTGCGATTCGTGTCCTTAGCTTGACTTGTAGCTCATCGAGATGCGAGATAAATTGGAGTGCCTTTGAGATGGTCCATACAAAGAGAAGGAACCATTTGAAACAAAAAACAATGAATGACGTTGTATTTGTAATGACGAATTCAAAGTTAGCTAAGAAGATGAAAACAAGGAAGGTGGTAGATTATAGCATTGATGAGATTGCATTGGATAAAGAGTGGATCGTTGTGGATAATGATCAAGGCGCGTTAGATTTCACAATTGAAGAAGGATATTTGGAAGTTACCAACCAAAATGATGTAGAGAATGGAATTGCCAATCAAGGTGATTTGGAGGTAAACAACCTTGAAGATGAAGATGATGGAGGAGATGAAGATGAAGATCATGGAGGACTTGATCAAAATTTCTTGAATGATTTGTTAAATTAGTTTTTGTTATGTTTGTTTGGAATTTTGGATTTATGTTAAATATTATGTTTGTTTGGAATTATGGAATTATGTTAAATTAGTTTATGTTATGTTTTGAATTTTGGGATTATGTTAATGATTATTATTTTTTAGTTATTTTTATAATTTTGTTCATTTTGTGGGATCTTACGATCCGATTCACGATCTTACGAGCCACATTTTTTATGCCCCAACGATCTTGAGTGAAATCCCGATTTTGACGGCCATGTAAGAGACAATAAACTTATTGGACAAGAAATCCTTTAAAGATAACATGGATATGAAAATTAATATCAAAAAGGCATTTGATTCTTTAAATTGGAGTTGTTTACTTAGGGTGCTTAAGAATTTTCGCTTTAATACTATATTTTACACCTATATTACAACAATACTCCCCTCAGTTATCACTCTTCTTCAGCTATTCTATAAGAGTAAGAAAATAAGATCAACCCCTCTCTTTTACTATTTTGCATTGTTGAATATGCTTTAAGTATTACTCATGGCATAACTACATTTTCAAATCACACTTTTTTTTTCAAAAACATGTAATTATCTTTTGTAAAGATGCCAAAAGAAATGCATCTACTATATCTACAATAACAATACTCATGTGCTAGTAATATAATGCAGAATCACAACTGAAATATTTCTACTATGCTACAAGATTATGCACCTAAAGTTCCAAAGAATATCTTCGAAGTGCACATGCCTTGTAATGAGACGGAGGAAGACAAACTAATATGGTCTAGCACAAAAGCTGAAGTTCTAACATTTAAATATGCCTATGATTGCTTCAGCTTTCGTCTCCCAAATATTCAGTTGCCAAATAAAATATGGCAGAAGTATGTTCCACCAACTAGTCCATTTTCAGTTTGGAGATTGCTTCATAATATAATTGCAATAGATGATAATTTGTCCAGGAGAGACACGCGGTTAGTTTCTCGATTTTCATTATGTCAAAATCATATAGGAAATGTGAATCATCTCTTTCTTCAATGCCTATTCACTCAACAACTTTCGAATTGAATGGAACGAATAATCTCTATGAGATTAGACATGACATGCATAAACAACATTTTTAACATTGAGTATATAGGTTGGAGTACGCAGGTTAATCATCTTCTTGTAGCAAAACTTGTCATCTAAGAAACACCATTCATTCAAGACAGGTACAACAATGATTAACAGAGAGATTACCACATTAAAAAGTTGTTACTTATTTACTCACCATCTTTCAAATGAATTAGGTACTCTTCAATGTTGGAGTTTACAATTATTAAAGCATTTGAAATAAAAGGCAAGCATCCACTATCCACTGACACAAAAAATTCTTCAAATAAATTGGATTGTACCTAATAGTGATTAGATCAAGTGCAATATAGAAGGATCTTTTAGAGGAAATCAGAGACCTCAACATGAAGTGCCATATTCAGAGATTATTTGGACACTTTCCTTAGATTAACAAAATTTTATATATATTTAATATTTTAATATAATTCAAATAGTTATTTATAAACTGCAAATTAATTCAGAGACTTAATTTTATAAGTATGTGTCATTTAGTCAACATTGACTAACCTTATTTTAACAAAAGAAGCTAATTGAAAAAACTCATAGACCCAATTCCACCTATAAAAATATTTCAAATAGTTAAGAGATCTACAAATTAACAAAACATAACCATGATTATGTTCTGTCAAACATTGTTTCCACTCAGGAAGCAAAATGTTTAGTCATACATTTCTCCAACTAGTGCTGAATATAGTATGCATTCATCAATCATGTTCATTCTTTACTTCAGAGATTTTTCATTTTTTGGATAAAATGTGTGAATTTCATCAATCATAATAGAGGAAAGCTCAAAACCACTTCATTTATCACATTCACAATTGTAACAATCTAATGAACAAAAATGACTCTGCTATATGGGTCAAAACTTACAGCACATTCATCTGTTACATATAAAATTGTGAATAATGTAAAGTTTATATAGATGAGACATCATCACAAGAAATGAATGATAGAATCTATTCATTCATTTTTGCTTGGCTTTCTCTTCATTCTACTATAAGGTCCAACTGTACTGTCCATAATATACATGTAAATAACCTGACTCCAAGATTTATACGACGACAAACCATCGTAATACTCCGGAGCAATCTCCTTCACTTTGTGAAGTTTGTGTCCTGGAATTCTCGGAAAATCATGGTGTTCGTTATGGTAACCTACATGCCATGTGAGAAGATTCAATGGTCCATAGTACGAATACGTCTCTTGGTCCGATTTGAATACATAATGCTCTGAAATGAAGTGACCCGCCATCGGATGCATCCCTCCACCAACGAATGTAGCAAGTATGAGATAAGCCAACGATCTCCATCCCCAGAAATAAACCATCGACACGTCAAGCGCAATCTGGATAGAGAAGTTCATAAACTCCCATAAACCAGGAGGCTTCGGTTTAAGAAACAACGGCCGAAACGCGTAGAAGAATAGCTGTAAAAACACCCAGATAGTTTTCGCAAGGACATTCGTTACAACACGCGCTTCTGCAAGACTGGGGACGTCCATGTCAATGCCGTCCACGCCTTGGAAGCGATGGTGCTCCAAGTGATATTTTTGAAAGGTTACTGACATGGGCACGCCGATCGGGAGGTTAGCGAAAATCCCGAGCCAACGGTTGTATACCGGAGACGAGAAAGCTAGATTATGGCTGAGCTCATGGATTGCCAAGAACAGATTGTGGTTGAGAAATGAACCAAAAAAATAAGCTACTAGAAGTATCTTCAGCCATCCTGCATCCTTAAGTAC
Source organism: Vicia villosa (assembly GCF_029867415.1). NCBI lineage: Eukaryota > Viridiplantae > Streptophyta > Magnoliopsida > Fabales > Fabaceae > Vicia > Vicia villosa. The sequence continues at coordinate 234,547,057 of NC_081180.1, read as the reverse complement.
AATAGCAGTACCAAGCTGAAGTAAAACAACAATACTAATCTGCAAAAAAAACAAAACAGTTTCCAAAGATCATCAACATGCACACTATCATATTCAATCCTTACAATGTACATTTCAAATCTCAACCATATCATCTGCATTTACAGTTTACAGAATCTCCAACTGTAGAACCAATACAAAGTGGTCCCTACATTCACATGTCAACTTGAATTTTAATATCTTTAGCAGCTTTTCATAATAATGGTGTGTGTCCTTTACTCCTTTTAAGAATTTAAGACAGATCCCACATCTTTATGTCTCTTTTAAAATATGGGTTTCACAATCAACATCAAATTCAACACTAACATGAATAATAATCAATGTACCAGAACTAGAACGGTTACATAGACTAGACACATTGAATATCCGGTAAACCTAAAAAATAATTGAATACAACCACATGTGTCGTGTCGGTGTCTAACACGAGCGTGTAATAATTCAAAATACTAGAAGCAAATAAATGCAACTGACACACGAGAGACGCCTAGTGTCAAACACCATGCCTTCAATTTAAAATGTCAACTAGAAACTAATTCTTAATAATATAAAATAAGTGTTTTTGCCTATGAAACACAGACACAAGAAATGACACTGATAATGATGCATCGATATCGATAATAATTTTAAAAAATAAATAAACCGAACAGAATCACAAGTCAATTTCGTCTTTTTTCGAAGATGTCGGTGCTATACATCACATTCTCCTTTTCCACATGTGGTGAAACATGCAATCTAAGAATCGTACTTAAAAGTACCATTAAAAGTACACATGTGCAGTTGCACCTATTTTCCTAAACCAATTGAACTTAAAGAAAAAAAAACAAAAAACCTTCAAAATATTTATTCAACTTGCATTTATACAAACAGATCAGAACACATAACACAGACTCACACATAGATCATAAGTAAAAATAACAAATAATTTAAACGCAATCATAAGTTGTTGTCTGTATCAGACACCGGCACAGACACACTTTTTCATAGATGTCGGTGCTACGGAATATAATTACCTAACACATTACGAAAGCAATCGAAGAATCATGAAAGAATAGATAAACGAAAAAGATACAAAACCTTGAATAATGCGGAGTAATCAGGACCAAAGAGTTCCTTAATTTGCGGGTATTTAGATAGAATTTGACGACGGCGAGAAGCATGAGGTTCATCGGTATATGACCAGAAGAAATCTTCGGCCATCATAACGCCTTCACCATCACGATCTTCTCCTCCGCCAATACCCATTTTTTTTTGTCTCTTTTTCTTTCTCTCACATTACATGGCTCGAATTATGAAAGTGAGAGAGTTATATATATAAAGAGAGAGAAAAAGTGTGGGGTTTGAAATGGTTAAGAATAGTGAGACAGCGCATCTATTGTCACATTCCTTTATTCTTACTGGTTGCGGTTTGGTTTATTCCCCGACATTACAGCCTGGAATTTTTGTTGGGAAACCCTCGATTTAGATAGATTTATAATCTATTTTTATTGCTTTTTTATGCTTTATGTTTTTCGTTCTTTTTATACTTTGTTTCTTTTACAACGACAAAACGTTTTTTCTGATTTTTTTTGGTTAGACTATTTATAATGGTTTCCAAATTCAACACCCTATTTTTTCACTTTTTATACTCCACATCATCTTCTCTCTCTTCCACCTAATAATTCAACACACATTCAACTTTTACTCACTACAATAGTTTTGTTTAATAAAATTCAACACCCTACCCCACTACTTTTATTTCATATTCTTATTTTCTTTTATATTTTTGTTTTATGATTATATATTAAAATTAATTATATATTAATATTATTATCAATTGAAATTATGAAAAATTATGAAAAATTATGAAAAAAGTGGAATTTTTTGGTGTGTCCAAATCAAATGAAGCAAGTCTCTATTTATAGACAAAAAAAAATGATGAATTTTGGTGAAAATAAAAATAAATAAAAAATTTATTTACTATAAAATAAATGACATTAAATAATTATCATGAAATAAAAATATAAACACTCACAACAACCAATAATAATTTGCCAAAAATATTATGTGGCCCCACTAATTTCTCATTCAACATGTTGAATGTTTTCAACACTAAATAATCCACATCACTTTCAACATATGATTCAACACACCATTGTACCAATTCAACTATTGAAAAAAAAATTCAACACCTCCATTGTAAATAGTCTTAGATGGGTTTAATATTTCTACTCTATTCAATTTTTTTAAAAAATTATTTCTATTCAATTTTTAAAAAAATTATTGTCAACGACTCTCTACGATCCACGTCTGACAAATAGCACGTTTGTTATCCCCTCTCTATTATATATAGTTAAGGCGTTAATTCAGGTACTCACTTTTTCGAATTCTATTTCAATTCACTCATCTCCCTCACAGACTAACTTGCATTCCATTTTATGTTCGCTATTCGATTAATCAGTTTAAAACCTTCTCAAGTCATAGAGTAAAAAGCATTCAAAACAGAACACGAAGATTTATCGTCTTCGATCCAATCAAGTATCATTTCAACTTTGATTCCTTGAATTTCCATATCTCTGATCTCACCGATTCTAAGTAATGATTGGATCCAAAGCTACTCGTTTCAGCGTTGTGTGAGAAGTCTCCACAACTCAAGTAGCAATCAGTCAACCACCTTCACCGCCTCCGCAAGTCGGTGTGAATCTAGGAGCAGAAGTTCTGTTGCATCCATATCTGGTTTAGGCTCCTCAGATAGATGGATATGTCCAACTGCCTCTTGTTGAACCTTTGATTCCACCTCCAATTTCACAACTTGAGGCCTTACCTAGTTTCCAACTGCTGTGAGCCAACCTTGGATTGCAAGGAGCCAACGAGTTGTTGAATAGCATGTATGTCGCGCGCTCGGTTTTTTGCCATACCTCTCGTGGAGAGATACGCGAACTGACTCTTTTTGTTTCTGCTTTTGTGTTTGAAAATCAGAGAGTCGCCACCGGCCTTTTATTTTATCCAATTAAGGAAAGGTTTATAAAAGAAACAGAAAAAAGACCTTTAAGAAATTCTGGGTAAGGGGGTAGGTTATACAAAGGGAAGGTGTTAGCACCCTTTGTATCCATGGTTATCCATGGGCTCTTTAATTTGCTTAGCTCACTTGTTTTCAATTGCTCTGAAATGCTCGTATGTGGTTTTGAAATACCTTTGTAAATTGAATTTGTAATGATCCTTGGGCGGATGTATACATAGTGTTTTTATTTTTCAAAAGATGCTTTGGAAAAAAGAGCGTTAACTTCGTAATGATCCTTGTTTGGATATATACAAAGTATTGTCTTTTTGAAAGTTTTATTTTGAAAAACAATGATATATGAGAGATTTGTTTGTTTTGATTTGAGCACGCAAATTAGGAGGTCTACCCTGAGTTATAAGGTCTTTATCCTATTTCCTTTAAAAATCTATCCTTTCACCGGATATAAACAAAAGTTCGATTTTGCGTTTGAAATAATAGAATTTGATTTTGATTTTGAAAAGAATGAGAAAGGGATTACCCTAAGAGGTGCAAGTGTGATTGTGTCTGGATTCAGATATTTTATCTTTGAAGTTAGTGATCTAACGATTCAATTTTATCTTTGGCATACACGCAGTTTATATGTGCTGGAATTTAAAATGCGGAAATGTAAAATGCGGAAAGTAAATCTACGCTATTACATCGATTGTGCAGGAAATGTAAACTACGCTATTTACATGAATTTGACAACCTATACATTTAACTAGGAATTTAAATTGTAATAAAAATGAAGAAAGAAATGCATGTTTTTGGTTTTTTATGATTGTTTTTAATTATAATTAATGCATGATTAATTAAATTAAAATGAGGAAAAAAGATGAAAATAAATTTCAAACCTAGAAATTAAGTTCAAAATATGTTCAAAATGTTTGTTAATTAATTTTAAAACAAAACTAATTTTTTTGGGATTTTTGAAATTGATTTTGAAATCATTAAGTTAATTAATACATAATTATACAAATAATTATACAAATAATTAAAAATTAAAGAGAAAATTATCCTAAATATGTACAAAATTAGTTTATAATATATAAACAATATTTAATATAAAGAACACATTTTTTTATGATTTTTTGATTGGTTGAAATGATTATAAAGCAAATATATAAATATAAACTAATTAATTATGCAAAATATTTAAATTATGAAGAAAAATAAAATATTTTTATATCAGAAAATAAAATATTATTTTAGAAACTTAAAAATATTTTTTGTGTATTTTTTGGATTTTTAAAACTATTTTTAATTAATTTAACAAAGAAATTAAAATAAAATAGAAAATAAAAAGATAGTAATCAGATGTGGAAATTAAATGAAGCCCATGGTAAGGATGAGTGTTTTGATGTGTTGGATTGAGAGATGGATGGATCTGATGGTGAAAAGCATGAGGGACCATAGCACGTGACACACCTGCAAAACACTGAATCCAAGGTCAGTTTAAAAAAATACGCGCGCGTCCTCCAGCCAATCAGAGGACGCCACGCATCATCTTCTTCCCCAGGATGGATCTTTTACACCTTTCATTTGCAGGTGGTGTAAAAACTCCAACCTTTTACACCTGTTGAAAATAGCGAATGCATGCAAACATCAATATAAATTTGGCGCGATGCCATGGTTTGGTTCGTCTTGTTCACGTGAGTTTAATGGTACTATTTAGAGTTTATAATTTTGCATGGATCGTAAAGCCCTAAATTTAAAAGTAAGAACCCTAAAATGGTGGTTCTTCGTATAGGTGTCCAAACTTCAATTAAGTTTCCAGAAATGATTAGGACCTCAAACTAAACTTAAATATGAATCTACATCTTGCTAATCATGCATGTGTGATGAGATTTTAGTAAGTTTTAGTTCGAGCAAACCGTGAGGTGTCGTGGACGATTCTGAGTGTTTCAAGGCTTGAAACTGATTGGAATAGTTTCAGTGATACTTGAGGAAGGTGTTCGAATGTTTAGTTTGTATTGAAACTGGCTTGAATTCAAAATTCGAATTTGGAATTTCTTTGAAAATTTCAAGTGATTACAAGTATGGTTACAAGCATAAATTCTGTTCTGAATTCGTGTTTTTTTGTTTGTGAAGTACTCTAAGCTATTTATAAGCTATGTTGTGCTTAGAATTGAAGCCAAGAAGCCTTTGGTTGCCTTTGTTGAATTCTTGATTTTTTTATATTAAAACCTTTGAATTGTTGACCAAGTCTTGCTTCTCTTCAATGCTCTTGCCTTGTACCTCAATCTTCTGCAGAAAATTAAAGATTCTTGGATGACTCATGCTTAGAAACTAAGCTATCCATTATCCTTCCATTTTCCATTTTCATTTAATCTTAAAATAGGATAAAATTAAACCAAAAATGGATAAAAATGGTGTGGGCTTTGTCTTGGTCGTGGGAGGCCCATATTATCATGGCAAACATGTTTGAACCATGAAAACTTGGCCCCATTTGGAAAAAATATATTTTTGAGCAATGTTGGTTTTATGCATTTTCCCAAAATTTAGCCATCTTCAACAAGGTGTAAATCCCTCAATTTTTGTCATATGAAGGAGATCTTGCACTTTTTGGAAACCTCAAAGAGTCCTCTAACCAATGTCTTTGGTCTCATGTCAAAATGATATTTGATGCTCCTTGTGTATCCTTTTGAAAAAAGTGTCTTTTTGTTGACTTTGAAAATGACCTGTAATGTCTTGGTTCATATTTTTCAAATGGTGAACCTAATGACCATGGGACCAATTGAATTTGAAAGATAATTGAATTTCCTTAAAGATGAGCTTTGGTTTGAATTTTTTGGATGAAGGATGAGAGAGTTATGACCAGTCAAAGTTCAGTTGACTTTTTAGGAGAAAACCCTAATTTTGAATCTTAGGGTTTTGTTGATTTTTGATCTTTCCTTGATGAATTATGATCATCCAATGATCAAATGATGAATCCTTTGACAAAATATGGATGTTAACAAAAAATTTCATTTTTGACTATCTGTTGACTTTTTGGTCAAACAGGTCGTCTGTTGACTGTTTGAGCTGCTGACGGTGCGTCTGAGTGAATTGAAGTCTGAAAATTTGTATGATGGTACTTTGAGATATATGGAGGTCCATGAAATCCATTTGAGGTCTCAAAAACTTGTTTCTCCTGAAAAAACAATAAACCCTAATCAGGGACTGTTTGTGTAAGAGACAGTTAAGCGTACCTGATTTTTGTGCAGTGCTGAGTCTCTGCTAATCATGTGATATTCAGAAGACTTCTAGGACAAAAATCTTGGAATTTTAAAATGCAAAAGTTTGATTTGATTGATGGTACAAAACACGGAGAATTGTACTGTCAGCAGTTTGACTGTCAACTGACTATTCAGGCAAAGTTAATTTTCTTTTTGTTACCAGTACAGTCTGAATCCCTGGACTCTGCGCCTGCAAAAGATTTAACTCTGTACCAATTGCGTCAGTACTATTTATCTGTAAATAAATATCAAATAAATAGCGTGTGTGAAGTAATAAACAGCAATTGGCGTTTGCGTAAGAATAAATTCAACAGCAAGCCAAAATACTGTATAAGAAAAAATTCTAAAAATCAAGTATTCATAAATCAGGATGTGAAAATCCAAGATTATATGAAACTCTTAATTTTTAGATTGAAGTTTTCTTGAAAAAAGATGCGGGCAAATTTTGGGGTATAACAGTTGCCCCTATTCAATCTTTTTAAACCTGAAGAAATTGTCTGAAATCTGAAGGTGGAAGATGATTGAATATTTTAGATGCCCTGAAAATTTGCACTTACCTCCATCGGGAGTGATGTTGGAATTTGTCTTTGAATGTTGTCTGAGAAATGTGGTTGGAAGATTGAAACATTACCTGGGATGGGCTTTCAGATGCCCCCTGGCAAATGTGTTTGATGGTTTGTTCATCAGAATGAATCCATTGATTATATCTTGATGAAGGATTTGAAAGTCTTTGTGTTGACTGTTTCGGAACCGTCCAAGGTTACCGTTTTAAGTCTAGGAGGATGATCGTTACGGAACTGTCCAAAGTTTTTCCGCTTTAGATTTTGAAAGTTGATCGTTGTGGAACCGTCTGAGGTATCAGCTTTAGATCTTCGATGGTAGATCGTTGTGGAACCGTCTGAGGTATCAGCTTTAGATCTTCGATGGTAGATCGTTCTGGAACCGTCTGAGGTATCAGCTTTAGATCTTCGATGGTAGATCGTTCTGGAACCGTCTGAGGTATCAGCTTTAGATCTTCGATGGTAGATCGTTCTGGAACCGTCTGAGGTATCAGCTTTAGATCTTTGATGGTAGATCGTTCTGGAACCGTCTGAGGTATCAGCTTTAGATCTGCGATGGTAGATCGTTCTGGAACCGTCTGAGGTATCAGCTTTAGATCTGCGTTGCTTGTTTTTTGAGTTGATAAGTGATTTGAAAGGAGAGATCTCTTCAGAATGAATCCTTGGCTTGATTATATCTGAGAGGACTGCTTATTTGAATAGAGTTCAAGGGGAACACTGTATGTGATTGAGAATATCTTTGTTGAAGACATCCGTTTGCCTGAAAAATCAAGTTAGTGATATGCAATGGCATGATGTATGTAATGCATGAGATTCTCTAACTAAAGGAGAAATATGCATGTTATGTATGCGTTTTGTCATGAAATATTATATGCTGTGTATGAATATGCGTATGACGTATGATATATGATGTATGATGTATGATGTATAATGTATGATGCATGATGTATGATGTATGATGTATGATTGGGAAAATAAATCCCAGCTAGTCAGTCATCTGGAGATGAAGGTATTGTGATTGTTGATGATCTTTTGAGTGGGAATGAGGAAGATGCATAATCCTCCAATGCACTATTTGACCAAGTCCTGGTGTGGAGACCACACCTTCTGGAGATAGTAATCTGGAACAGCCCTGCTGGGGGATAAGATTTCTCGAATCACTTCGTTTGGAGAGAAAAATCTTATCGAGGATAGTATTATTTAGTCTCTAATTTTTGCCTGGATCGCCCTTTCGGGTTTTCAATCCACCGAGACGCTTATTTTTTTGCCTAAGTTGCCCTTTCAGGTTTTCAACTTAGCGAGCTTTTCTTTTCAAGCGAAGTATTTTTTGACTATATCCGCATTCACAGGGTGTGGGAAATCCTCGCCATCCATGGTGGTAAGCAACATGGCACCGCCGGAGAATATTTTCTTGATTACAAATGGTCCCTCATAAGTGGGAGTCCACTTGCCTCTGGGATCACCTTGTGGTAAGATGATGCGTTTGACAACCAAGCCGCCGGTTTGGTATGCTTGACTTTTGACTTTTTTGTTGAAGGCTTTGATCATGCGCTTTTGGTACAACTGACCATGACAAATAGCTGCGAGCCTTTTCTCATCAATCAAGTTTATCTGGTCCAACCGGGTCTGAATCCAATCGTTTTCGTCTAGATCGGCTTCTTTCATAATCCTTAGGGAAGGAATTTGAATTTCAATTGGAAGAACTGCCTCCATACCATAGACTAAGGAGAATGGAGTTGCCCCTGTTGAAGTACGCGCAGATGTGCGATAACCATGAAGAGCAAAAGGTAACATCTCATGCCAGTCTTTGTAGGTTACTGTCATTTTTTGTATGATTTTCTTGATGTTTTTATTGGCAGCTTCCACTGCGCCATTCATCTTTGGTCGATATGGAGAAGAATTATGATGTTTGATCTGGAATTGTGTGCAGAGTTCAGTAATCATTCTGTTGTTTAGATTTGTGCCATTGTCCGTGATGATCCTTTCGGGAATGCCATACCGACAAATGAGATTGTGCTTGATAAATCGGGCCACTACATTCTTGGTGACAGAAGCAAATGAAGCTGCTTCTACCCATTTTGTGAAGTAGTCAATGGCGACTAGGATAAAGCGATGTCCGTTGGAGGCAGTGGGCTTGATTTCTCCAATCATATCAATACCCCACATTGCAAAAGGCCAAGGAGCCGTCAGGACGTTTAACGGAACTGGAGGTACATGTTCCTTGTCCGCATATATCTGACATTTGTGATAGGTTCGGGAATGATGATGACAGTCCGTCTCCATGGTAGACCAGTAATAACCTGCTCTGAGGATCTTTTTAGCCATTGTATGTCCACTTGAATGAGTACCAAAGGCACCATCGTGTATGTCTTCCATAATCTGTTCTGCTTCCTTCTTGTTTACACAACGAAGTAAAGTCGAGTCATGGTTGCGTTTGTATAGGGTTCCATTACTTAGAAAGAATTTGGCGGCAAACCTCCTTAGAAACTTTCTGTCGTTGATGGACGCCCCTTCAGGGTACTCCTGAGTTTCGAGATATCTTTTTACTTCATGGAACCATGGTTTTTCTCCCGTTCCTTCGGCATTGATCTCATTGCAGTAGGATGGTTTATCTTGTCTGTAAACGGTGATCGTCGGCGCCTCATTGTCCCACCTGACTTTGAACATGGATGACATGGTAGCCAAGGCATCAGCTAGTTGATTTTCCTCGCGTGGGATGTGTTCAAAAGCGATTTCTTCGAAATAAGGAATCAGACTCAGCACATATTCTTTGTAAGGAATTAGATTCGGGTGCTTCGTGTCCCATTCCTCTTTGACTTGGTAAATTACCAAGGCCGGGTCTCCGTAGACCTTCAGGAATTTGATTCTGAGATCGATTGCAGCTTTGAGACCCAGAATACATGCTTCGTACTCAGCTATATTGTTAGTGCAGTTGAAACATAATCTGGCAGTGAATGGTGTATAAGCTCCTGCAGGAGAAATGATCACAGCTCTGATGCCATTGCCAAGTGCGTTAGAAGCTCCGTCAAAGACCATACTCCACCGGGATCCTGGCTCGGGTCCTTCTTCTGGTCCTGGTTGTTTGTAGTCATTGACTAGCATAATGTCCTCGTCTGGGAAGTCAAAGTTCAATGCTTGATAATCATCCACTGCTTGATGAGCCAGATGATCAGCTACCACACTTCCTTTGATTGCTTTTTGTGAAGTGTATTAAATGTCATATTCTGTTAAGATCATTTGCCATCTTGCTATTCTTCCAGAGAGAGCAGGTTTTTCGAACACGTACTTGATAGGATCCATTTTGGAGATTAGGAAAGTGGTGTGATTTAGCATATACTGTCTTAGTCGGCGAGCCGCCCATGCTAAGGCACAGCAAGTTTTTTCGAGTAGTGAGTATCTTGTTTCACAATCGGTAAACTTTTTGCTAAGATAGTAGATTGCATACTCCTTTCGGCCGGACTCGTCATGTTGCCCCAGTACACACCCCATTGAATCTTCTAACACAGTTAGGTACATTATCAGGGGTCTTCCTTCCACAGGTGGTAACAAGATTGGCGGTTTTTGGAGATACTCTTTGATTTTGTCAAAGGCTAACTGGCATTTGTCATTCCACCTTTCCACTTGATCTTTCTTCAACAGTTTGAAGATCGGCACACAAGTAGTGGTCATGTGGGCAATAAATCGGGCGATGTAATTCAGACGTCCCAAGAATCCTCTGACTTGTTTCTCGGTACGGGGTATAGGCATTTCTTGAATGGCTTTGACCTTGGCCGGATCAACCTCAATACCTTTGCTACTGACGATGAAACCTAAGAGTTTGCCGGATCTTACTCCATAGGTACACTTATTTGGATTCAGTCACAACCTGTATTTCTTGAGTCTGTCAAACAGCTTGTGTAGATGACCCAGATGTTCTTCTTCGGTGTTGGACTTTGCAATCATATCATCGACATACACCTCTATCTCCTGATGAATCGTATCATGAAATAGAGCTACCATTGCACGTTGATAGGTTGCTCCTGCGTTCTTTAAACCAAAGGGCATTACTTTGTAACAAAAGGTTCCCCAGGGTGTTGTGAAGGTTGTTTTTTCCATGTCTTCGGGTGCCATCTTGATTTGATTGTACCCTGAGAATCCATCCATAAAGGAGAATACCTTGCATTGTGCGGTATTATCAACCAGTACATCGATGTGAGGTAAAGGGAAATCATCTTTGGGGCTTGCCCGGTTCAGATCTCTGTAGTCTACACACATTCTGACTTTCCCGTCTTTTTTAGGTACGGGCACGATGTTAGCTATCCAAGGAGGATAACTTACAACTTTCAGGAAGCCGGCATTGAATTGCTTTTCAACCTCGTCTTTAATCTTTTTTGACATATCAGGCCTACTCCTTCGTAGTTTCTGCTTGACTGGAGTGCTACCTTCTTTGATTGGCAGGCGATGAACCACAATGTCCGTGTCAAGGCCTGGCATATCTTCATAGGACCAGGCGAATATCTCGACATAGTCTTGCAACATTTGAATCAGTCTTTGCTTGACACTGTGTTCTAAATCAGCCCCTATTTTGACTTCTTTCTTTTCTTCGTTGCTGCCCAAGTTGATAACCTCAATTGGTTCCTCATGAGGCTGTATAGCCTTCTCTTCTTGTTCTAGAAGCCTTGCAAGTTCTCTTGGTACTTCACAATCTTCCTCACTTTCGTCCTCAGTTTGGTAGATCGGATTTTCAAAGTCATGACGGGCAATAGCAGAATCGTTATCGACTGGATCCAACGTGAATGTGAATCTGCATTTTATTTATGTGAGTGTGTGTAAGAAAAACATAGCTATTTGAAAAGAAAAGAAAGAAAAGGGATCATAAAATTTGAATATGCAAACGTCCCATGATTTTATTGAATGCACATGCTCATGATATGATAAACCCTTATAAAAGGACCAGTGTGCTTCGGGCAAGGCACACGGCTTTCAAGCTCATGGTTCGATAGTACAGGAACCATTTTTATCTTTGTACATTATACACAAAGAAAACAGGAAATTGCATTTACTCCTGATCGAAGGAGATCACATCCTCAGTTTTCCAGTTGTTCAATCCATTGTTGTGAGCAGGGAGTATCCAGCTGTTCCAGTTGCAGTTGTCTTCTTCATCTCCCACAGCATTGATTTCATTGGTGGGGAAATGAGTCGGTGATCTTTCGGGATAAGTGATATACTCTGCTGGATACGAGAGTCCAGGCTGAGATATCTCTGTTGGCTGAGCGAGATGCTCGACAAGGCCGTCCCATCCAGTCGGGATGATGTCTTTGAGGGAGACTTGTGCAGTCTGCTGAGTAGTGTACTGTGACAGAAAGTAACCCTCGTTATTTGGTGTTTCCCTGGTGTTTTCAGGAGTAAAATTGTCATCATAATATTCATCCCATCCAGTCGGGATAATGTCTTCCATAGCGATTTGTGAGCTCGGAGGAGCGGAATATTTCACCATAAAGTCATATTTGCCACTTGGCTCTCCTAGCGTATCCCAAACTTCTTTAGGTGGATTTTGATATTGCTGAGTGCTGGGACTTGTGAGACTTTTGTCATTTTCAAATTGATCACCCCATCCAGTTGGGGTAATATCTTCCATAGCAATAAAAGTATTATGAGGTGCGGTATATTGATAATTATATCCGCCGCTTGGATCTCCCAAAGTATCCCACATTCCCATGGAAATGGGTGGAATTTCATCTGGATATGGCTGAATGATATGGTTCAAGAACACTCCATCGTCTTCAATGGCGTTTACTCCCTGGCTGATGAAATGTGACATTAATCCTCCAGAACAAGGACTTTGATCATTCTTTTGATTTCCACTATCATAGCCCAGGCCTAGCTTGTCGGACTTGTAAGGTATATCGAGGAGCTGTCCCCATACTGTGGAATCACCTTTTTCGATCACAGCTTTGGCATCTTTGAGAGAAGCCATAGTTGTAGTTGGAGTAGCAGAAATATGCTTGGTAGTAGAGACATCTGGAGAGACCACCTCAAAAGATTGGCAGGGAGTTTCGATGAATTCGTCATCCAACTCGACATATTTGGAATTGCTCAGGTGACTAACCACATATTCCTCTTCGCCGTAAACTGTGACAATCTTTCCTTTTACTGGATATTTCAACTTCTGATGCAGGGTAGAAGTTACACCATTTGCCCCATGTATCCAAGGGCGTCCAAGTAAACAGGAATATGCTGGGTGAATTTCCATTACGTAAAAGGTAGAATCAAAGATCTGAGAGCCCACTCTGATTGGGAGATTCACCTTTCCGTACACTGTTCTTGTTGACCCATCGAAGGCTCTTACCACAACATCGCTTGGTTGTAACACAACTCCTTCGAAGTCAAGCTTTTCCAGTACTGTTTTTGGTAACACGTTCAAAGAAGAACCGTTATCTACCAGCACATGAGATAGAGTGGTGCCATTACATTCAATGGAGATATGTAGGGCTTTATTGTGATTCTTTCCAGCAGGGGTTAGATCAACATCAGAGAAACCGAGGCCATTGGTCACTGTTAGATTGGCAACACAATTTTCAAATTGATCGACTGAAATCTCTTGAGGTACATGCGCAGCTTTCAGGAACTTCATCAGAGCTTTGGCATGAGCTTCTGAATACTTTAACAGAGACAGCATTGAGATTTTTGAAGCAGTGTTCCCCAGTTGTTCGACAATATTGTAATCACTCTTGCAGATGATTTTCAATATTTCCTCCATTTCTTGCTTCGATGGATCTTCAACAGTGACCTCCACCGGTATTTGAACTGGCTCAACTTGTGGCTCTTTGCCTCGAGCGTTGATATCTTGATTAGGAACTGGGACCTGGACTGGACCAGTAGCAACATTTGGAGAAATTTCTGGTGAAAAGATCCTTCCACTTCTCGTAATCTTACTGGTACCCACAATGTTATCAACAGTTGGAGCAGTAAAATTCAGGGCCTCTTTGGTCAAGGTATCCTGTTTAACTCCATGGACATAAACATTAGTGTCGTAACCCCACGGGACAGATTTGTCTGAGGAGTATGGAAATGGAGTTGGACTAGCAATGATTACTGATGCCACTTTGAGTGTAGCAGAAATTTTGAATGGAGCCTTGGCAGAGATTTTGAATGGTAAGCTGGAGATCACTGAGACATCCTCTATTCTCATCCCGTTTTCAAAGACTTCGCATAAAACGTCCATAGAAGGGAGCCTCTCAAACATAATGATACGGCGATCCATCCATTTTTGAATTCCCATTCTCAGATTTTCACAACCATTGGGCAGGTATGAGCAATAAAAGCAATCAGGGTCACAACCTAGAAAGTAGCCAGCTTGGATTAGCTTTCCTTTGACTTCGAGGAGCGGAGTTGACAATTCGGTCACATCATAGATGTAAACAGTGTCTAGGATAGCGTTGACAGTTTTGTCATGCTTCGGCATGGGTGCCGTGATGACATTTGGAGTTTCTGGAGGATCGAACTCAATTTCCCCAGCATCTATCATGTCTTGTATTTTATTTTTCAGGGCCCAACAGTGATCTGCATCATGTCCTGGACAGTTTGAGTGATACGCACACGCTGCATCGGGGCGATAACTCGGAGAGGAAGTGTTGACATTCTTTGGAGGATCTTTTAATGTGATCAGATCTGCTTTTAGCAAATGCTGCAATGCCTGAGAGTTTGGTATATTGATTCTGGTGAAATTTCTTCTTGGCGCATCTGGTCGACGCGTATATTTTGGCTGTTGATCTTTTTGAGGCGCAGATGCGGAGATCAGAACTGCCCCCACAGATTGGTGCTGCTCACTTTTGCGACCTTTCAGACTGTGCATTGTATTGACCTCATTCCTCCCACTGATGGGCCTTTTTGTAGTACCAGAGGAAGAGCCTATTTGAATTTTTCCATTTTGAATGCCGCTTTCGACACGTTCCCCAGTTAATATCAGGTCAGTGAAACCAGATGATGAGCTTCCCAGCAAATGACTATAGAAAGGGCCAGTTAAAGTGCCCATGAACATGTCGACCAGCTCGCGATCAGATAAGGGTGGTTGAACCCTTCCAGCCATATCTCTCCATTTTTGTGCATATCCTTTGAAACTTTCTTTTGGTGCCATGGACATGCCCCTTAGTTGAGTACGGGTTGGTGCAAGATCAGCATTGTATTGATACTGTTTGTAAAAAGCAGCAGCTAAATCTTCCCAGGTATGAACTTTTGTACTTTCCAGCTGGTAGTACCATTCGAGTTGTGTACCCGACAGACTTTCTTGGAAGAAGTGAATCCACAATTTGTTATCTGTTGTGTGAGGTTGTATCTTCCTTACATAGGACCTCAGATGTAGTTTTGGGCAAGAAACTCCATCATATTTCGCAAAGATAGGAACTTTGAACTTTGGAGGGATAACAACATTTGAGATGAGTCCCAGATCATTGAAATCTAAGCCAGGTATTTTTTGTATCTCCATAGCTTTCATGCGTTCCTCCAACTGCTGGTACTTGTCATCATCCTGTTCGTCTCCAGAATGATAATCTTCTTCATTAGAAGAGAGAGAGGGTTTGGCAGAACCCTGGTTGCTGTGATTGTCTCCTTGTTCACCATCACCGACTATTTCAGGGATCGGTGGCTTTTTGAACTTTTTGGCTGGGATTTTGATCTTTCTTTTCAGTTGGCTCAAGCCTACAGATCCTTTGGGCTTCTTTTTCTTCTTGATCATCAGGGCTTTCAGTTCTTGTTGCCCCTTTGCCAGCTCCAGAATTGCCACTTGAACTTGGGCGTTCTGTGCTTCGAGATTCTTGATGCTTGTTTCAGATTCCATCTCTTCTGACTGAAATAAACAGCGAGGAGATGAGAAATCCGTCATGTGAACCTGTTATGCAATGTGTATGAATGCAATGTATATGCAATGAATGAAATGTATATGCAATGAATGAAATGTATATGCAATGTTTTCAAGGATCTTAGAGTTTAGATTTGTTAAAACAAAAGAAAAACAAACATTTGTTAGTCAAACAATTATTATTATTTCTTCTTCTTTTTTTTTCTTTGCCTCATTCGGGCTTACAAAACAGAAATAAATAAAGTGAAGGATCCCTCAGGTCTCCCATGGACGCTTTCTCTTTGCACCCAGGAATGTGTTGATCTGCTGCTCTTCTTGGAGTTGTCCGGTGAGCTCCAAATAATCTTCTCTCATAGTCTTGACAGTGTGCTTTGAAGGTATCTCTTTCCTCTTTTAGTTGAACCCAAGATTTCTGCAACTCTTCCAGGTCAGTTGGCATATCCGGATGTAGAATAACTTGAGGTTCGTCTCCTTCGACTTCTGGCTCAATAGTCACAGGTAGAATAGCGGGATAGGGCATGATGAGTTTCTGAGCATGAGCCCGAACCCATCTGAGGTTAGGTTCCATAGGGATAGAATTCCATTGCCCCAAAGTTTTGCTTTCTATTCTATAGACACTGCCCCACGCATGTATAAACCTTCGTCGGTGTCTATGGGAATCATCCTCGTAATCAAACACAATGCCACGGATAATCATGTCATGAGGACCGTTGCTCCGTGCATATCCGAATTGGCGTAAAGCTAAAGAGGGATTGTAAGTGATGCCCCCTTTGATGCCAAGTAGTGGCACATTAGGGTACTCTCCACAATGATCAATGATAGTAATGTCTCTTTGAAAGAAGTTGTTCCACCGGATATCTGAATGAGACAAAGACATAATCCTGCGAGACCATTGCATTCTTTGTTCATTTCTCAACACTGATCGGGGAAGATGAAATGTAAACCACCTAGCCAGTAGTGGTATACAGCACATGAGAGTTCCTCGTTTCTTCATGGTACGAGTGTGTAGAGAATGTAGAATATCTCCCAGCAATGTTGGTACTGGGTTACGGGTTAGGAAAAGGTTGATGATGTGCACACTTATGAATTGGTCGGGATTAGGGAATAAAACCAACCCATAGATCAAAAGAGCCACAACCTCCTCAAAAGCTAGGTAACTTTTGTTTTCTAGTAGTAATCGAGCCTTTTCCATTAAGAACTTAGCAAGCAAACCCTTAACTCCACTCTTTGTTTCCCAATTGGACTCGATTTCTGACTTTCGCACGTGTAAGGCAGCGGCAATGGTTTCAGGTTTTGGAATCCTTTCTAAACCAGTGAAAGGTAATTGATTTCGAACAGGTAATCCAATTAGTTCAGAAAACTCTTCCAAGGTGGGTACTAACTGGTAATCAGAAAAGGTGAAGCAATGATGTTCGGGATCAAAGAACTGGAACAGGACCCGTATCATGTCTTCTTCAAATTTTGAGGTAACCAAATGGAGTAGGTGACCGTGCTTTTCGGTGAATTGAACATTCCTGGGAAATTCTGATACTAAGTTTTTCAGTTCAGATGGCACCGTTGAGATGTTGATTCGGATGTAATCTCTGGTGGCGGGAGCCATTACCTGCAATAACAAAAGGTAAACTCTTTGATCCTTGAAATGATTAGTGAGAAAATGATATGCTTATGATGCTTATGATGTTATGATGTCAAACATGTGGCACACCAAAACAAATCAAACAATAGCCTTAGGTTTAAAGGCTTGCATGAAGTCCATAGGTGATACCCTCCCCACTGAAGTTGAGTTGGTTAAAACCTGTCCTAGAATAGTATTCGGGTTCTATGATCCTTGGAGATAACATCTCAATACGGCGCTCGGACGGCCGATCAACATATTCCTCGAGGATAACTAACTTCGATCAATTTCAAAGCTAGCCACTTAATAGGCCACAAGTCAAGTTCAACTAAAAGGTTCTAAGACAAATTAGTGTTTAATGACATTTCGGAAGCCTAATATACTCCTTGATCATTTTCAAGGGACATCAGTATAAACCAAAGTATCGCACTAACGGTGACTACCAGATCAACCGTATCGGTACATGCCGTAAAGTTTCCTTGGTCTATTGTCACATACTTAAGGTATCTCGAGATTCGGGTTAGAATCTTTCACACAAGCAAAATACCCAAACATCCTTTGAAAAATAGAGCAATCAAGTCAAACAATTGAAAACATCGGAATGATCTATTCTCTAAAGGTAACCCCTTTTGAAAACATTTCGTTTTTAGAAAGAATCCCCAGCAGAGTCGCCAGTTCTGTCGCGCGCTCGGTTTTTTGCCATACCTCTCGTGGAGAGATATGCGAACTGACTCTTTTTGTTTCTGCTTTTGTGTTTGAAAATCAGAGAGTCGCCACCGGCCTTTTATTTTATCCAATTAAGGAAAGGTTTATAAAAGAAACAGAAAAAAAACCTTTAAGAAATTCTGGGTAAGGGGGTAGGTTATACAAAGGGAAGGTGTTAGCACCCTTTGTATCCATGGTTATCCATGGGCTCTTTAATTTGCTTAGCTCACTTGTTTTCAATTGCTCTGAAATGCTCGTATGTGGTTTTGAAATACCTTTGTAAATTGAATTTGTAATGATCCTTGTGCGGATGTATACATAGTGTTTTTATTTTTCAAAAGATGCTTTGGAAAAAAGAGCGTTAACTTCGTAATGATCCTTGTTTGGATATATACAAAGTATTGTCTTTTTGAAAGTTTTATTTTGAAAAACAATGATATATGAGAGATTTGTTTGTTTTGATTTGAGCACGCAAATTAGGAGGTCTACCCTGAGTTATAAGGTCTTTATCCTATTTCCTTTAAAAATCTATCCTTTCACCGGATATAAACAAAAGTTCGATTTTGCGTTTGAAATAATAGAATTTGATTTTGATTTTGAAAAGAATGAGAAAGGGATTACCCTAAGAGGTGCAAGTGTGATTGTGTTTGGATTCAGATATTTTATCTTTGAAGTTAGTGATCTAACGATTCAATTTTATCTTTGGCATACACGCAGTTTATATGTGCTGGAATTTAAAATGCGGAAATGTAAAATGCGGAAAGTAAATCTACGCTATTACATCGATTGTGCAGGAAATGTAAACTACGCTATTTACATGAATTTGACAACCTATACATTTAACTAGAAATTTAAATTGTAATAAAAATGAAGAAAGAAATGCATGTTTTTGGTTTTTTATGATTGTTTTTAATTATAATTAATGCATGATTAATTAAATTAAAATGAGGAAAAAAGATGAAAATAAATTTCAAACCTAGAAATTAAGTTCAAAATATGTTCAAAATGTTTGTTAATTAATTTTAAAACAAAACTAATTTTTTTGGGATTTTTGAAATTGATTTTGAAATCATTAAGTTAATTAATACATAATTCTACAAATAATTATACAAATAATTAAAAATTAAAGAGAAAATTATCCTAAATATGTACAAAATTAGTTTATAATATATAAACAATATTTAATATAAAGAACACATTTTTTTATGATTTTTTGATTGGTTGAAATGATTATAAAGCAAATATATAAATATAAACTAATTAATTATGCAAAATATTTAAATTATGAAGAAAAATAAAATATTTTTATATCAGAAAATAAAATATTATTTTAGAAACTTAAAAATATTTTTTGTGTATTTTTTGGATTTTTAAAACTATTTTTAATTAATTTAACAAAGAAATTAAAATAAAATAGAAAATAAAAAGATAGTAATCAGATGTGGAAATTAAATGAAGTCCATGGTAAGGATGAGTGTTTTGATGTGTTGGATTGAGAGATGGATGGATCTGATGGTGAAAAGCATGAGGGACCATAGCACGTGACACACCTGCAAAACACTGAATCCAAGGTCAGTTTAAAAAAACACGCGCGCGTCCTCCAGCCAATCAGAGGACGCCACGCATCATCTTCTTCCCCAGGATGGATCTTTTACACCTTTCATTTGCAGGTGGTGTAAAAACTCCAACCTTTTACACCTGTTGAAAATAGCGAATGCAAGCAAACATCAATATAAATTTGGCGCGATGCCATGGTTTGGTTCGTCTTGTTCACGTGAGTTTAATGGTACTATTTAGAGTTTATAATTTTGCATGGATCGTAAAGCCCTAAATTTAAAAGTAAGAACCCTAAAATGGTGGTTCTTCGTATAGGTGTCCAAACTTCAATTAAGTTTCCAGAAATGATTAGGACCTCAAACTAAACTTAAATATGAATCTACATCTTGCTAATCATGCATGTGTGATGAGATTTTAGTAAGTTTTAGTTCGAGCAAACCGTGAGGTGTCGTGGACGATTCTGAGTGTTTCAAGGCTTGAAACTGATTGGAATAGTTTCAGTGATACTTGAGGAAGGTGTTTGAATGTTTAGTTTGTATTGAAACTGACTTGAATTCAAAATTCGAATTTGGAATTTCTTTGAAAATTTCAAGTGATTACAAGTATGGTTACAAGCATAAATTCTATTCTGAATTCGTGTTTTTTTGTTTGTGAAGTACTCTAAGCTATTTATAAGCTATGTTGTGCTTAGAATTGAAGCCAAGAAGCCTTTGGTTGCCTTTGTTGAATTCTTGATTTTTTTATATTAAAACCTTTGAATTGCTGACCAAGTCTTGCTTCTCTTCAATGCTCTTGCCTTGTACCTCAATCTTCTGCAGAAAATTAAAGATTCTTGGATGACTCATGCTTAGAAACTAAGCTATCCATTATCCTTCCATTTTCCATTTTCATTTAATCTTAAAATAGGATAAAATTAAACCAAAAATGGATAAAAATGGTGTGGGCTTTGTCTTGGTCGTGGGAGGCCCATAATATCATGGCAAACATGTTTAAACCATGAAAACTTGGCCCCATTTGGAAAAAATACATTTTTGAGCAATGTTGGTTTTATGCATTTTCCCAAAATTTATCCAACTTCAACAAGGTGTAAATCCCTCAATTTTTGTCATATGAAGGAGATCTTTCACTTTTTGGAAACCTCAAAGAGTCCTCTAACCAATGTCTTTAGTCTCATGTCAAAATGATTTTTGATGCTCCTTGTGTATCCTTTTGAAAAAAGTGTCTTTTTGTTGACTTTGAAAATGACCAGTAATGTCTTGGTTCATATTTTTCAAATGGTGAACCTAATGACCATGGGACCAATTGCATTTGAAAGATAATTTAATTTCCTTCAAGATGAGCTTTGGTTTGAGTTTTTTGGATGAAGGATGAGAGAGTTATGACCAGTCAAAGTTCAGTTGACTTTTTAGGAGAAAACCCTAATTTTGAATCTTAGGGTTTTGTTGATTTTTGATCTTTCCTTGATGAATTATGATCATCCAATTATCAAATGATGAATCCTTTGACAAAATATGGATGTTGACAAAAAATTTCATTTTTGACTGTCTGTTGACTTTTTGGTCAAACAGGTCGTCTGTTGACTGTTTGAGCTGCTGACGGTGCGTCTGAGTGAATTGAAGTCTGAAAATTTGTATGATGGTACTTTGAGATATATGGAGGTCCATGAAATCTATTTGAGGTCTCAAAAACTTGTTTCTCCTGAAAAAACAATAAACCCTAATCAGGGACTGTTTGTGTAGGAGACAGTTAAGCGTACCTGATTTTTGTGCAGTGCTGAGTCTCTGCTAATCATGTGATATTCAGAAGACTTCTAGGACAAAAATCTTGGAATTTTAAAATGCAAAAGTTTGATTTGATTGATGGTACAAAACACGGAGAATTGTACTGTCAGCAGTTTGACTGTCAACTGACTATTCAGGCATGTAACAGTTAGAGTGAAAAATCAACAGTCAAAGTTAATTTTCTTTTTGTTACCAGTACAGTCTGAATCCCTGGACTCTGCGCCTGCAAAAGATTTAACTCTGTACCAATTGCGTCAGTACTATTTATCTGTAAATAAATATCAAATAAATAGCGTGTGTGAAGTAATAAACAGTAATTGGCGTTTGCGTAAGAATAAATTCAACAGCAAGCCAAAATATTGTATAAGAAAAAATTCTAAAAATCAAGTATTCATAAATCAGGATGTGAAAATCCAAGATTATATGAAACTCTTAATTTTTAGATTGAAGTTTTCTTGAAAAAAGATGCGGGCAAATTTTGGGGTATAACAATGTACAACATCGTTCAACAATTGAATTTGTTAGTGATAGAAGAAAGGTTGCTTCACCTCAAAGAAAGCCTCGACAATGCTCCTCCATGAGGAAACACCGCTCAAGAAGCCATTTCAAGGAGAACTTAAATCGTTGTCTCAAAGTGGATCGCGACAAAGAAAGATGAAGCTCCTAAGTCGAAGAATCTGCAGAGGAACAAGAAGCACCAGAGTCCTCCTCAAAGTCCCGAGGGAGATCGAGGTAGTCACACACCTCCCCAGATCAGATAAAAAGTCAATTATCAAAGAATCAATCAAAGCATCCTCTGTGCTCCTGGATCTTGGACAACAAAATACCAAAGTCCATGGAGAAGCCTCCCAAGCTGAGTGAGTATGATAGAAAAGGAGATCTAGACAAGCATGTGCAGCTCGTCAACGATTGGATGAATTAATTCAATATTCACGAAGCCTCCAAGTGCAAGTTGTTTGCATTAACTATTGTTAGAGTGACTTGACTTTGGCTCAATGGTCTGCCAGACAGGATCATTGAATCATGGACAGATTTGTGCGAACGATTCTCTGTGCACTTTACTCTCCTGAAAAGATAACTTATAACGGTGGCCGCATTAAGCGGGATCATCCAAGAGAAGAAGGAGAGCATGTGATCCTGTATCGACTAGTTTACATAGGTTGTTGTTAAGGTAGAGAGATCCGAAGAAAGCCTTAAGTGTTGGATCTACGAGAATGACCTTCTAGAGAACCATCCCTTCAAATTGAAGATTGGAAGGAAAAAGGTACGATCCTCTTAGAAAATGATGAGCATGGCTCAGTTGTACATGATATTGGAGGAGAAATTGAACACACGATTCGATAATCCCTCTTTCGCTGACAACAACTCTAGTCGTTCGTCTGGGTAGAAGTCCCATCGTCGGAAGGACGAAACTGACCGAGAAATGCAAGGACAATGTGACAAGTAAATGCCACTAAATGCATCTCTGGAGAAGATCTATCTAGATTGTGCCGACACAAAATTCTCGAAAGGAGAGATTAGACCCCCTTTTCCCATCAGAGAGTTATCCCAGACCGACAATTCAAATTATTACCAATTCCACAAGGGATATGGCTACAACAGCGACGAGTGCCTCCATCTGAAGGATGCCATTGAAGAGTTAATAAAGAGAGGTCGGTTGGTCGAATACATGAAAGATGGGGAAAGAGATAAGAAAAGAGTTAATCAACATACTCTATAATCATTTAAATTATGGAAGAATTAATCACAAATTAAGAGATAATTAACAATTGATAAATAAAATCACAAATGAAAAAAGAAAGAAATTAGCAACGGTAAAACAAAAAATCTAATAATTAAAAAAAATAGATCTTAAATTTTATTTTGGTTTTATATTTTCTCTTTATTAAAATTGATTTGTCCTAAACATGGTGATTAAAAATAATACACATAAATAAAATTCTCGGCCCTCTTATCACAAACAAATTTACAATTCCTCTGTTAGGGCTTCGAAATTAAGGTTTTGCAAAATTAGGGTTTCGTTTTGGGGGTTCTGCCGCCGTGTGGCCCTCAGTTCTAGGAACTACTTGAGGTATACCACATTTATATATGTAGCACTTTTGTCCACAAACATGGATGTGCCAACCAAAAACAAGAGGTAACATCTCAATACTCAATGTTAATGATACTCAACCTGCTCATCATCACCCCTGGCATCCTTAGCCCCATTCAAATGATTAGTATAAAGCTTTTCTAAAAAAATAAATCATGCATGAGCACCTCTAGTGAGAGCTTTCTCCTCCAACGCCAGACCAGGGTCAGCCCTCAATAATCTAACCATCATCTTAACCCCTTCTCTCGCCCGGTCCTCCCGTTATCTAATAATCTCCCCATAATGGGAAGATGCAATATGCTTGAGAAATCATCCAAAGTGATGGTCATCTCGCATATATGTAGGTGGAAAGAAGACGTCTCAGAGCGTCACCTCTAAACAAAAGCCCCATGCATGCCGTGGTTTGTGGTCACGTATATAGATGAGCATAAATCGGCAAGCCCGAAATAGCGGATAACATCTTCAAAGCAACGACTAAAGGGATGTGGCAACTGCAATAACTTTCTATTATGGTTAATCATTTTCAAGAAATCACGCTTCTGAAAAAATAAAACACAATCTGTATGAATTAATAAGTTGACAACATATGTATATGTATTCCAAAATAAAATAAATATACCTTTTTCATTTCACACATGCCTAGCAGCATCCTCTGCATAATTATAAAGTAAGGAGGTGTCATATAGCCCTATTGGATAACTCTCAAATGGGGCTTCCTCCTTAGCTTCCTCCTCGACTTCAGGGCCAATAAGGGACTCAGGATCCTTAATTTATGATGCAGCATATGCTTGAGATGCCTGAAAGAGTCGCCTACAAGAACCATACGGTCGGGGCTGTGAAGATGATGGAGCATCAAACGAGTCATCAGTATTTCGTGGCCTCGTGGTCCTGACAATGTCCCTTTCACGTCGTATCGACGCGATTTGGGACACACGCCTGACCCTAATCCGACCTTTATTGTTGTCAATGATTGCACCTGTGTTATAAATAGTAACACATTTAAATAGCATGTCCACTAAATGTCTCAATTTTTTGACTCAGCCCAATCTGTAGAGGCATCTTTGGACAAACCTGCAATTTTTCAGCATCCACGACATATCCATTTTCTATCCTAACCAACTCAAAAATCTTCATTTCATGTTTTAATAGACTATCAATTTCGTTTACACTACTATCTAATGTACCTAAAACAACTAATGCATCCTATAAAACTAATTAAACTCAAAACATGATAGGAAAAGACATTTTTGTTTGAAAAACTTACCGAAAGAAATTGATTGTTGAGAATAAGCAAATTAGATGTTATGAGATGCTGGAAAGAGATCCAAATATATTATCTTGATTGAATGGATGCAGAGCTAAATAGTTGTAGAGCTCAAATGATTTTTTTTAGAACTTTTAAAAAAATGAAGAATGAGGAAGGGTGAATGGTCTAGCGTGAAATATGAACTAACGAAGGGGTGAAAAACACTTAGAAAGGGGGGATTGAATAAGTGTTACTTCTAAAAAATGGTAGATAAAAATAACTAACACAATTATTTTTATCCTGGTTCGTTGTTAACTAAACTACTCCAGTCCACCCCTGACAAGGTGATTTACCTCAACTAAGGATTATTCCGCTAATCCAACTGATTACAATGGTTCTCCACTTAGATACCCTCTAAGTCTTCTAGAGTCTACAGATCACAACTTGATCACTCTAGGAAATCCTTTTACAATCAATGTAAAAATAAATATTACAAGAGTTTAATTTGCTTCTAAGAAAGCTGTAATCACCAAGTGATATTTATCTTAAGTTCTAGTTCGTAATACTCACTAAAATATTACAAAGTTGTGAGGTTGAAGATGAAGTTCTTCTTTGCTTTTTCTTGATTTCAGTTTGACAGCGTTTTGGTATATTTGTGCAAGAGAGTTGTTGCTGCTTCTGAATCAAAACTTCTATTTATAGGCGCTGGAGGAAATGTGACCGTTGGGATCATTTAATGCTTTGCATGAATAGTACACTGCTGCATTTAATGTTTCACACTTTTGTCAACTACCTCAAGCCATGCTTTCACTGCTTTTACTGACTTTGCCTTTTGTAGCTTCTAACGTTACTTTTGTGAGTCATAGATTTGACGTTATAGTCTTTTATACTTGTACTTTCTTCTGGCCTCAGAATATGTAGAATAGACGTTTGAATATCAGAGTCTTCAGCTTTGGTGCAGATGCAACTTCTGTCTACAGACTTTGAAGTGCTTTGAGTGTGATACCACCAGAGCTTCAGAGCTTTCCTTCTGACTGCCATCTTCTGATGCTTTCCAGTTCATGTTCTGATTCTGCAGGACCATCTTCTGATGTCTTGCCAGACCATGTTCCGATGAAGCCATCCTGAACTTCTGGGTCAGTGCTTCTGAACGCTGATTTGTGCATACTCTTTTATACTTTTCCTGAAATGGAAAACGTGAATAATTAGAGTACCACATTCTCTTATACAAAATTCATATATAATGTTATCATCAAAACTAAGAATATTGATCAGAATATTTCTTGTTCTAACAATCTCCCCCTTTTTTATGATGACAAAAACATACAGAATTAATATGAATTTGTATCAAGAATATCAGATGAAAAAGACAATACACAGTTATAGCATAAAGCATATTAATCAGAGTGTGTGAATATGTCTCCCCCTGAGATTAACAATCTCCCCCTGAAATTAATACTAGAAGATTTTATAAACAAAAGACTTCCCTGAGTACTTTTCCATTTCAGTTGAGACTTTCACTTTGAACTTTGAACTTCAGATTATTTAGAGCTTCACTTCAGAGCTTCCATTGGACAGCTTCAGAGCTTTGAATTTCTCTTTGAGATCACTTTGGCTTTTCTGAACATCTAGAAGACTTGCTTATATCAAAGCTTCATAGCTTCTTGAATCAGAGCATAAACTTTCTTGTATAAGATCATAGCTTCTTTCTAATCTTTAAGCTTCTTGTATCAGAGCAGTCAGAGCAAGGTCTGTATTAGAGCACGTTAAGGTATTGCTTGTATCAGAGCTTGAAATGTATCAGAACATTGAGCTTGATTGCTTCAACACTTTGAGAGATTTTCTTCAGATATGCTTCTCCTCAAATTTGCTTCTCCCTTTTTGCTTCTTCTCATATTGAGGAAGAAAAGTTGCAATATTTTTGTTAGGAATATTGAGACTTAAGCCCAGCAACTGATATTTATAAATCAATTCAATTAGCACGCTTCTCCCCCTTTTCGTCATAACATCAAAAAGTATAAAAGATTCAGATGAAAGACATAAACAAAATGAAGAGAGAAAAAGATTTCATTGATTAATCAGAAGGAGAGTACAAGGAAGATGCAAACAACAAAGAAAAATAACTAAGACACAAGACACAGACTACGACTAGTTGAGCTTAGAGGCTAAAGCTGCCATAAGGTTCTTAATCTCAGCAGTGTCTTCAGCTTGCTTCTTGGAAGAATCTTCTTGTCTCTACATTCAAGTTGAATTCCTCATTGGTATCATCTTGCTTGTCCAGACGACTAGCCAAGGAAGCTTGATTCTGTTGGAGTTCCTTCAGAGTCTCAAACAGAAAAGAAGTAGAAGGACCAGCAGAAGAGGTAGGAATATCAGAAGCTTGAATCATCTGATTTTCAGCAACTGGTTCCTCTTCAACAGGAATTTCTTGAGCCTGAATCTCTTCAGCATGATGTTGTTCAGCATGTGGCTCTTCTGCAGCAGGAATCTATACTTCTAGAGGATACTCAATCTGAGGATACACCAAATCAGGATGCTCTTCTAGAGGATTCTCCCTGAACCAATCAAACAGAGCCTTAAAATCTCCTGTCAGAACTGAGAGAGAAGGAGTCTAGACAACCAGAGCCAAAGAATTATCTACTTCCATTTCATCAATGAAAGGCTTCTCTTCCAGAGGCCTCCAGTCAGTGATAGGGTGATAATACCTTCCACAGCAAAAATCCAGAGCTAGTCCAGCAGGACCAGGAGCGTCAGCAAGACTGTCCTTCTGGAGGTCCAAAAACTCACCCTGTACTTCTTCAGAGAAAGTTGTCCAAAGCTTTCCAGCAGCTACATGATCCAGCTTGGAATCATGATCAACCTTCAGAACGTCTAACCATGTTCTGACCTTATATTTTAATGATTCAAAACGTACATCAACAGAAGGTTTTGGAGGGTTGGTTCTGAGAGGAGTGAGTGGAGATTTTGGGTTGAGGATAGAAATTGGTTTTTCTAGGTTGAAGAAAGCATAAGGTTGAGGTTCTCTATCAAGCACAAAATAAGTGTTTGAAGAGGATGGTAGAAGAGAGGATTTAGCTTCACTGTCAGAGTCTAAGACTACGACAATGGGGTCAGAGGTAGTGTTTGGTGATTTAAAGGTGTTCATGAGATGAATGAAAGAGTCAGAAAAGGATGATTCTGGAGAGGGGAGGTTGAAGAAAACTGGAATGTCAACAGCAGGTTGAGGGTCAGAAGTTTGAGGAGTGGATTGCAGTTGAGATTCAGAAGGTAGGGGTTGAGTTTCAGAAGGTGTAGATTTTTCTGGAAGGATTGTGTTTAGAGGAGTTAGATCAAGAATAGGTTGTTTTCTTTTAGACTTGGTGGAGGCAGAAGATGGAGGGTTATAAGGTTTGATGGTTGGAGGAGGATTTTCTGGGGCTTTTTCTGGTGATTTTTCTGGTGGAGCTTCTGTTTATACAGGTTTAGAAATTAAAAAAGGAACAGAAACATGCTCAAAAATAAAAATACCTGAAGATTTTTGCTTCTTCTTCTTCTGAGGCTTGGAAGGTCCATCACCAACAGTCTTCCTCTTTTTCTCCTTCTTTTCTTCCTTCTTTTTCTTCTTCCTTTTCTTGAACAACTTCTTTCTGCTCTACTTTCTTTTCCTTCTTATCTTTCCTTCCTTCTGGATGTTCTAGCTTTCTTTTCTTCTTTTTTTGACCCTCTATTTCTGGTATAAGATCAGCTGTAGTGAAAAGCTTTTGGTTTCTTATCCATACAGGATCATACGCAGAGCCTTTTTCTTTACAGAGTTTCAGATAGCTGACAACAATGTTTGAATGCTCATTTATGAAAAACAATTCAAAATCAGCTAGAGCAGGAGCCTTTCTGGTCAAGATTTCATGATCCATGCTGGGAGTAGTAGCAATAGTCTCAATCAGATTCATCTTTTTCAGAGTGTGGGTATTTATGGTACTTCCACACATTGCAAAAGGATCTTTAATAATTCTAGCCTTTTCCAGATCACCAACCAGTCCAGTCTGAACCTGAAGATCTGTGATTATTCTTCCAAAAGGAATGATGTTCCTTTTGTACTTAGCAGACTTCATTCTGGCTTGCTCCCTAGAGTCTCTCACACGATTCCACATGTGGTTGAAGATGATGTAAGGAAGATCCACCTTCTCTTGTTTACCAATACAATACAGAATGTATTGTTGGTCCTTGTTGACATAATTTGGAGAAACAGTTGCCTTTCTATGGTAGATGCAACCCAGAAGGATCTTTGCCCAAATTCTGTAGGAATCCTTCAATTCCTTGATGATTGTAGACTCTTTTCCAGATTTGAAGATTTCTGTGTAAACAGCGTCCCAATCTGTTCTTCCAATAATTGCTCCAAAAGCACCTTCAACATTTTCCAAACCAAACAATCTTCTGAGAAGATTTTCTTTGATGGATATTTCTTTGCCATGAACGAACGATAGAATTGCTTTTGGCATGATTGTAGCATGAACCCAAAACTCTTTAACTAAATATGGGTAGACTGGTTCACACAATTGATAGAAGAATGCTTCCCAACCCTGAAAGATCATGTTATCCTTCAAATGAATATCATGTTCTTCCAGATTATCAAAATCGACCATCATTTCAGCAATAACTTCTAATTCGTTCAAAGGAATCAGACAAGTCTTCTGTGGAACATTCTGTTGTTGTTGTTGATCTTGTTCTTGTTGTTGAGAATACGAACCAACTTGTTGCTTGTTTGAAGACGAAGCCATTGAAGATTTCTTGAGATTTAGAGGTTTCTTAACTTTAGGGTTTTTGAAAAGAGAGAAGAGGAGACAGAAATGCATAAACGAAGATGATGAATGTGTGAAAAAGGATAAAATGAATATGAAATGTGTTTAAATAGCCACGGACGTGAAAACAAAATGCAATGAGATTCTGAAAGAGAGCAGTTACAGAATGCAGAGAATCAATCACATTTAATGTTGAGAGACGTTAGTGGAGATAGCGTGAGATTTGAAAAGATTTGCACAATTACCTAGGGCGGCGTCTCATCAACTGCACATATGCTTGTCCCTTCAGAATGAACACGTGGTCATCATCTGGAATAGCTGGTGACAGCTGTTTTGCTTTAATAGAAGTTCTGTATCATACTTAGACATATGAAACGTTAGAAATAACAGAATCAGAGTGACTAAATGATCATACATAACCAGAACATCTGATAAGAAAATAAATAAGCATTTCAAATCTAATCCATATATTAGATCTTCTCAACACCTTCATTCTGGGCATAAATCCATACTGATATTCTTCAGAATGAACTTAAACCTATCTTCAGCAAGGGGTTTTGTAAAGATATCAGCCCACTGATGTTCTGTATCAACAAAGTTTAAAGAAAGAACACCTTTCTGAACATAGTCCCTAATGAAGTGATGTTTGATCTCTATATATTTAGCCTTAGAATGTAAAATAGGATTCTTAGATAAATAAATAGTAGAAGTATTATCACAGAATATAGGAATGTTACTCTCATATATCTGATAGTCTTCTAGTTGACTTTTCATCCAGAGCATATGTGTACTACATCCAGCAGCAGCTACGTATTCTGCTTCTGTAGTAGATAGTGAAATTGTTGCTTGCTTCTTGCTGTACCAGGAGATCAGATTACTTCCCAGAAACTGACAGCTTCCAGAAGTACTTTTCCTTTCAACTCTATCTCCAGCGTAATCAGCGTCACAATATCCTACTAAGTTGTATTCTTCAGATCTTCTGTAGATTAAATCAACATTAGTAGTACCTTTCAGATACCTAAGAATTCTCTTAACAGCAGTTAAGTGAGATTCTCTAGGATCTAATTGGAATCTAGCACACAAGTAAACACTGAATAAAATATCAGGTCTAGAAGCAGTCAGATAGAGAAGAGATCCTATCATACCTCTGTAGATCTTCTGATCTACCTTCTTGCTTACCTCATCCTTACCTAATACACATGTTGGATGCATTGAAGTCTTTGCTTCTTTGCTTTCAGCCATATTGAACTTCTTCAGAAGCTCTTTGACATACTTAGTCTGATGAACATAAGTTCCTTCAGAAGTTTGATTAATCTGAATGCCTAGGAAATACTTTAGTTCTCCCATCATGCTCATCTCAAATTTTGCCTGCATAAACTTAGCAAACGCCTTTCCAAGTGTAGCATTAGATGTTCCAAAGATAATATCATCAACATAAATTTTACAAATTAGCATATCCTTTTTAAAAGTTTTACAGAAAAGAGTTGTGTCTACTTTTTCTCTTGTGAAACCATTATCCAGAAGGAAAGAACTTAATCTTTCATACCAAGCTCTGGGAGCTTGCTTCAAACCGTATAATTATTTCTTTAATTTAAAAACATGTTTTGGAGACTTAAAGTCTTCAAAACCAGGAGGTTGGTGGACATAAATTTCTTCATCTATATAACCATTTAAAAAGGCACTCTTAACATCCATCTGATACAGAGTGATGTTATTCTGAGTGGCAAAAGAAATTAATAGACGAATAGTTCTAACCTGGCCACTGGTGCAAAGGTTTCTGTATAGTCAATACCTTCTTGCTGACTATAGCCCTGAACAACCAGTCTGGCTTTGTTTCTGATGACTTCACCTTTCTCACTCAGCTTGTTTCTGAAGACCCATTTTGTTCCAATGATATTAAATCCTTTAGGTCTTGGAACCAAATCTCAAACATCATTCCTTGTAAACTGATTTAACTCTTCTTGCATGGCAATTATCCAGTCAGCATCTTCTAGAGCTTGATCAACAGAAGTTGGCTCAATCAAAGACACTAGACCAAATTGACATTCTGCATTGTTCTTCAGGAATGCTCATGTTCTTATGGGATCATCTTTCTTTCCAATGATAACATCTTCTGGATGAGCAGAGTTGAGTCTAGAAGACCTTCTGAGTGTTGGCTCTTCAGATATTCTGAGATTCTCTAAAGACGCTGCAACTTGATCTTCTGCATCATCCTTTCCCTTGGGTTCTTCATGATCTGAGTTAGATATATCTATATCTGCAAAATTCTCAAACTACTTTGGCTTTTCATTTCCAAGCTTATCATCAAATCTGATATTGATTGATTCTTCAACTACCAGAATTTCAGTATTGTATACTCTGTAGCCTTTTGAGCGTTTAGAATATCCAAGTAGAAAACACTTCTGAGCTTTAGAATCAAACTTGTTCAGATGATCTTTGGTATTCAGAATATAACAAATACATCCAAATGGATGGAAATATGAAATGTTGGGCTTTCTGTTCTTCCACAATTCATAAGGAGTCTTATTTAGAATAGGTCTTATGGAGATTCTATTCTGAATATAACAAGTTGTGTTAATTGCTTCTGCCCAGAAATTCTTAGCCATATTAGTCTCATTGATCATGGTTCTGGCCATTTCTTGTAGAGTCCTATTCTTTTGTTCTACAACTCCATTTTGTTGTGGAGTTCTAGGACAAGAGAAATCATGGGCAATACCATTTTCTTTGAAATAAACTTCAAAGAATTTGTTCTCAAATTCACCACCATGATCACTTCTGAATGTTATGATTTTACATTCCTTTTCAGATTGAATCTGAGTACATAAGTCAAAGAACACAAAATGTGACTCATCCTTGTGTTTTAAGAACTTTATCCAAGTCCATCTGCTATAATCGTCTATGATGACCAATCCATATTTCTTGCCTCTGATTGATGCTGTTTTAACTGGGCCAAAAAGATCAATGTGCAGAAGTTCTAAAGGCCTAGAGGAAGAGACAACATTTTTAGACTTGAATGCAGGTTTTGAAAACTTCCTTTTCTGACATGCTTCACAAAGAGCATCAGACTTATATTTCAGATTAGGGAGTCCTCTGACCAGATTAAGTTTGTTAATCTGAGAAATCTTTCTCAAACTAGCGTGACCTAATCTTCAGTGCCATACCCACTGCTCTTCGTTAACAGACAGAAGGCAAGTAACCTTTTGGCTCTTAAGATATGTGAGATCAATCTTATAAATGTTGTTCTTTCTCTTGCCTGTAAATAGGATTGAGCCATCCTTCTGACTAATAGCTTTGCAAGACTTTTGATTAAAGATTATGTCATAACCATTGTCACTTAATTGACATATGGACAATAAGTTATGAGCTAATCCATCTACTAAAAGAACATTAGTTATAGAGGGAGAGTTACCAATACATATGGTTCCAGAGCCAATCATTTTACCCTTCTGGTTCCCTCCATACTTTACTTCTCCCGCAAATTTAAGTTCCAGATCTTGGAACATAGACCTTCTTCCCGTCATGTGACGTGAGCACTCAGAGTCCAGGTACCATGACATGTTTGTCTTTTGAGCTTTGAAGGAGATCTGCAACAGGAATTATCTTATCCTTAGGTACCCACATTCTTTTGGGTCCTTTGGGGTTAGTCCTTCTCAAGTTCCGATTGAACTAAGATTTAGCATAAGATTTGTCATACAATTTTCTAGAGTGTGCAACAACATATTTCTTTGTGTGTTATGTGGAAACTCTTAGAGTGAGATGTGTGCTTGATATCATGAGAATGGCCATGTTTGAACTGTACATACAAAGGTTTGTATTTGATAATCATTTCATCAACAGGTTCAAGTTTATATGGGTTTTCACCCTCAAAGCCTATGCCTATTCTCTTGTTTCCACTTACACCATATATCATAGAGGCTAGTTGACTTCTGCCTATACCTCTAGATAAGAACTTTCTGAAGCTCAAGTCATATTCTTTCAGAATATTTTTAGTGCTTGGAATAGACTTTTCTGAACCTGAAGATGATTCAACATCTTTAGTTAATTTTAAAACTTTTTCCTTAAGTTCAGAGTTTTCTATTTCAAGTCTCTTAGTCTCATATTCAAAAAGCTTTTTGAACTTTTTGTATTTGATACTAAGTTGACTCTTGACTTCCAGAAGTTCTGATAAGCTGGAAACTAGATCATCTCTAGTAAGTTCAAAAAATACCTCATCAGAGTCTGAATCAGAAGTAGACTCTTCACCAGCATCAATTGTTGCCATGAGTGCTATGTTGGCTTGCTCATCTTCAGAGTCTGACTCTTGATCTGATGAATCTGAGTCATCCTATGTAGCCATTAGACCTTTCTTCTTTTCAAATCTTTTCTTGGGTTTTTCCCTCTGAAGCTTTGGACATTCATTCTTGTAATGTCCGGGTTCCTTGCATTCATAGCACGTCACTTTCTTCTTGCCATATCTTCGGTGTTCAGAAGATTCTCCCTTTTCAGGCCTCTTGAAGTTCTTGAAGTTCTTGAATCTTCTCTGCTTGCTCTTCCAGAGTTGATTTACTCTTCTGGATAAGAGAGATAATTCATCTTCTTCTTCTTCTGACTCTGACCCGTCAGATTCTTCTTCTTCTGCCTAAAAAGCGTTATTGTATTTTTTATTATTAGATTTTAATGCAATAGACTTACCTTTATTTTGAGGCTCATTTGCATCCAGCTCAATCTCGTGACTTTTCAAGGAACTTATCAGTTCTTCAAGAGACACCTCATTCAGATTCTTGACAATCTTGAAAGCAGTCACCATGGGTCCCCATCTTCTAGGT
The DNA here is from genome assembly GCF_029867415.1 of Vicia villosa. Classification (NCBI taxonomy): domain Eukaryota; kingdom Viridiplantae; phylum Streptophyta; class Magnoliopsida; order Fabales; family Fabaceae; genus Vicia; species Vicia villosa. Next base: position 234,512,812 of record NC_081180.1, on the reverse strand, counting down.
AAGCTTCTGATAATCTTCTTTACATGATCAGCTTTGGTGTAGCCTTTATCTAGCACTCTCAATCCAGCAGTCAGAGTCTGAAATCTGGAAAACATTACTTCAATGTTCTCATCTTCCTTCATCTTGGATGCTTCATACTTCTGGATTAGAGCTAGAGCCTTTGTCTCCTTTACTTGAGCATTTCCATCATGAGTCATCTTTAGAGATTCAAAGATATCATGAGTTGTTTCTCTGTTTGTTATCTTCTCATACTCAGCATGAGAGATAGCATTTAACAATATAGTCCTTGACTTGTGATGATTTTTGAATTCTTTCTTTTGGTCATCACTCATAGCTTGTCTTGTAATCTTGACTCCACGAGTATTTACAGGATGTGTGTAACCATCCAACACTAAGTCCCATAAGTCACCATCTTGACAAAGAAAGTAACTTTCAAGTCTATCCTTCCAATACTCAAAGTTTTCACCATCAAAGACTGGTGGTCTATTGTAACCATTGAAGCTGCTGCTTCCATTGTTACCATTGTTTTGCTCAGGAGTAGAGGTAGAAGTAGTTGTTTCAACTATTTTGTGTTTTTCTCCCTGAATCTTTTGTCTAACACGGTTAAGTGCTTGCACCTAGAACCGGCGCTCTGATGCCAATTGAAGGAGTGAAAAACACTTAGAAAGCGGGGGGGGGGGATTGAATAAGTGTTACTTCTCAAAAATGGTAGATAAAAATAAATAACATAATTATTTTTATCCTAGTTCATTGTTAACTAAACTACTCCAGTCCACCCCTGACAAGGTGATTTACCTCAACTGAGGATTTAATCCACTAATCCAACTGATTACAATGGTTCTCCACCAAGATACCCTCTAAGTCTTCTAGAGTCTACAAATCACAACTTGATCACTCTAGGAAATCCTTTTACAATCAATGTAAAAATAAATATTACAAGAGTTTAATTTGCTTCTAAGAAAGCTGTAATCACCAAGTGATATTTCTCTTAAGTTCTAGTTCGTAACACTCACTAAAATATTACAAAGTTGTGAGTTTGAAGATGAAGTTCTTCTTTGCTTTTTCTTGATTTCAATTTGACAGCGTTTTGGTATATTTGTGCAAGAGAGTTGTTGCTGCTTCTGAATCAGAACTTCTATTTATAGGCGCTAGAGGAAATGCGACCGTTGGGAGCATTTAATGCTTTGCGTGAATAGTACACTGCTGCATTTAATGTTTCACACTTTTGTCAACTACCTCGAGCCATGCTTTCACTGCTTTTACTGACTTTGCCTTTTGTAGCTTCTAACGTTACTTTTGTGAGTCAGAGATTTGACGTTATAGTATTTTGTACTTGTACTTTTTTCTGGACTCAGAATATGTAGAATAGACGTTTGAATATCAGAGTCTTCAGCTTTGGTGCAGATGCAACTTCTGTCTACAGACTTTGAAGTGCTTTGAGCGTGATACCATCAGAGCTTCAGAGCTTTCCTTCTGACTGCCATCTTCTGATGCTTTCCAGTTCATGTTATGATTTTGTAGGACCATTTTCTGATGTCTTGCCCGACCATGTTCTGATGAAGCCATCCAGAACTTCTGGGTCAGTGCTTCTGAACGCTGATTTATGCATACTCTTTTATACTTTTCCTGAAATGGAAAATGTGAATAATTAGAGTACCACATTCTCTTATACAAAATTCATATATAATGTTATTATCAAAACTAAAAATATTGATCAGAACATTTCTTGTTCTAACAATTAATACCGTTCAAAGATGCATATCTGGACCACCAAATTACTTTTGAATAAATGGTGTTTATAAAGATGCATCTTCGGACACACTTTTTACATATAAGAAGATGCATCTCCAGATTCATTTCTTACAAAATAAGGGTGCCTCTTCAATTTGGTTTGAGAAATGGTGAAAATAGGTCTGTCTGAAGATGCATCTTTGGATGCTAGGGACAACGTGGACTTTTCACGGTGGTGTGGGAACACCTATAAGGGTGGAAAAAGAATTTCCCAAAATGTTTCAGAGCTGTTAATATTGACTTATTCATTGTACCTAAATTTATTTTTGAATCATTTGGTTAATTGACCATTATTTTAAAAATTTTAAATTTAAGAGGTGTTAATTCAATCATAATAAGTATTCTTAATTACTTATAAAAATATATATGCATCCCTTGAATATTGACTCATCTATTTTTAACATATTTTAAAAATAAATATTTTTTAGATGATCATAATTGGTTGAAATTATATGAAAAAGACGTTTAGAATATGATTGATAACACTATTAATGAATGTTCTCATTTCAAGGATGTAATTTAGGAGGCAATAAAAAAGGTGTACTTGCTAAAAAAAGTACAATGATGGACAACTCCTAATAGATTGGGGTTGTATGATATTTAAGGTTTATGGTGTGTTGAAAGCTCACTAATGTAAGAGTTATGGAGAACTATTATATGTGTATTTGTGAGGGAAATTTTGTGACCCCTTCCCTTTCTGTAAACATGGTATATATAGGAGACCGCTTTGGCTTGGATCACATGCCAAAACGAGCGGTTTCCCCTTCTTTCAATCAAAGATGTGGGAGTGGGAAGACTGGATTCTTCTTTTAATTATGGAAGAAGCAATTATTCCCCACTCCATAACTTATTATGTGCACGCTATGTACCTCATTTGTTGAATCAGTAGGGGACGTGGGTTGAATAGGGCAGCTAGGCACATCCCGATAGAGCAACTTCTCATGCCTTCTGGGCAACCTATGGCCTGACCAAGAGGCGCTCACCCAATATTGGGTGTGACAGACTCAATTTGTATCATTTCATGCTATTCCTTCTAAGGCCCGATAAAATTAACCTGAACCAAATGACATTTAGAGTTTTTCAATAAAAAGTGAGATATATAGATACATACTTATTCCTATAAATAATTATCCCATGAACGACACATCAAAAATTTAAGAGTTAATACCATGTTTCCGACCCTCGAGTCGTGAGTTTCCAACTCTCGTGTTGTGATTGGTTTGTTTTCCGACCCTCGAGTCGTGAGTTTCCAACCCTCGTGTTGTGATTGGTTTGTTTTCCGACCCTCGAGTCGTGAGTTTCCAACCCTCGTGTTGTGATTGGTTTGTTTGCCGACCCTCGAGTCGTGAATGTTTGACATGCTATTTTCTTCGACCCTCGAGTCGTGAGTCTCCAAGAAAGTGAATCTTTTTCATGCAGGCAAACTTGCTAGAACTATGGCAAACAATCTTCTATGCTGGTAAACTTGTCCGAACCGGGGAAAGTGGATCCCATTGGTGCATGTGAGCTTGCTAGAACTATAGCAAATGATCCTTTTGGGATTACTCAAACTACGATAGTAAGTAGGTATGGCTAACTGCGACGACTTACTAGAGCTATAGTAAGTGGGTCATACCATCTACGATAAACTTACTGAAACTACAATAGTAAGTAGGTATGGCTAACTGCGACGACTTACTAGAGCTATAGTAAGTGGGTCATACCATCTACGATAAACTTACTGAAACTACGATAGTAAGTAAGTATGGCTAACTGCGATGACTTACTAGAGCTATAGTAAGTGGGTCATACCATCTACGATAAACTTACTGAAACTACGATAGTAAGTAGATACGACCAACTGCGACGACTTACTAGAGCTATAATAAGTGGGTCATACCATCTACGATAAACTTACTGAAACTACGATAGTAAGTAGGTACGACCAACTGCGAAGACTTACTAGAGCTATAGTAAGTGGGTCATACCATCTACGATAAACTTACTGAAACTACGATAGTGAGTAGATACGACCAACTGCGAAGACTTACTAGAGCTATAGTAAGTGGGTCATACCATCTACGAAAGACTTACTCAAACTACGATTGTGAGTGGGTATACCAACTGTGACGACTTACTAGAACTATAGTAAGTGAGTTACCTACAAACTGCAAAAACCTTGCTAGCACTATAGCAAGTTAACTATCTTCTACACAGCATTCATCACGTTAGTCCCTCGACAGTGATCTCTTCAACACTACAAAGGGTTTTACAAAAGGTTTTACAACAGGTTTTTTTCAAAGGGTTTCCCAATTGGGGCCATTCATCACGTTAGTCCCTCGGCAGTGATCTTCTCCAAAACTTTATCAATAACAAACAAGGGTTTTATTTTTCTTTTCCAAAGTTACTAACATACTTCAACTAACATAACTAACAGTCGTGCATCATGCAATTGCATACCTCATTCATACATAATGCATACATTGCTCTCATTTATTTTGAGAAGCTCACTGCACCATACATTACATGCATCATAACATTGCATAAAATCAAGGTTGCCTTTTCAGGCCATGCTACAATCAAAACACGTGGTTCCTTCCAAAAAGCATTTGCACTCAAAAAAAGAGGCGTATTTACCTTGGATGGCATCTTTAAGCCCATCTCCAACCGAACTTCTTCACAACAAATGCAAATTTCAGGGCATTTCAGTGTTCAATCATCTTCTACCTTTAGATCACGATAGGCAGACGTGCCTATCTGACTCTTCAGGTTTAAGAAGATTGAACAGGGGCAGCTGTCATACCCCAAAATTTGTCCGATCAAAGCTGCGTCTATTAATTCATCAGGGGTATTAGGATAAGGGTTATGAGGTTTAACATTTCTATTGTTAAACCCATTCTCTTATAAACCGTTTTGAGTTAAAACAGGGGTATAATCAACAGGTATTTGGGCCCAATCAGTTGGCCCAATTTATCCTTAGAAGGTTTGATTTCTTTTACAATAATTAATCAATATTTATTTTATTGTTATAATTTTATTATTATTTATTAATATTAGGATTTAGTATTATTATTAAACATTTGAAATAATATTATTATGATTATTATTATTATTTAGATTAAGGTTATTATTATTATTATTATTAGGATTAGAATAATTAGTATTTTATTTTTATTCAGGGTTAATGTTGTAATAAGATTATATCAATTTTGGTTTAACTTATTTTGGGTTATTAGGTTAATTGGGCACTAGGTCCATTAAAAATATTAAAAAAAAAACCCTAATTTGTGCATTATAAAAGGAGGCCAATTCCATTCCACAAAAGCTCTCTTTCTCACCACTATTTTCCCAGTCACGTACATATTTACACTCTCACACTCTAACCCTTATTTTGGCATTGTCTTGAACATACTCCAATAAACAAACCTGAAAATCAACATCACCCTATAAACTCCCACTATAACCAACACCTTCATATTTGCAACCAACAACAACAAAACTTCATCACAGCATATCTAACATCATCTTCCAAAATCTCAATAAACACAACAACACAACAAAAAAAGGGAGAGAACTTTAATTGTAACACAACAATACACCATCAAAAATCAAGAAAAAAGGGAGAAGGAAGAAGTGGCCACACTCCGTTGGAAACCATACAGATCCGACACGCAGCCACCAGCCGAACCACCGTTTCGGATCTCACCCGCCGCTGCAACCTTGCCGCCTGACCACCGTCCCCACCTCTTAGTGATCCTCTCGGCGCATCTCTCTGGGCAAGTGAAAAATAGTGGCTACTGTGTACTTGAAGAAGGAGAAGGAGGTAAGAGCATCCACATCCATACCACCCAATTTGGTGGTATAAATGGACCCCACTTAATATAATATATTATTTCACACTTCTCAATTATTTAAACCACTCATTAAAATTTGTAAATATCCATACTATCCATCTAAAAACTTAAAATGGGTCCCACTAATCACACAATATACACTAAAAAATTAAAAAGCACCGTAGCATTATTTGGATATGGTAGTTATGTAATACTACACCATTTGCATTCAATTATCCATATTATTATGACAGAAGTGGTACATGTGGCAAATACCACCCCCTATATTTATGCTCTAACATGATTTAATTTTGCTGTTAAGAGAAATTTTTCAATCTGTAGATCATATTTTCGTATTTTGTTAACATACTGTTTTTGTCTTGTTTTATTATTATTTATGATCTTTTTAGTAATTTCATGTTGTTAGTGGGCCTTGCACCCATTAATTAGTGGGCCATTAGTTTAATTCACTAGACTTAGGAATATAACAAAATAAAATAAACTTTTTTTGCAAATGTTTTAATGGAATTCAACAAACAATTTTTTAAGGATTTAATTAATTAGATTTGAAATTTTGTTAGAGCACGTTCATGTAATCAGTTTGTTCCAGAATTCATTCCAAATTAAATCATGATATACAATAAAGTAAAAAACAAATATTTAATTCATTGGTTTTCGAATTAATTTAGTTTATATAGTTAATTTAGACTATTTATCTATATTTAAAAAAGCAACAATAAAATAACTAATCAATTTAAATCATCTTTTTATATTAATATTGAATTAATATCAATATTTAATATATATTTTATACGCACAATTAAGGTTATTTCGTTATTTGTTTTAATCAAACCTATTGATTACGATAATTAACGATAATCAATTTCCTTTATATTAATAATCCATTTAAAATACAATCAATTTGTTAATGGTTATAATCGAATCGATCGATTAGTATAATTAACAATCCTTCATTAGTTTATTAATCGTTTTAATCAAACCAATTGGTTGCGATGCTTAATAATAAAACAATTCAATTCCCAAAATAATTAAAATAATTAAAACACATTTATTTGCTATTAGTGATAATCGAATCTATCGATTAGAATTGTTAGCAATCCTTTACTAATCTATTAGTTATGGTGATCAAACCTATTGATCATTGCGATTAATAGAACAAATCAAATCAGGGTTGTACGCCAAATCTTAAAACACTCTTTCATCTTCAAACTACGGATTTTCATCACTGCGATAAGGTAATTCAAAATACCTTGCAAACCACAAATTTCAAAACTACGATAAGGTAAATCAAAATACCTTCAACACATTCATATTAAATCTAAGGCGTACAACCCTTCCCCGAACTACGTTGACCCTGATCCTCCATAAGGAGGTACGTAGGCACTTGTTAACAAGGCGAGTCCCCTCCCCCAAAACCTCAATTCATCCAAATCTCACTTTTCGCCCTTTTCATTTCTTTAGCTATTAACCTTAGTAATTTTAGCCATAAAAACCTTTGCCTTAAACTCAAAACCTTAGGAAAGGGTTAAGGGTGCCTAATGTCATACCCCAAAATTTACCCGATTTAATTTGCATCTGTCAATTTATTAAGGGCGTTAAAAATTAGGAGCCATAGGGTTTATTATACCTATTATTAAACTCGCTCTCCTATAAAATGCCCTTATAATTTGGTTCAAAATAAATAGGGGTGTGAATAGCAAATATTTGAGCTTCAACTTGTTTTGGCCCCATGTGTTTCTCATCATTTAATCACTTCTTACTTACCAATTAAATACTCTTATTGTCACTAATTATTATTATTTTTTTATTTATTAAGATTGACATTAAGATCACCACTATTTAAATAAATATTATTTGTTTGATTTAAGATTATGGGTTATGTTAATTTTATTATTATCATAAAAAAAAGCCTATTTTTTAGTTAAATTCATAATTAAATTAGCTTGATAACTAATTAATTAGGTTAATTGGGAGCATTGCTTTTTGTTGCTGTTTTTGGGCCAAAAGCGAGTTATTGAGGAATTAGGCCAGGGGTCAGATTTGGGCCAGGTGGATATTGGGCTTGGGTCAGACCATGGGTTGAGTTTGGGTCTGGTTAAACCCGGTTCCTATTCATCTCCTTCTCCCACGAGCTTCTGCGCCGCAGCTCCGCATCTCCTTCAATGACAAACCCTAATCCCAAATACCCAGGCCCACAGTGATTCGTAAATCAAATCTTCAACCAAACTCAATCTAATCTCAGACGAAATCAATTAAATTGTCAATTAAAACATAATCAAATCTTCAGATTGAATCAAAGACGAAATAAAATCTGAGCTAAGCATAAACGAAACAAGAAAGATTTTATTAAATCGTTTATGATTACAAACGAATTCTGAAAGAATCAAACCTTACAATCAAGACCTGAAGCAATCTAATCTAATCTAATCTAATCTAATAATTCCTAAAATCAATCTAACCCTAGACTATATAAACTGAAGAAATAAACAGAAGAGGGGTCGAAGAAATTTCTGGGGGAAGCAGTCTTTTGCGCCGCCGCGAGCACAAACCTTAAAAACTTGAATCTTCAATCAAACCTGCAAACAGAAGAAAGAGAGGAGGATTAGAGCGAGGGGGAGCTTACACGATCCAGAAAATCAAGAACACAAGGTAACCACCGTCAAACTTAGCTTAGGGCTTGAATGATTGCATGCTTGTATGTTTGGTTGATTTACAGATCTGGGTTTAATTAGGGTTAGGGTTCTTCAGAATTGGGGTTAGGGTTCATACTATTCGAAGGTTAGAGTTTGTATTCATAGGTTAGGGATGAAGTTTATCATCCCTAGATGAACTTCATCGTCATCCAGGCTAGGGTTCTCAAGGGTTCAGGTTTGGGCGGAAGGTTGAAGATGAATCTTCATCTTCATCTGGGTTTTAGACGAAGGAATCTGGGTAGGGTTCGAAGGTTCTGGGTTGGGGGGCTTGAATATTCCGATGAATGTTCATCGGAAGCTGGGTTTGGGGGATGGTTCACGATGGGGATGAGGGTTTTATTTTATTGTTTCTGGGTTGCGTTCAAGAGTGAGAGAACGAAGAGGGGAAGAGAGAAGTTAGAGAGAGAAAGAAAAGAAAGAAATGAGAGAGGGGAGGGAGACAGACGAGAGATAACTCTATCTCTGTGTCTACGGATGATGAATGCGTGGCCTCCTCATGGCCATCCGTTGGACGCTGCGAACATGATTCGCTGTGCACATCCATGTTGTACACCCTGGGACATCAACGCATGCATGCCGTTGATGAAGATTCAAACGGATCTCAACCTTACACGTGTCTGAGCGCGCGCCCTGGTACCACGCCCGCGCACACATCTGATCCTAACGGATCTAAAAATAATGGGCTCACCCCTTTGCTAATTACATTCCCCAGAATTACTACCCTTTAACAAAATACACCCCACATGTGAAAAATAAAATAGAACTAATTAATTAAATTTCTACAATTTTAATAATTTATTTAATTGTTTTTCTTGATAACTTAATTTTCTCCTCGAACCGACTATACCCATTAGTCGCATTAGACGAGAAATAATTTTTTAAATTAATTTATTAATTATAAATCAATTTTCTCCTCGACCCGACTAAACCTATTAGTCGCATTAGACGAGAGATAAAACTTGATTATAAATCTAAAACACATTCAATTTGCTGCCCGCGATGATCAATCTATCGATCTGAGTAACCAGCAATGCCCCTTAATCCGTTAGCTATACTGACCAAATCCATTGGTCATTGCATCTAACGGTGCCAAATCAAATCAGGGTTGTATGCCAAACCTCAAAACACTTTCATCTTTTAAAACAAATTTCAAAACTACGATAGGCCATTCAAAAAGCCTTTAAACAATTTCAAACTACAAATTCTAATTCTAAGGCGTACAACCCTGTGCCCGAACTACGTTGACTCTAATCCTCCATAAGGAGGTACGTAGGCACTTGGTAACAAGGCGAGTCTCCCCCCTATAATTTCAATTCATCTCTAAATTCCAATTTCTACCCTTTTCACTTCCTTAGCTATAAACCTCATAAAAACTGCCATAAACCTTTAACTTTACAATGTAGCCTTTAGGAAAGGGTTGAGGGTGCCTAATACCTTCCCTCAACCTGATTATAATAACTTACCCCGAATCTCACATCTGCGTAGGGTTTCCTATTCTCCCTTCAGAATAGGTGGCGACTCTAAACCTTTCAATTTTAGGGCAGGTTGCTACAGTTGGCGACTCTGCTGGGGAGGACACTATAGGTTAATTATTATGCTCCTAAGGTGGGAGAGGGTTTAGGTTTGTGGTTAATGGTTTAGGTTTTTGGCGCATTTTAGGGTTTGGCAAACTTGCCACTTTTAGGGTTTGGGGGAAGGTTTATCTTTTAATAAATATTTAATTTTTGTTTTATTTATTAATTGTTTTTATTTTCATTAAATGTTTATTCGCCATATCTGCATTAAATGTTTAATTGTTATATAATTTGCACTGTTGGGTTATATATTATTGCTGTTAAGCCTAAACGTGAGAATTATAATTAAGACCAGAGGGGAACTACATCGCCTACGAGTCTTGTTATAATTCCACTCAGAGTGGGTTAAATATTCGGAAAGGTCTGATACGAGGCTCGACCTTGTTGAGGGCTGGACTGGGTATTTAGCTGATCTCTCTGGGAACCAACCCCTAAAATTCGAACCTCATGGACCAATGAGTTGTTCCAAAATCCAAAGAGACAAAAAGTCTCTGCGGCTACGAACGATCCCATGAGACCTTCTAGAACATTCCCATGGGAAGGGTAGGCTCCCGAGCCGTTACGTCGAACCTATGAACTTAGGGCCTATGTGATTATATGCTGAATATGTGCTTATTATTATTATAATATTGTGTTTTTTTTGTGTATAACTATTTGCATGCATCATACATCATACTGAGAGAATATGTGCTTCTTTTAATTCATTTGAATTTCTGAAGAAGGTAAAGACATGAATTGCTGAATATGCTGCTATTCATGTCTTTACCTTCTTCAGAAATTCAAATGAGGATCCGACTCCCACTATTCTTGCTAATATTTATTATACTATCCATGATCGATGTGAAAAGAAAAGGGGAGCGATATCTTGTTGTGTTCATTTATTGTACTCTTGGTTGACTTCTCATCTTTACAAGGCTAGCTATTTAATCAAAGATTTGACTAGGCATGAATGGTCTCAAAAACTAAGAGCTCTCAAGGCGGATTCTATCTTTTGGTTTGCAAGGAAATTAAATTCTGAGAGAATTATTTATAAATGTGGGGAATTCAACAATGTGCCTTTAATGGGAACTTTAGGTTGCATTAATTACAACCCCGTGTTAGCATTGCGCCAATCGGGTCATTCTATGGATTGTGAGCCTTCTGATCAATAAGTGGAAGGGTTAATTTTGCATGACAATGGAAAAGGAGATCCAAGAACATTAAAGAAAATAATTCAAGCTTGGAAGCATGTTCAAACAAAGAACTATGGGCCGAAGAATGTTGTTGCTAAGGAACCTTACACTAAATGGGTTCAAGAGAGAGTTGGAAAGATTTTGCTTCCTTTTGTTGTGGATCCCACGTACAAGCCCGATTCTCCTAATCGTGTTTCTCTATCCATCGAAGAGATAGAAGGAATCAAGGCTGCCCTAGAGGCGTCCCGTAAGGAAAAGGAAAAATTAGAGCTTGACATACATCGACTTTCCAACGAAAAAAGCCAACTAAGTTTCGATCTTAAGGAGAAGAGCCAAGAGCTTCAAGCCGCTAAGGAAGAGAATGATAGACAAAGGCATAAAAGAAAGCGTGCAACCGAAGGAGTCCTAAGTGCCAACTTTGATTTAATTGCACATAATGAAAGGTTGAAACAAGCGGGTATAGAAATTGCAAGGTGGAGGAGGCGTTATGAAAAGGCTTCCCATGACAAAGCGGAATCCGAGAAAAATCTAGAAGTTGTGGTCTTTGAATTAACGGATAGGACTAAAGATCAAGAGGTAGAAATAAGAAATCTCAAATTTGATCTTCAAGAAGCTCGCAATTCTGGACAAGAAGAACGCACAAGGAGATTAACTACGGAAGAAGCACTTTTACAGCGCACCGGTGAGTACAATAGAGCACTCCAAGCTATGGCATCGCTTAGGCAAGTATTTATAAGGCAAAGGGAGATATATGAGGCTGCAAGGGATGAAGGGGATTATTGGAAAAGACAATACACAATTATTTCTACGGCAAATGAGCATGTGAGCATGGTTCCCAAGATGCTTGAAGAATATGAGAAATGTCGTAAGAATTATGACAAGCTAGTCTATTTGTGCAATGATTTAATCTTAGACATTCCGAAGAGTTTGGAAAAAGCGGAGTCTTCTCCCATCATCCTTCCCGAAGAAGTGAAGGAGTTCTTGGAACTTTGTAGGGGCATGGTGGACAAATTCAAGGAGGATATTCATAGGCGTTCTTAGTCATTTATAGTTTTATTTTATTTGGAAGTTTAATTTCTTTGTTTGTTTATTTCCTTTTGCAACATGAACAATTTAAATTGTACTTTCTTTAAAGTATTTTAAATTAATGAAGTGTGTTTATTTCCGCATTATTTAATTTCTTCGCAATATTCACCGAAAAGGATTATTATTAAAAAAAAAGGGAGTTTTGTTTTAAAAAAAAAAAGAGTTTTTAAAAGAAAAAGGAAAGGAAAAATAATATATATATATATATATATATATATATATATATATATATATAAATATATATATATACATATATATATATATATATATATATATATATATATATATATATATATATTTATAAATATATTATAATAAGGATGTGGATAAGACATGAGCATAGCATAAACATAGCATTCATAGCACGCATATCATTTTATTTTTTTTGCAAACATTAAAAAAAAACTGTCTTTATCTCCAGTCACGCCATTGCAACCATACCGCCCTACCAAACAAGAGCTCAGAAGAAGAAAGCGATGGAACAACTAGAGCAAAACCAAGCCGCCCTTCGTGAGGAATTGACCCAACTGAAAGGCACTGTTGAGGATCTCAAAGGGGGAATGACCCAAATGTTGAGCTTTATGAAAGGTCTCAAGGATAAGCAAGACAAGGCTAAGGAGGTTCAAGACCAGTATGAGGAGATACCAAACGATGGCAACCCATTGTTAGGATATGTTCGAGGCCATGACCCTCACAAGACAAAGGCTCACTCCTTTAAGAAGGTCGCTACGACCCATGAAGAGGGAGAAGCCTCTCAAGAAGGATTTATTCCTGCTACTCAGAAGGAAGGGACGTCTCGCACAGTTTGCATTCCTGTCAACAATCCTCTTAGGGATGAGGACTACTTGGATCTACAATATGGGGACACTGATGACACAAACCAAGTCCCTCAACCCAAGCTGACCTCCACTAATTCTGGGGAGGATTCTAAGGATAGTGGACAAATCAAGGCATTGGAAGAAAGACTGAAAGCTGTAGAAGGATATGATGCCTTCGACGTGGATACTTTTGAAATGAGTTTAGTCCCAGATCTGACTATTCCACACAAGTTCAAAGTTCCAAACTTTGAAAAATACAAGGGGCTCACATGTCCGAGGAATCACTTGCGCATGTATGTGTGAAAGATGGCTGCTTATGCTCATGATCAAAAGCTGGTGATTCATTTTTTCCAAGATAGCTTGAGCGGAGCGTCGGTTGACTGGTATATGCAACTGGAGAAGTCTTACATCCGAAGCTGGAATGACCTTGCTAATACATTCCTGAAACAATACAAGTACAATTTGGACATGGCACCCAATCGGATGCAACTCCAAAATTTGTCACAGAAGAAAGAGGAATCATTCAAGGAGTATGCCCAGAGGTGGAGGGAAATGGCTTCCCGAGTCCAACCTCCCCTGTTGGAGAAGGAACTTGTAGACATGTTTATGGCTACGTTGCAAGAACCATACTAAGATAAAATGGTCGGAAGCGTATCTTTAGGATTTTCAGACTTAGTGGTTATTGGTGAAAGGATCGAGAACGGAATTAAGAATGGGAAGATACAAGGGGCGTCATCTGGATCTTATCAGTCAAAAAGGCCCACTCCCACCTTCGCAAAGAAAAAGGAAGGAGAGACTAATGCAGTGGTGCATCAGGAAGCTAGACCCCCCATGTCATTCCCACCGCAACAAAACCGGTTCCAAGGTCATCAAAGGAGATTCGATCCATTGCCTACCTCTAAAAAGGAGATACTGAGATATTTGATAAATGAGTCCTTGGTAGAAATTAAACCATTGGCACCTCTTCCTCCAGGCAAGATCACACCCAACTACAAAGCTAATGAAAGGTGTGAATTTCACGCCAATTCTCCCGGGCACACGTTGGAGAAATGCTGGGCTTTCAAACATATAGTCCAAGACCTGATAGAGTCAGGGGCAATCGCCTTTGACAAACCCAATGTGAAAACAAATCCTATGCCACACCATGATGGCGCAGTCAATGCAATTGAGGTCGTTACTGAGCAAGAGTTGGTTCAACAAAGAAGCTCCCCCATAGACGCCCTTAAGAGGTATCTACTTATAAAGGGGTTCGTCTTAGAACACAACGAGGCTTTCAAAGACACTCTACAGAGACTCACGGATCAAGGATTGATTCAGCTGAAGGAACATTCTGAGGAAGAGTATGTGGCTATGGTGGATAGGAACGAGCCGTTGATAATACCCACTCAAGGGGCAAGAAAGCCATTAATCATCCCCTGTGTGAGACTACCATTGATGATACCAACGCAAGAGCATACTAGGATAATCCCAATCAAGGATCCATATCCTTTGGACAAAATGAAAGCGGTGCCTTGGGAGTACAATTCTGGTACCAATCCTGCTGTGTCAAGCATTGTGGGACCTGGGGGCATGACTCGTAGTGGTCGTATATTCAAAACTGCACAAGCGCAACCAACGTCTAATGAAAACTTGACGCAGTCTGGTGATCAAGCTGTTGTGAGACCAAATAACGAGGCTGAGCCCAAGGATAAAGAAGCTAGTAATAAGGATGCTAAAGAGTTTCTTGCTTTAATCAAGAAGAGCGACTATAGGGTGGTGGATCAGTTACAATAGACACCTTCTAAGATATCACTCTTATCATTGCTGATACATTCCGAGAGACATCGAGACGCCTTGATGAAGATTTTGAATGCCGCCCATGTAACTAAAGACGTCACAGTCAACCAGTTTGACGAAATGGTGGCTAACTTAACTGCTGGGGCATGCTTGGGTTTCAGTGATCATGAGTTACCTCCACAGGGAAAGGCGCACAATAAAGCCTTACATATCTCCATACAATGTGGAAAAGCTCATCTGGCCAGAGTTCTGATTGACACAGGTTCATCACTGAATGTGATGCCAAAGGCTACACTGGATAAAATAGCTTTGGAGGGTCTTGTGGTTAGACCAAGTCGTGTGGTGGTTAAAGCTTTTGATGGATCGCAGAGTCCGGTATTTGGAGAAGTAGACCTTCCTGTTATAGTTGGTCCTCATACCTTCTGCATCAATTTCCAAGTGATGGAGATTGAACCAGCTTATACCTGCCTACTAGGGCGTCCTTGGATTCACGCAGCTGGAGCAGTGACCTCCACCCTCCATCAGAAGATAAAATTTGTGGATGGGAATTCTATAGTGACTATCAACGGAGAAGAAGATATATTTGTCAGCAACCTGGATTCATACAGGTACATTGAGGTTGGAGAAGGGGCACTGGAGACTGCATTCCAGGCATTGGAGATTGCAACTGCTGTCACACTACCTGTGGAAAAGGTGAGAAGGGCGGTAACATCCTGGAGAGATCTACAAGACCTGAATGTGGAAGGTTGGGGAAAAGTACCAGAGATCTTAGAGAAGAAGGATCGCATAGGGCTGGGGTACCAACCATCAAGGATCACAAGTACTGAGAAGGAGGGACAACAATTCCCCCCGATCATGCAGACTTTTGAGACAGGCGGGTACGAACATGTGGCTATGGTGTCCAACAAGGATTCTCAGGAAGGAACGTCCAACTTCATCTGAGAGGTCAGGCCAGGAGAGCAACTTCAGAATTGGACAAGCCTGGAGATACCGGAGATAGTTTTTATTTCAAAGTAATTTGCTTTTGTGTGTTTTATTTCCCTTTCAAATAAAGAAAAAAAATAACGCTCATGCCTCGCCCGAAGCATAGAGTTGGTTTGTAAGGGCCCCATTTATTTTCAAGTTTAAAAGTTTATTAATAAAATTTTCTTTGCATTTGGTATTGAAAATATCATATTTTCTCGCATTTATTTCTTTTCCTTTCAAAATGACAAATAAATTTCTTGCACAAAAAAAGCACGTTCATATCTGCATACTAAAAACAAAACATAAAACGTGTGCAGATCACCTTCTAACACTACCGATAATAATACTGCTGAAACTCTATACAAACTCGAGGCTCTCGCTATTCAGTCCGAAGAAGGGGATGAGGAAGACGATGAACTTCCGGAGGAGTTGTCAAGGTTAATGGATAAGGAATCCAAAAGCATGCTCCCTCCTCAAGAGGCCATTGAAACCATAAATTTGGGTACAGACGAAGAACCCAAGAACATCAAGATTGGGGCAACACTGAACGAGGACGTGAAAGCGATGCTAATCAAGCTCCTCCACGAGTATGCAGATATATTTGCTTGGTCATACCGTGACATGCCGGGGTTGGATACTGATATCGTTGTACATAGTTTACCACTTAAAGAAGGATGTGCACCTGTCAGGAAAAAGCGTAGACGAGTTCGACCGGATATGGATAGTAAAATCAGGGAAGAAGTACTCAAACAGTTCGACGCCGGGTTTCTTGCTGTTATTGACTACCCACCATGGATTGCCAACATAGTGCCAGTTCCTAAGAAATACGGGAAGGTACGCATGTGTGTGGATTACAGGGATCTAAACAAAGCAAGTCCAAAAGACGATTTTCCACTACCACACATAGATGTCTTGGTGGATAATACAACGCAAGCTTCGGTGTTTTCCTTCATGGATGGGTTCTCCGGGTATAACCAGATCAAGATGGCTCCCGAGGATATGGAGAAGACAACCTTCATGACATCCTGGGGCACCTTCTGCTACAAAGTAATGCCTTTCGGGTTGCGAAACGCAGGGGCAACATATCAAAGAGCCATGGTCACACTATTCCATGACATGATTCACAAGGAGGTCGAAGTATATGTAGACGATATGATTGCCAAGTCTTGCACAGAAGAAGAGCATATCACACACCTACATAAGTTGTTCGAGCGCTTAAAGAAGTTCAAGCTGAGGTTAAACCCGAACAAGTGTACATTTGGTGTAAGGTCAGGAAAGCTATTGGGATTCATTGTGAGGCAACGAGGCATAGAGGTTGATCCCGACAAGGTAAAGGCTATACAAGCAATGCCTGTTCCAAAGACAGAAAAAGAGGTTCGTGGGTTCTTGGGTCGATTGAATTACATCTCAAGGTTTATTTTACATCTAACGGCTACATGTGAGCCTATATTCAAGCTGCTCAGGAAAGATCAACCTATCAAGTGGAATGACGATTGTAAGGTAGCCTTCGAAACTATAAAGAGTTACTTGCAAGAGCCACCGATACTCCTACCTCCTGTACCGGGGAGACCACTGATCATGTACCTCACAGTTCTCGAAAGATCTATGGGATGTGTACTGGGGCAACAGGATGAAACTGACAGAAAGGAACACGCTATTTACTACCTCAGCAAGAAATTCACGGATTGCGAGTCTCGATACTCACCATTGGAAAAGACATGTTGTGCCCTAGCATGGGCCTCCAAACGTCTAAGGCAATATATGCTTAACCATTCCACATGGTTGATATCGAGGATGGATCCATTGAAATACGAGTTCGAAAAACAGGCTCTCACGGGTAGAATCGCAAGATGGCAAATGTTGTTGTCAGAATACGACATACAATACGTCACCCAAAAGGTGATAAAAGGGAGTGTACTGGCAGAACATCTTGCTCATCAACCCCTCGAAGAATACCAGTCTATGAAGTTCAACTTTCCTGACTAGGATATTATGGTGGTAAGGGACTATGAAATACCAGGCCCCGACGAGGGATCTGAGCCAGGGGCAATATGGACACTTATGTTCGACGGCGCTTCAAATGCACTAGGACATGGTATAGGGGCAGTCTTGACATCTCCTGACAATCGGCACTTACCCTTCACGGCGAGACTATGCTTTGACTGCACTAAAAACATTGCAGAATATGAAGCATGCATATTGGGGTTAGAAGCTGCAATCGATCTAAGGATTAAACTACTCGAGGTGTACGAGGATTCAGCACTGGTAATCCACCAAGTCAATAAAGAATGGGATACTCGAGATTCGAAGTTAATCCCATATCGAGACCTTATATTGGAGTTAATGGCTGAATTTGAGACAATCACTTTTACTCATATCCCAAGGGAAGAAAATCAAATGGCTGACGCATTAGCAACACTTTCCTCTATGTTCAAAGTGACATGGCCAAACCACGAACCACGGATAACGGTTAGACACTTTGATGAGCCTGCTTATTGTCTCACAATCGAGGATCAGTCTGACAACAAACCATTGTACCACGATATCAAATGGTACTTGGAGAAACAAGAATACCCGGAGAATGCCTCTACGATTGATAAAAAGACACTAAGGAGATTGGCAGCTAAGTTCTTCCTGAGCGGAAATATCCTATACAAACGAAATTACGACTCGGTGTTACTAAGGTGTGTGGATAAAAATGAGGCCGAGGAGATTATCAGAGAAGTACACGAAGGAACCTTCGGAACTCATGCAAATGGACACTCAATGGCGAGAAAAATACTGCGAGCAGGGTACTACTGGTTAACAATGGAAGCTGACTGTTTCCAATATGCAAGAACATGTCACAAGTGCCAAATTTACGCTAACAAAGTACATGTACCGCCAAATCCGTTGAACGTTTTGAGTTCACCGTGGCCATTCGCAATGTGGGGGATTGACATGATAGGGATGATCGAACCGAAAGCTTCCAACGAACACCGATTCATATTGGTTGCCATAGACTACTTCACCAAATGGGTCGAAGCTGCCTCTTACACCAATGTAACGAGACAAGTAGTCACTTGGTTCATCAAGCATAACATCATATGTCGGTATGGGGTTCCAAACAGGATTATCACTGACAATGGGTCAAATCTAAACAACAACATGATGAGGGAGTTGTGCGAGGAGTTCAAGATTGAACACCACAATTCTTCACCATACAGGCCTAAGATGAACGGCGCTGTCGAAGCTGCAAACAAAAATATCAAAAAAATAATACAAAATATGGTGAAAACATACAAGGATTGGCACGAAATGCTTCCCTTCGCCCTACACGGTTACAGAACCTCGGTGCGTACATCCACAGGAGCAACACCATTCTCCCTGGTTTATGTTATGGAAGCAGTCCTCCCTATCGAAGTGGAGATTCCTTCATTAAGAGTCCTAGCAGACACAAAGTTAGAAGAATCACAATGGGTAAAAACTCGTTTTGATCAGCTTAATCTCGTTGAAGAAAAGCGACTGACGGCTTTGTGTCACGGGCAACTCTATCAGAAAAAGATGAAAAAGGCGTTCGATAAAAAGGTCCGTCCTCGAACTTACAAAGAAGGTGATATCGTCCTCAAGAAAATTCTACTACCTCGACTTAACGCCCGTGGAAAATGGACACCTAACTACGAAGGTCCATATATTGTAAAAACGGTGTTCTCGGGAGGAGCATTGGTTCTCACTACAATGGATGGGGATGAGCTACCGCACCCAATCAACTCTGATGCGATCAAGAAGTATTACGCCTAGCAAAGGCAGGATTACCGGCTATAAGCCAAAGGCAAACTACGAAGGATAAGGATTCGTGCAATCATCCACTTCTAAGGTCGAAGGATTACTGGGACCCTCGATAACAAAGGAGCAACGACAGTATTAATATCATTTCTATTTGTCATTTTCTTTTCTTGCATTTTTGTACACTCGCCAATTCAAGGCAATATCAATAAAAGTTTTCTTTTCTTGCATACTACGCTTTCTTTCTCATTTCAATACCATTTGCAAAGGATAAATTATTTTCATAAGCCTTAACTTGGATTTAACATGAGAAACTTACAAACTTTCAATACAAAAGCAATAGGATAAAACTACGAAATCTCCGAAAGGCTACATACACCCTACGCTGCGATCATTCTGATCTAATATAACTCTTTCACGAAGGATAATATCAATGGATCATTCAAATACAATCCGAACTAGGGTTCACGAACATTCCAAAAGGGGTTAAACAAAAGGCAACGGGTGATGAGGAGATAAGGCGTTGGAGTTATCATACATACTCATTTGCATATACGTAGTGTTTACGTGTGTAAACATTCATACATATACATTATACGAACAACAGGGGCATGCGCATAATGCATAAGCATGATGCATACGCATTTACAAAACAAACTTCTACGCAGGTAAACTTGCCCGAACCAGGGTAGGCAATCCAATGGTGCAGGTGAAATTTGTCCGAACTAGGACAAATGATCCAAATGGTGCAGGTGAGTTTGCGATAACCCTCGCAAATGATCCTAATGGTGCAGGTGAGTTTGCGATAACCCTCGCAAATGATCCTAATGGTGCAGGTGAATTTGCGATAACCCTCGCAAATGATCCTAATGGTGCAGGTGAATTTGCGATAACCCTCGCAAATGATCCTAATGGTGCAGGTGAATTTGCGATAACCCTCGCAAATGATCCTAATGGTGCAGGTGAGTTCGCGATAACCCTCGCAAATGATTCTAATGGTGCAGGTGAGTTCGCGATAACCCTCGCAAATGATCCTAATGGTGCAGGTGAGTTCGCGATAACCCTCGCAAATGATCCTAATGGTGCAGGTGAGTTCGCGATAACCCTTGCAAATGATCCTAATGGTGCAGGTGAATTTGCGATAACCCTCGCAAATGATCCTAATGGTTCAGGTGAATTTGCTATAACCCTAGCAAATGATCCTAATGGTGCAGGTGAGTTTGCGATAACCCTCGCAAATAATCCTATTGGTGCAGGTGAATTTGCTATAACCCTAGCAAAGGATCCTATTGGTGCAAGTAAGCTCGTTAGAGTCATAACAAGTGATCCCTCCTACAAGTCCTCGCTATGTAAGACTCAGGCTTTAGCAGGACGATTCTTTTCCTCACACTCAAGCACAAGGTAAATTTAGGGGTTTTCCATTAGTGAATAACTCTTCGATCCGAAAAGCGTGAGACCTGCGTATTCTCACGCCATTCAATCCAAGATAATTAAATAGGGGCAGCTGTCATACCCCAAAATTTACCCGATTTAATTTGCATCTGTCAATTTATTAAGGGCGTTAAAAATTAGGAGCCATAGGGTTTAGTATACCTATTATTAAACTCGCTCTCCTATAAAATGCCCTTATAATTTGGTTCAAAATAAATAGGGATGTGAATAGCAAATATTTGAGCTTCAACTTGTTTTGGGCCCATGTGTTTCTCATCATTTAATCACTTCTTACTTACCAATTAAATACTCTTATTGTCACTAATTATTATTATTTTTTTATTTATTAAGATTGACATTAAGATCACCACTATTTAAATAAATATTATTTGTTTGATTTAAGATTATGGGTTATGTTAATTTTATTATTATCATAAAAAAAAGGCTATTTTTTAGTTAAATTCATAATTAAATTAGCTTGATAACTAATTAATTAGGTTAATTGGGAGCATTGCTTTTTGTTGCTGTTTTTGGGCCAAAAGCGAGTTATTGAGGAATTAGGCCAGGGGTCAGATTTGGGCCAGGTGGATATTGGGCTTGGGTCAGACCATGGGTTGAGTTTGGGTCGGCTTAAACCCGATTCCTATTCATCTCCTTTTCCCACGAGCTTCTGCGCCGCAGCTCCGCATCTCCTTCAATGACAAACCCTAATCCCAAATACCCAGGCCCACAGTGATTCGTAAATCAAATCTTCAACCAAACTCAATCTAATCTCAGACGAAATCAATTAAATTGTCAATTAAAACATAATCAAATCTTCAGATTGAATCAAAGACGAAATCAAATCTGAGCTAAGCATAAACGAAACAAGAAAGATTTTATTAAATCGTTTATGATTACAAACGAATTCTGAAAGAATCAAACCTTACAATCAAGACCTGAAGCAATCTAATCTAATCTAATAATTCCTAAAATCAATCTAACCCTAGACTATATAAACTGAAGAAATAAACAGAAGAGGGGTCGAAGAAATTTCTGGGGGAAGCAGTCTTTTGCGCCGCTGCGAGCACAAACCCTAAAAACTTGAATCTTCAATCAAACCTGCAAACAGAAGAAAGAGAGGAGGATTAGAGCGAGGGGGAGCTTACACGATCCAGAAAATCAAGAACACAAGGTAACCACCGTCAAACTTAGCTTAGGGCTTGAATGATTGCATGCTTGTATGTTTGGTTGATTTACGGATCTGGGTTTAATTAGGGTTAGGGTTCTTCAGAATTGGGGTTAGGGTTCATACTATTCGAAGGTTAGAGTTTGTATTCATAGGTTAGGGATGAAGTTCATCATCCCCAGATGAACTTCATCGTCATCCAGGCTAGGGTTCTCAAGGGTTCAGGTTTGGGCGGAAGGTTGAAGATGAATCTTCATCTTCATCTGGGTTTTAGACGAAGGAATCTGGGTAGGGTTCGAAGGTTCTAGGTTGGGGGGCTTGAATATTCCGATGAATGTTCATCGGAAGCTGGGTTTGGGGGATGGTTCACGATGGGGATGAGGGTTTTATTTTATTGTTTCTGGGTTGCATTCAAGAGTGAGAGAACGAAGAGGGGAAGAGAGAAGTTAGAGAGAGAAAGAAAAGAAAGAAACGAGAGAGGGGAGGGAGACAGACGAGAGATAACTCTATCTCTGTATCTACGGATGATGAATGCGTGGCCTCCTCATGGCCATCCGTTGGACGCTGCGAACATGATTCGCTGTGCACATCCATGTTGTACACCCTGGGACATCAACGCATGCATGCCGTTGATGAAGATTCAAACGGATCTCAACCTTACACGTGTCTGAGCGCGCGCCCTGGTACCACGCCCGCGCATACATCTGATCTTAAAAGATCTAAAAATAATGGGCTCACCCCTTTGCTAATTACATTCCCCAGAATTACTACCCTTTAACAAAATACACCCCCCATGTGAAAAATAAAATAGAACTAATTAATTAAATTTCTACAATTTTAATAATTTGTTTAATTGTTTTTCTTGATAACTTAATTTTCTCCTCGAACCGACTAAACCCATTAGTCGCATTAGACGAGAAATAATTTTTTAAATTAATTTATTAATTATAAATCAATTCTCTCCTCGACCCGACTAAACCTATTAGTCGCATTAGACGAGAGATAAAACCTAATTATAAATCTAAAACATATTCAATTTGCTTCCCGCGATGATCAATCTATCGATCTGAGTAACCAGCAATGCCCCTTAATCCGTTAGCTATACTGACCAAATCCATTGGTCATCGCATCTAACAGTGCCAAATCAAATCAGGGTTGTATTCCAAACCTCAAAACACTTTCATCTTTCAAAACAAATTTCAAAACTACGATAGGCCATTCAAAAAGCCTTTAAACAATTTCAAACTACAAATTCTAATTCTAAGCGTACAACCCTGTGCCCGAACTACGTTGACTCTGATCCTCCATAAGGAGGTACGTAGGCACTTGGTAACAAGGCGAGTCTCCCACCCTATAATTTCAATTCATCTCTAAATTCTAATTTCTACCCTTTTCACTTCCTTAGCTATAACCTCATAAAAACTGCCATAAACCTTTAACTTTACAATGCAGCCTTTAGGAAAGGTTTGAGGGTGCCTAATACCTTCCCTCAACCTGATTATAATAACTTACCCCGAATCTCACACCTGCGTAGGGTTTCCTATTCGCCCTTCAGAATAGGTGGCGACTCTAAACCTTTCAATTTTAGGGCAGGTTGCTACAGCTGGCGACTCTGCTGGGGAGGACACTATAGGTTAATTATTATGCTCCTAAGGCGGGAGAGGGTTTAGGTTTGTGGTTAATGGTTTAGGTTTTTGGCGCATTTTAGGGTTTGGCAAACTTGCCACTTTTAGGGTTTGGGGGAAGGTTTATCTTTTAATAAATATTTAATTTTTGTTTTATTTATTTAATTGTTTTTATTTTCATTAAATGTTTATTCGCCATATCTGCATTAAATGTTTAATTGTTATATAACTGGCACTGTTGGGTTATATATTATTGCTGTTAAGCCTAAGCGTGGGAATTATAATTAAGACCAGAGGGGAACTACATCGCCTACGAGTCTTGTTATAATTCCACTCAGAGTGGGTTAAATATTCGGAAAGGTCTGATACGAGGCTCGACCTTGTTGAGGGCTGGACTGGGTATTTAGCTGATCTCTCTGGGAACCAACCCCTAAAATTCGAACCTCATGGACCAATGAGTTGTTCCAAAATCCAAAGAGACAAAAAGTCTCGGCGGCTACGAACGATCCCATGAGACCTTCTAGAACATTCCCATGGGAAGGGTAGGATCCCGTGATCGGTGGTGCCGGTATATAATATCCAACAGTTTTGTTGATTAAAAGAGGGTGGTAGGGGAAGAATACCTGCAGTGGTGTTTATGGCGGATTGAGAGTGGTGAATTTGAGCAGGCTTCTGACTGGGCGATTGCTGAAGAAGAGCCAAAAGAGCTTTGTGTTGGTCAGCTGTGAATGTAGGTTGAGGAATGGCATCATTAGACTTTATATCGGAGTTGTTGTTGGGATGCTCAGAAGAAGATTAAGAAGAAGAGGCATTGTTGATTTGGGGCTTCTTTAGATAGGGTGGAAGACCGTGTTTCTTGAAGCAAACCTCAACTGTATGCCCAGATTTGTTGCAATAAGTGCACATCTTCAGGTTTTTGCCGCGCCCATATGCAAAGTTTTTGGGAGCAGAGTCTGTTCTATTGGAGTGACGTTGTGGTTTATAAAAGTTAGCCACAATTTTATCATCATCTAGAGGAATAAGCAGTTGTCTTTTCTGTTGAATCAACATGGAAAAAACTTTGTTAATGGGAGGAAGGGGATTGATGAGCATTATTTGGGATCTAACGGGAGCATATTGCTCATTTAATCCTTTCAAGAAACGTATAACACAATTAGTTTCACGATAGGACTTGATTGTGGGAAGAAGAGTGAATGAGCATTTGGTAGCGCAAGAACACGTAGGGATTGGGCGAAAATTGTCCAGTTCTTGCCAAAGCTTTTTCAGGTTGGTGAAGAACTGTGTGATGGTAAGGTCTCCTTGTTTTATATTGAAGAACTCCTCTTGAATATCTCCTATGCAGAATATGTCACCTTGATGGTATCTATCACGAAGTTCAGTCCATATCTCTGATGTTGTGTCCATCCAAAGAATGCTTTGTGCAATGTCAGGTTCGACGGAATTCGTGACCCATGCCATAACCACGGTGTTGCAGCGATCCCAGGCGAGGGTGAGAGGATCAGAATCAACAGGACGAGGAAGAGTTCCATCAAGAAATCCCAGTTTGTTCTTGGAACGAAGATCGACGACGATGGATCTGCCCCAAGAATGGTAGTTGAGGTTGTTTAGAGGAGGAGAAACAATGGAAATTCCCGGATTATCACTGGGGTGCATGAAGTACGGATACACCATGTCCGTTTGGTAGTTGTTATAGGAGCAACGATGGTTGTTGTTTTTCTTCTGTCTCGGAGGTGTGGGTGGTGGTGATTCTGCGTCAGAAGCCATGGAAGGTGGTTCAAGAATACGATGAGAGAAAGAAAAAGAAAAGGAGAAGAAAGGGATAAGAAAAGAAAGAGAAGCCGCGAGTTTGGGGAAGAAGAAAGGGACGCGTGGGTGAAAGAATCAGAGAATAGGGAGGAGATATTGAGAGAAACCAACACGTGGTTGGATGAAATAGAAAGGTTGGAAAGTGTGATTCATATTCCCACTGATACCATGTTAACATGTGCATCTATAGGCACATAGTTGGAAATATCCAAAATGAGGATAACAAAAACAGAAGAAGAAAATGACTGAAAGTTTCATTATCATTAATCAACTTGATTTGGAAACAATACAAGGGGCAATATATACATAACAGAGTAACGGTCATAACCTAAAAGATAGGAAGGCTAACCAATAGGAAATAAGGAGAATAAAAAGGAATAAACTTAAATGGTGTAAACTATTCTATTTTAATAGATGTTAAAGCCTATTTCATTAGAGTTATGATAGAGTTCCATAGATATGGAAGGAAGGTTAGAAGGGCAAATTCTTCTTTTATTGTGTTAATACCAAAGAAAAAGAATATTGTTAATTTGTCGGATTTTAGAACAATTTCAACGAACCCTCTTAGAAAAATGGAAAATTAGAAAGGAGAGGACGTGTCTTTGGTTTAAAGTTGTGACCGGTAGATACAAAGGGATTAAGAGTAGTCTTCGAGATCATGTTTCAAAATATTTGTTTGTGGTGGAGAGCCATTTGCCATATAAATTTCGTAGGCCAAGAAAATTTACAAGTGTATTCGATGAAAGAGTGCTACAAGACCGTAATGATGGAGAAAATGAGTGAGACTAACCGGTCTTAGTCTATAACTCAACAAAAATTGATACCTTCAAAAGCATTGCCTTATTTGAAGAATCTCAAATAAAAAAAGAACTAACTAAAGACAATATTATTAGGAGAGGAATTATTGGTCTTGTTAAGAAATGTGGTTGGACTTAACTCAACCCTACAAAACCGACTAGGGTGAAGATTGTCCAACTTATAAGGTCTGATAGCAGAAACCATAATAGGTGGCCCATCGGATCTTAAACAAAACTCTTGATATCATGTTATAAAGAAATTATGCATTCTTATTTTTTTATGTGCATAAAATTGAAATTTATTTTCATTATGAAATTTTTATATGTGGAAAATGAAATTGAACAATAAAATTAAATTTTAATTTATTATATCAATTAAATTAAATAATAATTATAATTTTTAAATTTTATTTGATATATATATATATATATATATATATATATATATATATATATATATATATATATATATATATATATATATATATATATATATATATATATATATAAAAGAAAATACTCTAAATGGCCTAGTGGTAAAGCCTTGCTGAAATTGGTAGAGGTCATAAGTTTGATTCCAGTGTCTTGTAGTTTTTACTTTTATTTTACGAAAAAAGGTATAGTAAAAATGGTCTCAATTTCGACCGCTAGGCTCGGTCACAAATTCGGTCACTGAATTTTTTGTAAAGGTTAGCGCTTAGCATATTTTCAATCAAAATGTGATAGTCGCTAAATTGATTTTTAATCTTTTTTTGTCTTTAATTCGGTCACTATAAGCGAATTTTCTAGTAATGATTAGCCACTCAAAAACTATTTTAGACCGAGGTGATGTAAAATTATAGGAAAAATAAATACATTAAAAACTCACATATGCAAGATAATAATTACCATACATGATCACGCAAAATGCCCTGATAGGTAAAACATGCACTAGATAGTACATAAAAACCATAAATTCAATAAACATATTTGAGCAAAAAAATTAGTAAACCTTAAAATTAAACACATGAAGCTTGAGAATTGGATCGAATTCTAGTGTATCGAAGGGTAGCTTCTGATTCGACAGAGATTGTGTCGAAGACCTACATACTGTAGTCGAAGTGTGTTATAGTACGTGGGTGTAGAAATGCTAGGGTTGTTAGTATTTTGAATTAGGCTTGTTTTTTATGTCCAATTGTTTAAGTTAGATTATACCCTAAGTTGGCTTAGAATGAGTATTTGTGAAAAAAGTCCATTAGTTTAGTATGTTATGTTTTATTATAAATAATATACTAGTCTCTCATCATTGCATAGTGCAAATCCTAATTTAGGGTGAGAGGGTTATTTGTTATTCTTGTAAATTGTAATCTTGATTGAAAGAGAAAGGAAAAAATAGCAATTATAACCAATCCTTATTGTTTTTCTTGTTTTTTATTGTGTTTCCTATTATACTCTGTTCTTGGCATCCTTTTCACAACATAAACAATAGTGATTTTCCATCAAGATCCAAATCACCTAACACAAAATGGTTAATTAAATTGATTAAGTTCAATCTTTGTAGGGTTTATATTTTTCTTATCACATACTACAAGTTTTATTATGTACACTTGCACACATTATTCAAACCAAGAGAATGCACTCCACTTCTTTGTACTACTCAGGAAATGAAAAAAAATTATTGTCGACACAATATTTTGAAGAGGAATTATAGAACACCAAGAATTTCTTATTCTTTCCTTAATGAATACAAGCGTCTTTCATGATTTGTAAAAGATACGAAAATGGAAGGATAACTATCTTAATAATTTTAGCTGCAATAATCCTCCTATAATGACTTTGTCCTCTCTTTATAATATTGGTGTCGCAAATATAAATAATGACTTAGAAGTTAGAACTAACATAAGTAGGAGATATTGTAGTGCATCACACATTCAATATGGGAAGAATTCTATCCGCGAGTACGAGTTTTCTCGTCTGCCTAGGCATTACTTATAATGCTCTAAAGTTAAAATGTAAGTTGCCAACTACAGACCCTTAGAAGAGATACTGCAATGCAGTTGAAAAACAGCTCCTTTGACAAATACATATTATCTTCTTTCATATTGGTTCATAGTCAGCTAGTTTGTAAAGTTTACATTCATGATCAAAGATTTGTTTTAAGGAGGGTCAGTTATTTGTCAAGAGATTCACTTTTGTACGACCAGAGACATGGAACAATACAAACAAGATTAGATTCGCATAATCACCAGAAAAATGCACAATGACACCTACAAATCGATAAATGGTCCAAACTTTTGTTATTCAAAAAAAAAAAGTAATTCAATCTGTACAAAGATATACAAATGTGCTACATACAATTTACCATCTCAACTTCACCAACCAATCGCAAACTCAAGGCTCGATACTTGTGGAAGACGTGGAAGAACGAACTGCAACTCTATAAACTAATTTCACCAAATCACTACATTCAAAGTTTATGTGACTATAACACAGAACCCCTTTATCTTAAGTGAGAGTCATAAGGGTCAAAAAGAGAATCTGGAATGATCAAAGGTAACTTATCTATGTACATGAAAAGCCTTCTGAGATTCTCCCTTGTCACTGTTTCCATGTCTACTATGTCTCTACTATCGGTGAATACCCAGAGATCGCCCGAGTTCACTCTTTTAAGACTGTCACGACAAAAGGGGCATGACTGTGATCTTGCTCTCCTGCACACAAAAAAATCTCAAGTTTAACAACCTTGCTTGGTCCTTCCTCACATCGAAAGAGCAACAAACTTCAGTGAAGGTGAAAGGGCAATGATCACCACCGAACCACACTAACGATTCAAAAATAATGATTTGGATATGCAACGAATAAAATAACACTAATCAAGATAAGTAGAATTTAATAAACATTCCTACATTAAATCACATAATATAAAATACGATTCTCGAAAAATCATAAAATAAGGAACATGTGTGATAGAGAGGGAGATAGTACCATTCATGGTAACATTTGAGGCACATGGCATGGTTGCAGTTGGGCAATACAATCTTATTATTCATCTCCATACATATTCCACACTCTTCTTCTCTTTCAAGGTCTATGTCTGAGGATTGCTTTTGCTCCTCGTCGTCTCTTCTACGATACCGTTCCATGCATACAACCTTCTGCTTTTTATCTTCCGCATCAGTGACACCTCTTTCAAGTTGTATTAAAGACGGATATATGACCGCTGATCAACAAAGATTTTCAGTACATCAACAATCCACTAAAAATGCAAACTAATCCAAACAACAACAACCAAGCCTTATCCCACTAAGTGGAGTCAGCTACATGAATCAACTTTCGCCATAATGTTTTATCCAGGATCATGTTTTTACCCAAATCGTTAATCTCAAGATCATTCTTAATAACTTTTCTTATAGTTTTTCTAGATTTTCCTCTACTGCTATTTGTGTGACTTCTCTCCATCTAATCTACTCTCCTTACCACTGAATCCATAAATCTTCTCTCTACTAATTCATTTCATTCTACTTAAAAAGAAAAGGAAGATATACCATAGAATTCCCTAATACTTGCTTTTCTTTCATGTGTTGACATGGTAGTTGTCCCATCTACATACACCTGCAGCATGAGCAAAATTTGTCACCTTAGACTCCTGTTTGGATAAACATCTTAATTAAGCACTTATAGCATAATAAGTGCTTATGTCAACACTATTCTTATAACAAAAGATCAACAAAATTCAAATTCTTTTCATGTAGGCTATAAGCTAGAGCTTATCAACATGTCATAAGCTGTGTTTTTAAACTCTGCCAAACAGCCTAACGCGTGTTGATGATGTCATTAGATAAACTCAAATAAACCGGTTCAAACAGACCTCAAATTTCTCAATTCAAAACAAACATAACAAAACCAAAATACCCAACCTTGTAAATTAGGATTCTTAACAATCCAAGAGCTCCAGCAAGATTGCAATCTGTCCATTGTACCAGAAACAGAAACAAGTGTGCTGCAGGACTGTATGACATTCTCATCTGAAGGCACGCACCATCGTATTCTCTAGGAAAATCCGATGCTCTACACACCCAATAAAACAAACAAGTCATAACCTATGAAGCACAGACACAAACACAGACACCGAACACGAAACCAACACAACACTGTTTGATTGTTTTGTACAGTAATAGAATAGATAATCATTAATCTCAATACCAAAATCATGAATTTGCAGTTTTACAAAAGGCACCACCATATATTTATCTTTGACTTGAAAGAAAATTTTAAAAAAAAAAAAAAATCAGGGGTTAAAGTAAAACCCCAGAAAACAATTCCAAACCAAAAAAATACACAAACTGAAAATCACGATGATCCAAAAATAAAAATAAAAACTTTAAACTTAGGATGCGTACCCTTTAAGCCAAAACTGAATAAAAATCAATTTTTTTCAAAAGGGTATGAGAATTGAAAAAGAAAAAAAAACTTACAAGGTATTTGCGTGATGAATATCAGCTTCAAGAAGTTTAAGAGATTCCTTGAAAGACCTTCCCATGGAAGAAGAACCGCCACTTATGTACATATCTCCTCGTACTCTCTCCCAGATTATTGTCAAACCAAAACAGAACGGTAGTACTTTGTTGTTTCGATCAAAAGACAACAACAATTTTCATGTTTTGTTTTGTTTTTTTTTTGTTTTTTTTCTCTCTCTATAGGTGTAGAGTAATTAATTCTATAGTGTAGAATCTAGAATGCGCCTTCTATTTTGTTCTTTCGAGTTTCAACACTGTCCAAAAGATATTTAGTTGACACGTGGCATTTTTATATTTATGAAAATTAATTAATTAATTGTGTTTTGGTAATTATGGAGTTCGTGGATGAATATGTGAGGACAGACTTATCCACTTTGTATTGCTTTTTGGCATTGATGACTTTTCGCATTACACACCGTTTATAGTAATGCTACCTTTTTCACCCACCTATACATCTTTTTATTGGTTTTTATTATTTTTTAATAACACTCATTTAATTAATTACCATTATTGTTTCATTTTATCTATTCTTTTATATGAATAAGATAAGAGTATTTAATATCTTTCATCTTATTAGGTGTTTCAAAGTATTTTCACTATCCAATTTTTTTATTACAATATGATAAAAATAATTTAGAGTGTGTTTGTATGAATTTTTTTTTTTAAATGTAATGTTTTTGATAGAATTTAGAATGATTTAGACAAAATTATTGTTTTGATAAATCATACAAAAAATTATTAAAATGATAATCTACGTTAAATTTAATAATTTTAAAATAACATTTAAAATTTCTCTTCAATTCCATAGAATATGAATGTAAAGTAGAATATTATTATTATTATTTTAAAATGTGTAAGTTGGTTTCAATATTATTGGTCTTTAAATTTTCTAAATCTTTTAAATTGTTCTTAATAATTTTCAAAATTTTATAAATTTTTCTTTTTAATTATTTTAATTGTAACTTAGTCCTTATTTTTAAAAATTCTAAATTTTGGTCTAAATTTTAAAATTTTATAAAAATGATTCAAAAGTTTAATAATGAAGATTTCAATTAAAGAATTAACAAAATGAATGAAATTCAACTAAATCAATTTTAAATTTTTTTAAAATGTTCAACTACCTCGGTCAAACACTCTTAAAAAATTAGCAAAATAATTTTCATATCTTGAGTTGAATATATAAAGACAAATTATATTGTTGTATATAGGGGTGACAAACGCGCATGTCCGTGTTTACGGTGATTTCCGGTAAACAACCGCTAGTCTTCCAAACTATAATAAATATGATTTGGTTACTCGCAGGATTGACTAGATTGATCCTAGGACACATAGTCAAAAAGATTGTTATCAATGGTCATTCGAACCATAGTCATGATTCGTCTTCGTTAATAAGAATTGTTTCGAATAAAACGAGTAGTCTTGACAATCACTTGGTTATACGCAAGTATAATTTCAGTGAAAGGATAAGTAAAATAACATATGAAACGAAAGTATTGTTAAAGCATAAAGAATCTTAAAATGCAGGAATGTTAAATACTTCAAAAGTAAATGACATGAAAGTAAAAATACAGAAATGTAAACGGCAAGAAGTAAATGAAATGCAATAATACTGAAAGATATTTGAAAACGAAAGAGAATACACATGTATTAAAATGGTGGTGTCATACGTACATTTTCTCAGCGAACTCTTTTTCTTAACACTTGATACTTGAGTAATATGTGAGTGATTTGTACAAAATGAACACACAGAATCCTAACATTAAGACTCCTATTTATACTAATTTCGACCTTAACGGCCCTACGCTAATCTAATGCCACGTTTCTCATAAGAACCCCAGAGACGCCATCTGTTATTTAGACAATTACGAAACCGTCTTCGAATTTCAAATCTTCCCGCCTGAGTCCTTCTTCGACGCGTGGCAGTGTATTTAAAAACACTACGAAAACACGCTAAGTAGTAATACTTGAACATATTTCATAAATTTTATCTAAGTCCTCGAAGACATATACTTCTACTAGCTTCAGTATTCATTATCTTCATAACGAACTTAGAAGTCTTCATTCTCGAAGCATGGCCATCAGGAGCCATTCTTTTATTTTTAAAGGATGGTCATCAGTAACCATCTTTCCTTCGAATTTTTACTTCTTCGAAGAACCAATTTATAAAACGAAATCTTCAGCTAACAAATTGCCCCCAATAAATGCCTGTTTCGAAAATCAAGAGAAATAGGCGTTTTTTGCCATCATAAGATTTCGTCTCTTATTGATCTTTGAAAGTTCCAAGATTGCTGACTAACGTCACAATCATTGCTGACTCTGTTTCCAAAACGTCTTGTCATTTTCAAAGATGTCTTCTCACAACTTACATTCCCACGTTTTTGACCTTACTTCTTGATCATTACTCCTACATACTAGGAGTAAAGCTAATTTATTCGACCGCCGTTGGATTAAATCACTAGCCGCCACGTGTCCCTTGGTTTTTACCCAAAAAGATAAAAAAGGGTTTCCGTTAAACCTTTAAATACTTGGTCTTGCACTTTCATACACCTTTTCATTCCTACTTCTTCATCCTCTTCAAAAGGAAAAAACACTCTCAACCCTTTCAAAAAGCTTACTTTTCCAATCAAAACCTCTCCATGGCTTCATCTTCAAATGTTCTTCAACCTGTTCTGAAGCTCCAAACAACAACGCGGTCTGGGGAACAAGAATACATTCCAAACCCTAACACCGCAGAAGTGCGCGCTATTTACGCTTCCCAGGTAATCATTCCCTTTGAACTTTCTGGAAAACCTCTTGCTTTTATGGGTCCATTACCAGGTGAAAACAATTCATCTATGAACAGATTCTTCCCCGCTTATTACAAAACTAGACCCTTAGTTAGTAAGATTAAAATAGATGAAGATGGTCGTTCCCCCTTAGGAGAATCTGCTAATACTGAAGAAACTTCAAATGTGACCCCTTTGGCTTTGGCGAAAATTAGGTTAAACTATATGACCAACTTTGTAAAAGTGTTTAGGTCAATCCCTTTAGCCAAAGATCCTGATTTGTACTATGCCTGGTTAGAAAAAGTAGAGAGAACGAAAGGATCTTTCTGGAAATCGTTAGGCATATATGATTTAATTCAACTGTCAAAAACAGGCTTAGAATATAACCAACCCATGTTAGTAGCAGCGGTTCACTTTTGGGATGCTTCTCACAACACTTTCCATCTCCCATGTGGGATGGTTACCCCCACTCTCTTTGATATAGCTACTATTACGGGACTTCGACCAACTGGGGAGACCTTCGATCCCAATGAGATGGATACTGATACTATTGGTTTTAATGAATCGACAGTTACTTACACTGCTTTCATTCAGAAGCACCATAACAAAACGCAAGAAGAAGTTTCTGATGAAGAGCATATTGCTTTCTTGGCATTATGGCTCTCACG
Organism: Vicia villosa; assembly: GCF_029867415.1. Lineage (NCBI taxonomy): Eukaryota > Viridiplantae > Streptophyta > Magnoliopsida > Fabales > Fabaceae > Vicia > Vicia villosa. The sequence continues at coordinate 234,478,582 of NC_081180.1, read as the reverse complement.
ATGTGCCTTCTGCTCAAGATCCATACAGGTCGCAAAGAGATACCTTTGCATGGCTAATCAGCTACATGCTGGAAGAAAGCTCAACTTAAGCCAGTTACTTTTAGGATCTCTTTATGAAAATCTTAGCGAAGCCTCGAACTTTACCAAAAACTACAAAACTGGCACTCTGCTTTTTGCTGGTCCTTTCTGGCTACTGCAACTGTGGCTTAATGCTACGTTCGAAACTCATCTTCCTTTTCGAGGCAATGTCAACGAAGAAGATAACAAAATTAAGAATCGAACTATAGAAGGAACCAGGTTGGCTTACCTAACTCCAAAAGAAGAAACTGGGAAGCTTCGTGAACATTTTCTAGCATATTCAATGATGTTCGCCCAGCGCAATCAGTTCGATCCTTCTATGGCTCCGTTCGTACACAGAACAATTGGTCCTGAATGGTTTACTCGAAGGTTCCCCTCAACATCTCAGGAACAACAAACTGAGTCTATGGAAATTTGGGAGGCCTTTCTGACCCCAAGGTTGTTTTCTCATCGCCTTCGACCATCAAAAGGTCAATGTGTCCTTGTATGCTACCAACCAAATCTGGTTTCGAGACAGTTTGGGTTGGTTCAAGTAAAACCCAAGTGTTTATATGAGAAAAGGAACCATATGTGTTTCCACACCTTGTACCTGACTAAAGAAGAATGTGAATCCAAAATCAACAAATACGTTGGCGTCGCCAATCTTTCTCCTATTCCTTTCGAACCTGCTTTTTATACTACACCAGACTTTCATCAGTGGTGGACGAATTACTATACTTCTCAAATCTTTGATGCTGATAGTCTTACTCAAGAACTAACTGCAGCTTTTGCTGATGTGCAGGAGAATTTTCAAAAAGGTACCTCGACTCACATTAAAGAAATCCAAGCTTTTCAAAAATTCTTTGAAACTATCTACAGGCCTGATGATCTTAGTCGGACCGTTCGTGAAGCTGCAGTCATTTTGCGCGAAAAGTTTTCCGCCAAACTGGATAAGTTGAAATTGCCCTCGTATGTTCGACCAGAACTACGTTATGAAGTGGCTTTCAAACTTAATCCTCCAAAATTCCCTCCACTACCAAGTGCGGATTTTGGTGTGGCTCTGAGCCCCCCTTTTCCAAATTGGTTTGTGTGTGGCAACGTTTTAAGAGATCTTCAAGAAAGTACTAAAAAACGTGTTGAACGAGTGGTTCCGACTAAGCATACCTTGGATACTTTCAAAGGACATCTTCATATAGATCTTGAACATGTTCGTGTTTTGACTCCAATACCTGAAGGTTTGGATTCAGACAATTTTTCGACTGACTTTTCTTTTCTTTGCTGATATACTGATTTCAGTTTCAACTACAGCTGTTGCTCGGAGGAGGAAGATTAAAGAAGCTCCTTCCCAATAGGATTCTGGGGCATCTAAAAGCAACAAACCAAGTGAAAGTGACTCCATTGTTACTGACAAGAAGCCCACGGTACATACCCACTTTATATTCTTAATCTTGTATAATCTGTGAGCAGTACTCATTTTGCTTAATATATATTTTTTTCAGAGCTCGAAACCCCCAACAGGTTCGAAACGGAAAGTCTCTTCAACGGTTGTCTCAGATGATGACGATAAATCTCCTCCTCGTACCAGACAAGGACATAGAAAGAGACAAAAGGCTGTTACCCCTTCAGGAAAAGAGAAAGGGGTAAGTTCTTCCAAAGTTGCTTCTCCTGGCGACAAGGCATCTTCTGAAGAATCTCCTCTAAAAACCGCCAGTAATGCTTTCGTTGTCGAAAGCCATAATTCAAGTCCAGACAATATCCCAACCAAGGTATTTGGGTTTCAACCCACATACTGTCTTGTAATTTTAACTAAATGATTAAACCGACATCTTACCTTGTTTATTGCAGGATGATGCTGGCACTGCCACCTCAGGTCTTAAAGCTTATGACCTCACTATTAATGTTGATAAACTTCACGGTAATCGTAACTCTTTCACTGTCGTCGATAAAACTCCTCAAAGCCTTATCTTTACGACTGATTCTGGTATGTTTAACACAGATATCTCTCAAAACAAAACTCATGTTCTCTCACCAGTCTTCGAAGATGCTAGACCACTCACCACCATATTGCCTAATGAACCAGTCGAAGAAAGCCAATCTACTGACGAATCCCCACCTACTCATCAAGACAAAAATTTGGAAGAAGATCATCCATTCTCAGGCAGCGACAATGTGGATCCACAACCACATGACAGCGAAGACACTGCATCGGAACAAGATGCTATGGAGGAAACTTCTAAACCAGAAAAACACAATCCTCAAGAAACTTCAGCCCTAGACACAGAAACCACTCCTGGGACACCTTCGAAGCCTGCCCCTGCGAAGCCTACTCCTTTGGAACTGGAACAACTTAAACAAACTGATCCTCTTAGTTTTTTAAAGGCTATTATGACTGTGAATACTTCTTCGCCTTCAGAACTTGATGTCTCTCCAGCTGGCGTTATAGAATCTGGTGACAAGGAAGACATTCCCAACCTCCTTCGACAGATAAAAGAAAAGTTCTTTGGGGTCAATCTCGTGGATGTTCTTAGCCGGGAACCTATTAAGAGTCACAACTTAAATCAACTCTTAAAGAAAGTGGATTTGTTTCAAGTCTCAACAGAAGTTTCAGAGATAATTGTTTTGCTAGGTTCTCTGGTTGAACAGCTCGAGGCCAACATTCTTCGAAAGCAAAATGTCGAAAAGGAACTATCTGAGAAAATGGCCTCTCATGACTCTTCATGGAATTCTGCTGTGGATGCAACGAAACAAGGTGAGGCCCTCAAGCTTAAACATTCAGAAAATCAGAAGGCTTTTGATGATTACGAGAAGAACATCAACTCCTGGAAGCAAGAGATAAAGGCCCTCGAAGAAAAGATAAAGGAAGCTGAACATTGTCAGGCAGCCATACAAAAAGCCAACCAACAGGATTTGCTCGAAGTGGTGCAATCGGGAATTAAACATTTCGAAACTGCGCAGAAATTAGTGCCAGAGATTGAAAGATTGAAGAAACACCGGGCGTTACTTGAGCTTCGTATGTCTTCGTGGGAGACTCAATATTTGAAGATCAAAAATAGCCTCCCTGAGGATTTTAACTAGCTGTTTCCAATCCTGTATTTTGTTGCATTTTCGATTCGTAATCGAACCTTTTGTAGAAACATCTATTTGTATGCTTGGCTTCTATTTTCATTCTGTCTATGTTTCTAATATTCGCAAGCACTATCTTTTAGCAAATCTTTCAAGTTCTGCCAGAATATATTTTCAGATTTTCCATAGTAATTTTATTTAATGCAACATATAGACCCTGACTATCCTTCGCAGCATCCTTGCCTTTAGACTTGACGTTTCCACTTCTCTAGCCATAATCATTATTAAACAGTGACGTCACTCTCTTCAAAACGTCTATTTGAGACGTGCGTGCATCAGTTTCATGATTACTTCTCAACTTCCAAGGGCGGGAAACGGCGGAAGCCTTAACTCCCTTTTTGGAAAACCAAATGCAGTCTAATCAATCATCAATATTTAAACCAACCTTTAGTATCCCAGGTCTATATAAAGGGTCTAATATTACTTTCGTTTCTCCATTCCTGTGCTTTCTCACATACTAACAACAGAAAAGAAAAACCAACTTCTTTCTCTAACCCTTTTTCTGAAATGGCTGCACCTCTTTCTTTCAACAACATAAAAGCTCTTATCAAGAAAGAATTCAAGCTTTCTGAAGATGAACTTGATAACAACTTCATCAGCCTCGAACACCTCTTTGTCAACCAAGAACTGGACTTCTACTTTGGAGACATCCTGGAGGGTCCTGTCTACCCCAACATGTTGGCAGATTTCTGGATGTTTGCGTCTCTACGCATAGATCCTGAAGGTAGGACCACCATTGTTTCTGAGGTTCGACATGCTCATATCAGCATTACTCCCACCACCATTGCCAACCTAATGAGATGCAACAATTCTGGGGAAACTTTTGATGATAACAGCTTCAACATGACTACTCATCTCATGTTGAGGACTCTCATGGACAACGACCCCTTCAGTGCCAAGGTTATGAGGATCTGGCATCAACTGCTTGTGGGTAACTTCCATCCTCGTAGGCTTGATGAAAACAGCATCATGGTTGAAGATTTGGAGTTTATTCTGTGGTCTTCGAGGGAAGAAGATTAACTTTCCTTTGATGATTTTCAAAGGACTTGTTAAGGCTGTTTCCACAGGTGTCACCCGTCAAGGGGCTGTGACCTGTCTTCCCTATGGGAGACTCCTCTCTTACATTTTCTTTAAGAAAGGTGTAGTGAGGAGGATGCACAATTCTGGATCCATGGACATGTTCGAAGCCGAAAGCTTGCCTGTGCTGTCCTTGGAGGGTTTAGACCAAAGGATTAATTAGCAAGTGTTTGCCCTAGGCTTTTATGCTTTCTTTTTGTAATCTCTGAAGTTTCTAGATCATGTTCTTTGGATCCTTTTTTTAATGCGTGTATTTCTGTGTTTGAATGAACAATATTTTGGTGTTTTCTTTGACTCTTTTCTTTCACCTTATCAACCCATTCTTATTACAAAGCCATTTTGATCAATGCAACGTATATGTTTTGATATATGCCTGACCATTTTGGCTTTCGTAGTACCTGTCATACCCCAATTTTTGACCTAAGATACCACCTCATATCATTGCATATGCATCATCTGCATCTCTAACAAAATGCATAGCTTGTGTTTGCTACTTGTGGCTCAGCAGGGTTTAATCAAGAGATCATTCATCAGTGCAAGAAACAGTCAATTAGGGTTTTGTTCTCCCTTCATCTCAAATGAATCATCTTCATCAACAATCAACATTTGGTCCTCAGAGATTCATTTCAACAAGCTCAAAGACTTTGAATCAACCAGATTAGGGTTTTGACTGGAGATGGCATACTCCTGACTTTTGCTCAGGATTTGACCTAATGCCTTGGGACATGACCTCAAGACTACAAGTGCATCATTTTGACCTAATCCATTGGCTCATAACATCTCCTACACAAGGATTGATCAACAGTGAAATTTCAAATCCTCAGATCAGGGTTTTGGAACTATCAGGGACTGAAATCAGGGATCACATTTGGGAAACCCTAAAAATCCCCAGGAAGTCAATCAAAGGTTTCAATCATCTTCAAATAATCCCTATGACAACATCCAATGGAAATTACATCTCAATTCAAGATCCACAGTCATCAATTTCATCTGGTCGACAATTAGGGTTTTTGACCTAATTCACTGAACAACTGACTTTTTAATCAGGACATGGTGTCACAACTCAAACCATGGCTTAATATCCTCTAATGCTTCAATATGATCCATTCATACCATTCATATGGTGGGGATAGCCTGTTTCATTTGAAAACTCCAGAAACGCGATTCGTCTGAAAAAGTCAACTATACAAGATCACCATTGACTTTTGGGGAAATTGGGTCAACCATGACTTTTGAAGTTTTAAATCATCAATATATGAAGTATGAAGTCATTTGATCAAGAGAAATCAAGAAAATCAATCAAGAATCAAAAAGTCAAAGTTTGACTTTCCATACTTAGAAAAATTTCTAAGTGTTTTTCATGGTTTTTTCCAAACTTTGAAAGGGAATTTCTCAAAATTTCACCTACAAACTGAAAAAAACTTCCAACATGAAAGTTGTAGATTTTGATCCAATAAACAACTTTGACACATATAATTGTTTTCCATAAGATCAACCATTTAAGAGATATGGAGCTTCAAAGTTGGCATCTTATGAAAATTTCACTTAAAACTTCATTTTCTTCAAAGTTCATGGATCTTTTTCACCCATTTCCTTAAAGGTCTTGAAGAAACTTTCAACTAGGCTTTTGAAGTGTGTAACATGAGCTTTCCAAAATGTCCAAGAGCATGAAAAAATATGGAGTGTAGCTATGGTTTTGAATTATGCATTTAGTGATCATTTTCACTTGAATTTTCACCATTTTTCACTAAGTTTCAAGACTACATTGCCTATAATCCAAGTAATGATGCAAAGAGGCAATAATTGAAGATATTTTCTCTGATTTGAGATCAGAATGGAAGAGGATAAGAAGCTTGAGTTTTAACCATGGTTTGGTCACTTTAACCATTTTGCATTAAATGTAAAAGATTCCTTTTTATCTCTTAAGCCAAATCATCAAACTTTGATCAAGTTGCAAAGCTCTGCATTCAGAACTCTTGGCCTATAAATAGAGGTCCAAACTTCATTGCAAATCACACCAAAACCTCACAATTATAGGTTTTCTCTCTTCTTTCTTGAATTACAAGTCATGTGTTTCAAAGTGAGGTAGAAAACTCAACCTCCAAACCTTGCAAGTTCTGAACAAAGTGATGCTTCCCACAACTTCTAAATGTCATATATGATGTGTCTGAATCACTCATACACCCCAAAACACCTGAAAACTCAAAATCATCATCTCACCTCCAAATATGCATAACATGAGACTTATCATGCCAATTTTTGTTCAGGCTCAATTCTGTCCAAACTACCACTTCTAACATCATCCATATATCACATATGAACTATCCAATCCATCACATATAGCCAATAACCTCAGAATCATCAAATTCGATTCACTCTTGAAGCTTATGCAGATCGGGTACCATGGCCATGCCCAGATGAATTCAGATGGTTCCAAGCATCCAGACACCTTCCATAAGGTTCATTGAAGCTATCCAGATCATCAAACAACTTCTGTAACACCTCCAAGCAAGAATTCGATTCTCAGTTGTGCCGTTTTTAAGGTAAGTGCTCATGAACTTCAAATTCATACTTCCACGCATCATAAATGAAATGTGAGCATACCATCTTGTTTCTGCACCTATGAGGATCATTAACCCTCAATCAATTGCATCATAACTTGCACATACACGATTTCACATTGAATTTCAGTTCTAGGGTTCTTCATGTTCATGCGAAAATTGACCCCTTTAGAGCAAAAATAAATGAATTCTGAGATCACCATCATGTTCCTTGTGAAAAACCGAGTGAGATAGACCCTTTGCTTGATCAAAACAACACAGTTTTAGAGATTTTCAAATTTCAGTTGGAGGGTTGTTCTTGGCGCGTTTTTGGTTCAAAGGATTTCTGGAAATTGATTTAAAATATAATTAATTCAACGCGTGTATATTACAAGCCACGAGCGTGGCTCAGTTGGCTTTTGTTTTGAGTAGTGACCTCAGGGTCACGAGTTCAAGTCCCTATGGGACCAAACCCTTCTTTTTTATCACTATTTCTCTTCATTTTCTTCACAACTTCAACCATTAATTTAACCAATCAAATTAACTCATTTTTTATTCATTTTTTACACACTTATTATTTTATATACATATTTTATGAATACCAAAAAAAATCATCAAAAAATATTTATTTGATACATTTTTAAATAGGTTTAAAATGACTTATTTTTAAGTATTTTTAATACTTTAAATATTGTTTTTTTCGTTTAATTTTTAACCTAATCACTTGTAAATATTTTTTGAATAAACCCTAATCATCTAAGTGTTAATTGAAGACAATCTTTTTGTTTATCTTGATTAATTTGACTCCTTTCAAAATTCAAATCATTTTAAAACAAGCGATCACGATTCATTCAAAAACGATAAACCATTTTCTTTTGATTTTCAAAGAAAACTATTGATTAAATCTTTTTAATTGATCAATTGATTTTCAAAACGATGTGGGGCCTCTCGAATATTAGAGAGTATAAGACCCACTCCTTTTTCTTTTTACACAGTCTTTTTATTCAAAATAAATAAACTTTCTTTCAAAACAAACTTTCAAACAGTTTTTCAAACGACGCGTCTGCTTTTCAAATATACCATGGGCCTCCATGTAGGTATAAGCCCCAAGCCCTTTTGTACATACCCACTCTAGTACATGAAATTAGGTATTTCATTGTACGCCTTTTGTACATATCTCGATCATTGTGTTTTTTAAGCTTTGAATAACAAACCAAAAATGAAGGTTTTCTTTAAATCTTCCAAAAAATATACCATGGGCCTCCATGTAGGTATAAGTCCCAAGCCCTTTTGTAAATACCTGTTTACATAGCTTTGAATAAATTCAAATGGACCTCTCCTCGAGTGTGAGTCCCGAGCCCCCGTGTATACAAATGGATCATGCTTACAGGTATATTTCCTTCATAAACTCCATTATATACACACACTTTGTCATATATGTATAACTGTTCATATTTGTTCATGTACTTGTTCATATTTGTTCGTACTTGTTCATATTTGTGATTGTGTTATATGCTTATTCAACTTAGTACAACACTAGGTTCCCCATAGCCTCCTATTGGGCTTCGTGCAAAGAATCTCCACTAGTTTAGGTTAGGACATAGAGTATGGTTTCCCGGTGAAATCGCTCTAAGAGCTCAAACCAACTATACCATGCCTCCCCTTGGGCTTTGTACAAACGAGTGACCCTCCCATAGCCTCCTCTTGGGCTTACAATGCAAGGACCCTGGATTGTCCCTCCCATAGCCTCCTCTTGGGCTTACAATGCAAGGACCCTTGGATAGCCTCCTCTTGGGCTTCGTACAAGGACCCACGGGCTTCTTATAAGCATCCCCAATATCCAAACACAAATACCCTAGGAGATTAGACATTTTTCATCTCTATGCTAGGAGTATCTCTTCTATATCATCACAAACAATCAATCAATCAAACTTTTTTGCCACAAGTCTGGCTAATCAATCAAATTTCTTTTGCCACAAGGCTGGCTAATCAATCAAACCGTTTTGCCACCGTACTGGCTGATTAATCAAAGTTTTTGTCACAAGGCTGACTTCATTGAAACTTTTGCCACAAGGCTGGCTGATTAATCAAAACTTTTTGTCACAAGGCTGACTTCATTGAAAGTTTTTGCCACAAGGCTGGTTAAACAAACAAACAAAAATCAAATAGATGTATGTGATGATATAGATTAGATACATCTAGCATTTAGACGACATTTGTCTATTTTCCTTTGCTTCCACTAGCATAAGTGGGAACTACGATTGCTCTGACTTTCTCAACATCCCTTTGAGAATACGTAGGCACAAGGTCGATCCTTGGCGAGCAAAACAAAACAAAAAAAACCATTCAAACCTTAGCACCCGTAGACCCCGAGCTACAGATGCTCTGATTCCCTCTAAGGGATATGTATGCAGAGGATCGCGATGATCTTTGCGAGCATAATCAAACAAACACCTTAGGTCTCACCTATTTCACAACAGAACCTCCACCGTAACATGGAATGAAAAACAATAAAGAACCCTGTAGAGTACTACAGATACGTTGGGTGCTAATACCTTCCCTTCGTATAACCAACCCTCTTGCCCAAGATCTCTCCCCCACCTTTTAGGTTATTGCAGCTTTTTCCCTTTTCCTCCTTTGGAAATAATAAAAAGTTTGGTCGAAACAAAGAAAAATCATTTTTTATGAGCACTCGAGCCCAAAGAAGGCATCAGGTGTCTCATCCACAAAAAAGAGGAACAAAACGATTTTTCGCCCGCGACAGAAAAATGGCGACTTCACTGGGGACCATCTTTTTATTGTTTCCAAAGGAAGGGTTATTTCTAATTATTGTTTTTATTTTAATTTTTGTTACATGTGCGATTCTTTGGTTCTGTTACTTGTGTGGTTCTGTTACAAGTGATACATTATGGACAAATCCTAACCCGGATTAAGTACACATAAGAAATTAGGTGGAGGGTATAGTCATGTGCAGGCGCACTTGAGAACCCCAACCCATCCTGGCCTTATTAGGACGTGGTGCAGAAACGATCCAGGTGAAGACTTGGATAGTTGTCATGCGGAGAACCACACTCAGACGAGTTTTTCTTGAGAATATTTCTGGCTCATCAGTTTAGTTGTGAAAGCCGGTAATATCCGAAAGAAAAATGTAGACTCTGACGTATCAGTAGAACATGTTGTACAGGTGATTAACTAGATCTATCCCTATTTGGTCCTCTGACCTCATGCTCGTGACGCTGGACCTTTGAACCTGTGTGTACTATGTTTGAATTACCATGTTTGTGTACCATGTTTGCGTTACCATTACCATGTCTGTTTTACCATGTTTGAATATGTGGCATTCATGCATCCACGCATTCATACATTCAAAAAAAAACCCATTTTTTTTCCATAAAAACATGATTTTTCCAAAGATTTAGAGAAATTTTCTTTGCAAACATTTTAGGATTTAGTCATGGAAGAAGTAAAAAGGCATACCAAGAAATACGGTTTCAAAGCGCCTGATGTGGGAAAACTGATAGAGTTAGCATCTTCTGTACAAAATCCTTCCAATTTTAGGAAAAGTTATGGAAAACTTTTGCCTATTTTGAACACTCATGTTGATGAAGGACTTCTCAAAACTTGGGTTCAGTTCTATGATCCCGTCTACCGTTGTTTCACCTTTCCAGACTACCAGTTGGTACCGACCTTGGAAGAATATGCCAATCTTTTGGGTATCCCTGTGTCTGACAAAATACCCTTCAATGGTTTGGAAGCCATTCCTAAGTCACACGTCATTGCAGCAAGTACCCATTTGAAAAAGTCTGAAGTAGAGAGTAATTGGACTACCAAAGGAAACCTTCCGGGTTTAACTTCACACTTCCTGGTAAAGAAAGCCTTTGATTTCATTGAAACTGGTAGCATGATAGCTTTTGAAGCTGTACTAGCCTTGCTCATCTATGGGTTGGTTCTGTTTCCCAATGTCGACAACTTTGTTGATATCAATGCCATAAAGATTTTTCTGATTGGAAATCCTGTTCCGACTTTGCTTGGTGACATGTATTTCTCTGTCCATCATAGGAATCGCCAAGGCGGTGGAATCATTGTATGTTGTGCACCTTTGTTGTTCAAATGGATTGTTTCACACTTACCTGAGTCTCCTATTTTCACAGAAAACCGAGAAGGTTTGCGTTGGCCTCGAAGACTTATGTCTCTTACTAATAATGATATCCGTTGGTATACCTTGGCTCGCTGTGGTACAGAAACCATTGATAGTTGCGGAGAATTCGCCAACGTACCTCTCATTGGTACACAAGGAGGAATTAACTACAATCCGATCTTAGCCCGACGACAACTCGGGTATGCAAATTCAGTTAAACCTGTTGGTCTCGCAGTAGAAAGCTACTTCTATCAAGAAAGGGAAGATCCTCAAAGGTTGAAGACAAGAATGATGAGAGCTTGGTACGACGTCCGATGGAAAGAAAAAGGTGAGGAAAGGAATTGCATTGCTACGGACGCCTACACCTGCTGGGTAAAGAAAAGAGCAAAGGAGTTTCAAATGCCTTATGATTATGAAAAACCCATGTCTCTTGTGGTACCTCAACTACCCAATATTACCCTTCCCACTATGAAGGAATACCAAGACACTTTAGCCAAGATGAGGTTAGAGAAAAATGCTTGGGAGCACAAATTTCGTAGGACCAATATGGAAAACAGAAGGTTGAAGAAACAAGTGAAAGATCACGAAGAAACTCTCTACTGTCAAGATGGATGGCTCATGAGTAAAGATGAGAAGATTCGTCGGAAAGACGCTGCAATCAAGAGGTACATCAAAGAAAGCAAGAAAAAACCTGAAGGTTCAACAAGCAACGCTCCAACTCCTGACGATTGGAAGAATATTGTTGACAAGCTAAAGACCGAAAAGGCCGAATTGAAAGCTTACTATGGGAAAGAAATCATGAAGCTCAAGCTGCACAATGCATTTGGTTCTTCGTCTGATGAAGATGCTTAGGATTGTTTAGCTTTTTATTTATCATTTGCTTTTGTAAGGAGCTATGCTCCAATGTTGTAACATTTCCCATTTATTGAATAAAAGAACAGTTTGTGTACAAATGTTTGCAAGGAAATAATCTTTAAAATATTTGGAAAAAATCATAAACTTTTTTTTGCATACATCATTTTGCATATCGAGTCCGTTGTATAGAGTCTTATCTTTTGGATCTTTCTCCAATAGATCGTCAAGCTGTCGCGTCTCAAAGTTTCTCGACCGCGCTCGCAATCAGATCACAGATACAATACTCGTTCAAATAGAAGAAGAGTAATGGAACACTCTGAACAAGAGAATATTGAGCTTCGTGGTACAGTGACCACTCTTCAGGAAAAGTTGGAAAGTCTCACTACTCTGGTTGACTCCTTAATGGCCGCACAGAATCAGCCGCCACCAAACAGTCAAGCAACAGTAACATCTGAAGTCACTACTCCAGTTTCTACGGTTGCATTCGGCATTCCATCTTTCTCCATGCCAGAAGGTTGGGGCACGCCTTTCAGCTTTGGTACAGGTTTCCGCCATAATGTTTCTGGGGTTCAAACATCCACAACTGAAGCGCCTGCTGCACAAAGTTCACAGTTCACTCCAAATCAGGGGGTAACTTTTTCTCAAGTCACTATGGCACTTTCTCAACCCACTATGACGGTTCCGACCCCTACGGTTCACACTGTTCCTTATGATGACAATGAGATTTATCATGATCAGGGTGATAGCACAAATCAGCGAAGCCTTGTAGGAGATCTCCAAGAACAATTCAACAAGATTCAGCTGGAAGTCAAAGCTATTCGGGGAAAAGATTTGTTTGGAAAGAATGCCCAGGAGCTATGTTTGGTTCCCAGTGTACAGATACCTCCTAAGTTCAAGGTCCCAGACTTTGAGAAGTACAAAGGTAGTTCTTGTCCACAAAGTCATCTTGTGATGTATGCCAGAAAGATGTCTACTTATGCAGATAATCATCAGTTGCTTATCCATTACTTTCAAGACAGTTTGACGGGTGCCGCACTGAAGTGGTACACAGGCTTGGATAGCACTAATATTCGAACATTCAATGACCTGGGTGAGGCCTTTGTCCGACAATACAAATACAACTCGGATATGGCTCCAGACAGAGATCAGCTCTGATCCATGGCTCAGAAAGACCATGAAGCTTTCAAAGATTATGCCCAACGATGGAGAGAAACTGCTGCTCAGATTAATCCACCATTAAAAGAAAAAGAGATGACAAAGATCTTCTTGAATACTCTCAGTCCGTTTTATTATGAACGCATGATTGCTAGTGCTCCAAGTGATTTCACCGAAATGGTAAACATGGGGATGCGTCTAGAAGAAGGAGTCCGAACAGGACGTTTGACTAAAGAAGGTGGATCTTCAAGTGGAACCAAAAAGTTCGGAAGTGGTTTCCCAAAGAAGAAAGAACAAAGTGTTGACATGGTATCCCAAGAGAGGCCAAAAGGAAATGTCAATCGTCCACGACAGGTAGCTGCTATTGCGCCAGTTGTTAATACAGCACCGAATCCGGGATTCACTCCTCAGTTTCAACAACAACAGCCTCGACAACAGGCTCAGCAGTTAAACAATAATCAGAATCGAGTACAAAGAGCTCCACAGTTCGATCCGATTCCGATGACCTACACAGAATTGTACCCTGCTTTGATTGAAAGAGGCCTTATTCAAACTAAAGCACCACCACCAGTACCTGAGAGACTCCCATGGTGGTACAAAGCTGAGGTTTCATGCCCTTATCATCAAGGAGCACCTGGCCATGATCTTGAGCATTGCATAGCTTTGAAATATGAAGTTCAGAGGTTGGTTAGGTCTAATCTCCTCTCTTTCAGAAATTTGAATCCTAATGTGCAAGCAAATCCGCTGCCCAATCATGGAGGGCATGTTGTAAACATGGTATATGGATGTCCTGGCCAATACCGAGTCTATAATATCAACTTCTCAAGAGCAGATTTGGTACAAATGCACGCCACTCTTTGTCGGGGGCAGAATTTTCGCCAGCATCAATACGGTTCCTGTAGAATATGTTGTGTGGATCCTCACGGGTGTTCGATTGTGAGAAGAGATCTCCAAGTTTTGCTAGATAATGGTACTATTGAGATCTACAGAAATAGGGATGAAAATGAAGTTAACATGATAGGATGTTATCCGCATGAGCTTTTAGTCTCAGATATCAACTCGGAAATGCCTACAGTTAACGTCATCATTCCTCATTTCAACATGCCTGAGCGCGTGGAAGTTACTTACAACAAGCCGAAGGTTCCAGTTGCTCCTTTGATCATTTGCCTACCTGGACCCGTTCCTTATAATTCTGACAAGGCAGTTCCATACAACTATAATGCTACAATGATAAAGAATGGACAAGAAGTTCCTTTACCTACTCTTTCATCTGTCGTGAATATCGCTGATGTGAGTCGAGTAACAAGAAGTGGACGTGTGTATACTCCACTACCTCCGAAGCAGCCTGTTGCTCCTGTTACCGGGCAAAATCCTGCCAATACACCAGTAGAGAATCTTGTGGAAACTCCTGTCAGTAATCCAAACACTGATGTTGGTCAATCCAGTGGAACCAATGTCAATCCTGATTTTGATGAAATTTTGAAGCTTATCAAAAGAAGTGAATATAAGATTGTGGATCAGCTTATGCAGACTCCTTCAAAAATCTCAATACTTTCATTGCTGTTGAATTCAGAAGCCCACAGGGAAGCCCTGATGAGAGTCTTAGATCAAGCTTTTGTAGACCATGATGTGACTGTTGATCACTTTGATGGGATAATAGCCAACATAACAGCTTGCAACAATTTAAGCTTCTGTGATGAAGAACTCCCCGAGGAGGGTAGAAATCACAATCTTGCTTTGCACATTTCTATGAATTGTCAGTCAGACTCTTTGTCCAATGTGTTAGTAGACACCGGATCTTCCTTGAATGTTATGCCAAAGACGACTCTTGCTCGCTTGTCTTACCAAGGAATGCCTATGAAGTTCAGTGGTGTGGTAGTCAAAGCATTTGATGGATCGCGAAAATCTGTTATCGGCGAAGTCATCCTTCCCATGACAATTGGTCCACATACATTTCAAATCACCTTCCAGGTCATGGACATTCAAGCTGCTTATAGCTGTCTGTTAGGACGACCATGGATCCATGAAGCAGGGGCAGTAACTTCGACGCTCCATCAAAAGCTAAAATTTGTAACAAATGGAAAATTGGTAATAATAAGTGGAGAACAAGCCTTGATGGTGAGCCATTTATCCAATTTCTCTTTCATCAGTGCTGATGATGTGGAAGGAACTCCGTTCCAAGGTCTCTCTTTAGAAGACGAATCTTCCAAAAAGAAAGCATCAATCTCTTCTTACAAAGAGGCGGTAAAAGTAGTGAAAGATGGAACTACCACTGGCTGGGGGCAAGTTGTGATCCCTACTAAGAATGAAACTAGAGCAGGGCTCGGATGTTCACCAACATTCTTAAACTGCACCAAGAAGGATGAAACCCTTCGTCCGATCAAAGAAACATTCATTAGTGGAGGATTCCTTAACCCAATTCCTCAAGAGGTTAATGTCCTTATCGAAGAATGCATCGAAGAAGGTCTACCCGATCCTGAAGAAGAATGGAAATGCTATCTCAATGACTCGGGATACGTATCTCAGGAAGAACCATGTCCTCCTTCAGAGAAATCCAAAGGCAAAGAAACTGAGCCTGTTCCTGCAGAAATCTGGGACACCTTGGGACAACCAAGTGGGAAATTTGATTATATGGTGAAATATACTGCACCTGAAAGTTACAAGATTGCGATTGAGGATATCCAACCAACTGGATGGGGAGATTCCTTTGAATATGATAGTCAACCAGAAGAGGTTTATCAGCCCTGTCAATTTTCTCAGCAGCCTGAAATTACTGAAGATTTCGGATTTAATGCATCTGCCAAGGTTTATAATCCTGAAGGTGGTTATTATCACATAAATGCCATTTTTGAAGATGAGGGGGAAGATGGTCCCGCAACTGACTCAGAAAGTGTCGCTGACAATGAGTCTCTTCATCCTGAAGACTGGGAAATACATCCTGAAAATTCTGAAGATTGTGACTCATCATATGCTTTTCAAGAAGTAGAAGAAGACCGTTTCAACTCTACGAAGAACAAGGTTGACAAACCAGGACCTTCAAATCCTGCTCGACCAGCGGTCAATGTCAATACTGAAGATAACTCTGGGGAGAATTTTCCTGAATACATAATACATAGAGGAGTTCGTTGCTACTGGAAAGCTGTCGACGTTCCGAATGTTGTTCGCCGCTCAAAGTAATCACCTCGCTGTTATTTTGACCTCCTGCCTTGCCCAAAGCAGAGAGATGTTTTATAGGGCTTTGCTTTTAAATGTTCCGCCCAAATAACTTTGTGTATAGGGCTTTGTTTTAAAAGTTTCCCTCTTTGTCCTGCCCAAGACAAATGAGTTTGTGTTTAGGGCTTTGTTTCAGAAATGAATCATAAATAAAGTGTCATTTTGAATTCCCTACATTATATGTTTTGTTTTTGCTTTTTCTGGAAATGGTAATCCTAAAAAACCAAAATAAAATTAAAAAAAAAACTTTTTCAAAAAAAAAATCTGCATACACTCCTGCATTCATAAATTTTCTGAAATAGATATAAATCACATGTGCAGATTTACTATTGATAAACCCATTGAATGCAATAACCCTATGCCCTCTCCCAACTTTGAGTTTCCTGTGTTCGAAGCCGAAGAAGAGGAAGAAGAGGAGATCCCGGACGAGATCTCTCGATTACTTAAGCACGAGGAAAGAGCCATTCTGCCTCATAAAGAGCCTTTAGAAAAGATCAACTTGGGTTCTGAAGAAGACAAAAAAGAAGTGACCATTGGATCGCTGCTTGATGCTGATATCAAGAGTAAGTTGACAGACCTTCTCAAAGAATACGTTGACGTGTTTGCCTGGTCCTACCAAGACATGCCTGGGTTGGATACCAATATTGTTCAGCATTACTTGCCATTGAAGCCAGAATGTCCGCCAGTTAAGCAGAAATTGCGAAGGACTCACCCTGATATGGCTAACAAGATCAAAACAGAAGTTCAAAAGCAGCTCGACGCAGGTTTTCTTGTCACCTCTGAGTATCCTCAATGGTTGGCTAACATAGTGCCAGTTCCAAAGAAAGATGGCAAAGTCAGAATGTGTGTTGAATACCGTGACTTGAACAAGGCCAGTCCAAAAGATGACTTTCCATTACCACATATCGACATGCTGGTTGATAACACCGCTAAGTTCAACGTCTTTTCCTTCATGGACGGGTTCTCCGGTTATAATCAGATCAAGATGGCTCCTGAAGACATGGAGAAGACATCTTTCATCACCCCATGGGGTACCTTTTGCTACAAAGTGATGCCGTTTGGATTGAAGAATGCCGGCGCAACTTACCAAAGGGCAATGACTACTCTCTTTCATGACATGAGGCATAAAGAAATAGAAGTTTATGTGGACGACATGATAGCCAAGTCCAGCACAGAAGAAGAACATATTGAATACCTTTTGAAGTTGTTTCAACGACTAAGGAAATATCAGCTTCGCTTGAATCCTAACAAATGTACTTTTGGGGTTAGATCTGGAAAACTCTTGGGTTTCATTGTCAGCCAAAGGGGTATTGAAGTAGATCCCGACAAAGTCAGAGCTATTCAAGAGATGCCTGCACCAAAAACTGAAAAACAAGTAAGAGGATTTCTCGGACGATTGAACTATATCTCCAGGTTTATCTCTCAAATGACTGCTACTTGTGGGCCAATTTTCAAGCTTCTCCGCAAAGATCAAGGGGTTGTATGGACTGAAGATTGCCAGAAAGTGTTTGACAGTATCAAAGAGTACCTGTTAGAACCACCAATATTGATTCCTCCAGTTGAAGGAAGACCATTAATCATGTACCTTACTGTGTTAGAAGAATCCATGGGCTGTATGCTTGGACAGCAAGATGAAACTGGTAAGAAGGAGCATGCCATCTATTACTTGAGTAAGAAATTCACAGATTGTGAGTCTCGTTACTCCATGCTCGAAAAAACATGTTGTGCTTTGGCCTGGGCTTCAAAACGTCTCCGCCAATACATGATCAACAATACTACTTGGTTAATCTCCAGAATGGATCCGATCAAGTATGTCTTTGAAAAGCCCGCCTTAACAGGAAGGATTGCCCGATGGCAAATGCTGTTATCCGAATATGACATTGAGTACCGTGCCCAAAAAGCGGTCAAAGGAAGCATTCTCGCCGATCACTTGGCGCATCAACCAATTAATGAATATCAATCTCTCAAGTTTGACTTTCCTGACGAAGATGTCTTGTACTTAAAGATGAAAGATTGTGACGAACCGTTACCAGAAGAAGGTCCTGATCCTGGATCAAGATGGGGCCTAATTTTTGATGGAGCAGTAAACGCTTTTGGCAATGGAATTGGGGCAATCATCATCACTCCCAAGGGTACTCACATCCCGTTCTCCGCCAGGCTACTGTTTGATTGTACCAACAACATCGCAGAATACGAAGCTTGTATCATGGGTCTCGAAGAAGCCATTGATTTAAGGATCAAGATCCTAGACATATATGGAGATTCAGCCCTCGTGATCAACCAAATCAAAGACAAATGGGAAACTTACCACCCTGGCTTGATTCCCTACAGAGATTATGCAAGACGTCTGTTGACTTTCTTCAACAAGGTTGAATTGCATCATATACCTCGAGATCAGAATCGAATGGCAGACGCCTTGGCTACTCTATCTTCCATGTTCAAAGTCAATCATTGGAATGATATGCCTACAGTCAGAATCACGCGCCTTGAAAGGCCCGCCTATGTGTTTGCAACTGAAGCAGTTGTCGATGATAAACCGTGGTTTCACGACATCAAACGCTTCCTTCAAACTCAAGAGTACCCACTTGGGGCATCAAACAAAGATAAGAAAACTCTAAGGAGGCTTTCTGGCAGTTTCTTCCTGAACGGAGATGTGTTATACAAAAGAAATTTCGACATGGTTTTGCTCAGATGCGTGGATAGACACGAAGCAGACATGTTAATGCATGAAGTGCATGAAGGGTCCTTTGGAACTCATTCAAATGGGCATGCAATGTCCAAAAAGATCTTAAGAGCAGGATACTATTGGTTGACAATGGAATCAGACTGTTACAAACACGTGAAGAGATGTCACAAGTGCCAGATCTATGCAGATAAGATCCATGTGCCACCGACTCTACTCAACGTTCTCTCATCTCCGTGGCCTTTCTCTATGTGGGGTATCGATATGATTGGAATGATCGAACCGAAAGCTTCAAACGGTCATCGTTTCATCTTGGTAGCAATTGATTACTTCACCAAATGGGTCGAAGCAGCATCTTACGCCAATGTTACAAGACAAGTGGTTGTGAGGTTCATCAAGAACAACATCATTTGCCGATATGGTGTTCCCAGCAAGATCATTACTGACAATGGATCAAACTTGAACAACAAGATGATGAAAGAACTGTGTGAGGAATTCAAGATTGAGCATCATAACTCTTCTCCTTACAGACCCAAAATGAACGGCGCCGTCGAAGCCGCCAACAAGAACATTAAGAAGATTGTCCAGAAAATGGTCATCACTTACAAAGACTGGCATGAAATGCTGCCATTTGCTTTACATGGGTACCGTACTTCAGTGCGTACTTCAACAGGGGCAACTCCCTTTTCTCTAGTATACGGCATGGAAGCTGTGCTCCCCGTAGAAGTTGAAATCCCGTCAATGAGAGTCCTCATGGAAACTAAGTTATCAGAGGCTGAATGGTGTCAAAGCAGATACGATCAGTTGAACTTAATCGAAGAAAAACGTATGACTGCTCTATGCCATGGACAGTTATACCAAACAAGGATGAAACAAGCCTTCAACAAAAAGGTTCGACCTCGTGAATTTCAAGAAGGAGACCTCGTGCTTAAAAAGATCTTGTCTTTTCAACCATATTCTAGGGGCAAATGGTCTCCTAATTACGAAGGCCCGTATGTTGTCAAAAGAACATTTTCTGGCGGCGCCATGACTCTTGCAACCATGGATGGTGATAAACTCCCACATCCTGTGAATGCTGATGCAGTCAAGAAATACTTTGTCTAAAAAAGAACAAAAGAACAGCTCGGTAAGTCGAAAACCCGCAAAGGGCGACTTAGGCAAAAATGAGCGTCTCGGTGGACTGAAAACCCGAAAGGGCGGTCCAGGCAAAAATTAGAGACAATAAACAGAAAAAATTATCCTGGTAGATTGAAAACCTGAAAGGGCAATCTAGGCAAAAATTAGGGATTCATGACAAAGTAACTGCATCAGTCCGTACTTCGTCACCTGAGGAGTCTTCTTCATCAAAGGATCTTCGATCAAATCATCGCCAATCTGAAGCGACAAACACAGTTGGAACTCAAAGTTGTTAGGGAATAGTGGTTATTGCTTTCAATGTAGCCTTTTCCGCATAATTACCATTTCTAACTTTTGTAAATACTCCATGGAATCACGCCTTTAGCTGATTACCATCCTATTAAATAAATTTGAGCCTTGTGCCCGTTTGTTTGCAATCTTTAATTTCTTTCAGCTTGCAAAATGACGCTTTAACTGTGTTATTCGTTTTTGAAGAAAAAAATAAGTTTTAAATGAATTTACTTCACTTTTCTTTTTCAAAATAAAAGCGAAACTTTCCTTTGAGTGGTGAACAACGGAAGGAACATCAGCAGTCGTCTCCATAGGATGAACAAAAGGATTCTCCCTGGAAAAAAATTATTGAGACAACGGTATTCTTGTCCCAGAAAAGAATTCTTGAAGCAATTATCCCTCGAGGTAAAGAAGCTCTTCTATCCCCAGTGAAGAAGCTCTTCTATCCCTAGTGACGAAGATTTTCCATCTCCAGTGAAGAGGTTCTTCCATCTCAATGAGAAAAGATGCTCATCTTCCCCAGAGAAGTTTAAAGCACGCAACACCATTCATCACCTGTGTTATCTACACCGTGTTGAAGAACATTTGCCAAGTATCTGGTTGTATTGCGACGTCGGTCCTTCTCCAGTATATACTTCATTGTCTGTCAGTATTGACAGTATGCATGCTACATTCATGACATTCATCATTCATACATATTTGCATCATTTATGCATTCTTGCATTTTTCAATATTTGCTTCATATTCACTTGCTCAGGATATATCTATCCCAAAAAAAAAAAAAAAGAAAAAAAAAAAAGAAGAAGAAAGAAAAGGGAAAAAGAAACAAGTATGGGCGTGTCATCTCTCCAGTAGGTTGTCACCCATAAGCAGAGATAACATCTTCTTTCTCCAGTTCCCCACTGAGATCATTCCTCGTGGAAGAAGGTTGCTTTAGTTTTCTCCTCACAAAGGAGAAAATACCCATTCGAGTTCATTCCTCATGGGTACAAAGTCTTGTTTCACTATTTCTTTCCAATTCATTCTTGGTTAGAACCTTGTCTTTACCAAAAAAATTCAAATTCCGATTCTCCAAATAGAGTCAAGAAAAAAATTGAACCATAAACAATCGCCTCGTCATCTGAGCAGTTTATGTTTCTTCCAAAAGATTTTTCCTCTCCAGGAAATCAATCATGAAGACCATTTGACAAATCAGGGCTTTATTACTGTTCACAAGGCTGAATAACCAGTAATTTCCCTAGCAAAGTCTCCAGAATCATTTTATCACTCGGCTGATAATTGATCATGTCTTCAAAACCACTATCACGAGGCTGGTAGTCGGTAACCTTTTGTTCTGGTTATATTATTTAACTTGTCTATCACCATGCTGATAGTCGATAATATTAACCGAACCTTTGAAACTCTTTTTACCTTGTCAAGTCTATCACCATGCTGGTAGTCGGTAACACAGTTTCATACCTTTCACCTTCGCATTATTAAACAAGTCTATCCCTTTGTTGATAGTCGATAATGTCGATAGGTAAGCTTTTCTTACAAAGCTATCATTCCCAGGCGAAGCATACACTTGCTTTCCCAAAAAAAAACGGATTCTCTTCCTAAAACGGATTGAGACATCCTTCCCAACTTCTTTTCCCCAGCGGAGTCAGTTTTGATATTCCCTCGGTAAAGATATCCTTGCATCATTCGCAATTTTGGTATCTTAGGTCCAAAATTTGCGTCTTCTGATATTTAAGTCTCTTCCACCCTATCAAAACGAAGATTTTTCAATCTTCATGTCTCAGGTTGAAGAAACTTAAATAGGGGCATCTGTCATACCCCAATTTTTGACCTAAGATACCACCTCATATCATTGCATATGCATCATCTGCATCTCTAACAAAATGCATAGCTTGTGTTTGCTACTTGTGGCTCAGCAGGGTTTAATCAAGAGATCATTCATCAGTGCAAGAAACAGTCAATTAGGGTTTTGTTCTCCCTTCATCTCAAATGAATCATCTTCATCAACAATCAACATTTGGTCCTCAGAGATTCATTTCAACAAGCTCAAAGACTTTGAATCAACCAGATTAGGGTTTTGACTGGAGATGGCATACTCCTGACTTTTGCTCAGGATTTGACCTAATGCCTTGGGACATGACCTCAAGACTACAAGTGCATCATTTTGACCTAATCCATTGGCTCATAACATCTCCTACACAAGGATTGATCAACAGTGAAATTTCAAATCCTCAGATCAGGGTTTTGGAACTATCAGGGACTGAAATCAGGGATCACATTTGGGAAACCCTAAAAATCCCCAGGAAGTCAATCAAAGGTTTCAATCATCTTCAAATAATCCCTATGACAACATCCAATGGAAATTACATCTCAATTCAAGATCCACAGTCATCAATTTCATCTGGTCGACAATTAGGGTTTTTGACCTAATTCACTGAACAACTGACTTTTTAATCAGGACATGGTGTCACAACTCAAACCATGGCTTAATATCCTCTAATACTTCAATATGATCCATTCATACCATTCATATGGTGGGGATAGCCTGTTTCATTTGAAAACTCCAGAAACGCGATTCGTCTGAAAAAGTCAACTGTACAAGATCACCATTGACTTTTGGGGAAATTGGGTCAACCATGACTTTTGAAGTTTTAAATCATCAATATATGAAGTATGAAGTCATTTGATCAAGAGAAATCAAGAAAATCAATCAAGAATCAAAAAGTCAAAGTTTGACTTTCCATACTTAGAAAAATTTCTAAGTGTTTTTCATGGTTTTTTCCAAACTTTGAAAGGGAATTTCTCAAAATTTCACCTACAAACTGAAAAAAACTTCCAACATGAAAGTTGTAGATTTTGATCCAATAAACAACTTTGACACATATAATTTTTTTCCATAAGATCAACCATTTAAGAGATATGGAGCTTCAAAGTTGGCATCTTATGAAAATTTCACTTAAAACTTCATTTTCTTCAAAGTTCATGGATCTTTTTCACCCATTTCCTTAAAGGTCTTGAAGAAACTTTCAACTAGGCTTTTGAAGTGTGTAACATGAGCTTTCCAAAATGTCCAAGAGCATGAAAAAATATGGAGTGTAGCTATGGTTTTGAATTATGCATTTAGTGATCATTTTCACTTGAATTTTCACCATTTTTCACTAAGTTTCAAGACTACATTGCCTATAATCCAAGTAATGATGCAAAGAGGCAATAATTGAAGATATTTTCTCTGATTTGAGATCAGAATGGAAGAGGATAAGAAGCTTGAGTTTTAACCATGGTTTGGTCACTTTAACCATTTTGCATTAAATGTAAAAGATTCCTTTTTATCTCTTAAGCCAAATCATCAAACTTTGATCAAGTTGCAAAGCTCTGCATTCAGAACTCTTGGCCTATAAATAGAGGTCCAAACTTCATTGCAAATCACACCAAAACCTCACAATTATAGGTTTTCTCTCTTCTTTCTTGAATTACAAGTCATGTGTTTCAAAGTGAGGTAGAAAACTCAACCTCCAAACCTTGCAAGTTCTGAACAAAGTGATGCTTCCCACAACTTCTAAATGTCATATATGATGTGTCTGAATCACTCATACACCCCAAAACACCTGAAAACTCAAAATCATCATCTCACCTCCAAATATGCATAACATGAGACTTATCATGCCAATTTTTGTTCAGGCTCAATTCTGTCCAAACTACCACTTCTAACATCATCCATATATCACATATGAACTATCCAATCCATCACATATAGCCAATAACCTCAGAATCATCAAATTCGATTCACTCTTGAAGCTTATGCAGATCGGGTACCATGGCCATGCCCAGATGAATTCAGATGGTTCCAAGCATCCAGACACCTTCCATAAGGTTCATTGAAGCTATCCAGATCATCAAACAACTTCTGTAACACCTCCAAGCAAGAATTCGATTCTCAGTTGTGCCGTTTTTAAGGTAAGTGCTCATGAACTTCAAATTCATACTTCCACGCATCATAAATGAAATGTGAGCATACCATCTTGTTTCTGCACCTATGAGGATCATTAACCCTCAATCAATTGCATCATAACTTGCACATACACGATTTCACATTAAATTTCAGTTCTAGGGTTCTTCATGTTCATGCGAAAATTGACCCCTTTAGAGCAAAAATAAATGAATTCTGAGATCACCATCATGTTCCTTGTGAAAAACCGAGTGAGATAGACCCTTTGCTTGATCAAAACAACACAGTTTTAGAGATTTTCAAATTTCAGTTGGAGGGTTGTTCTTGGCGCGTTTTTGGTTCAAAGGATTTCTGGAAATTGATTTAAAATATAATTAATTCAACGCGTGTATATTACAAGCCACGAGCGTGGCTCAGTTGGCTTTTGTTTTGAGTAGTGACCTCAGGGTCACGAGTTCAAGTCCCTATGGGACCAAACCCTTCTTTTTTATCACTATTTCTCTTCATTTTCTTCACAACTTCAACCATTAATTTAACCAATCAAATTAACTCATTTTTTATTCATTTTTTACACACTTATTATTTTATATACATATTTTATGAATACCAAAAAAAATCATCAAAAAATATTTATTTGATACATTTTTAAATAGGTTTAAAATGACTTATTTTTAAGTATTTTTAATACTTTAAATATTGTTTTTTTTCATTTAATTTTTAACCTAATCACTTGTAAATATTTTTTGAATAAACCCTAATCATCTAAGTGTTAATTGAAGACAATCTTTTTGTTTATCTTGATTAATTTGACTCCTTTAAAAATTCAAATCATTTTAAAACAAGCGATCACGATTCATTCAAAAACGATAAACCATTTTCTTTTGATTTTCAAAGAAAACTATTGATTAAATCTTTTTAATTGATCAATTGATTTTCAAAACGATGTGGGGCCTCTCGAATATTAGAGAGTATAAGACCCACTCCTTTTTCTTTTTACACAGTCTTTTTATTCAAAATAAATAAACTTTCTTTCAAAACAAACTTTCAAACAGTTTTTCAAACGACGCGTCTGCTTTTCAAATATACCATGGGCCTCCATGTAGGTATAAGCCCCAAGCCCTTTTGTACATACCCACTCTAGTACATGAAATTAGGTATTTCATTGTACGCCTTTTGTACATATCTCGATCATTGTGTTTTTTAAGCTTTGAATAACAAACCAAAAATGAAGGTTTTCTTTAAATCTTCCAAAAAATATACCATGGGCCTCCATGTAGGTATAAGTCCCAAGCCCTTTTGTAAATACCTGTTTACATAGCTTTGAATAAATTCAAATGGACCTCTCCTCGAGTGTGAGTCCCGAGCCCCCGTGTATACAAATGGATCATGCTTACAGGTATATTTCCTTCATAAACTCCATTATATACACACACTTTGTCATATATGTATAACTGTTCATATTTGTTCATGTACTTGTTCATATTTGTTCGTACTTGTTCATATTTGTGATTGTGTTATATGCTTATTCAACTTAGTACAACACTAGGTTCCCCATAGCCTCCTATTGGGCTTCGTGCAAAGAATCTCCACTAGTTTAGGTTAGGACATAGAGTATGGTTTCCCGGTGAAATCGCTCTAAGAGCTCAAACCAACTATACCATGCCTCCCCTTGGGCTTTGTACAAACGAGTGACCCTCCCATAGCCTCCTCTTGGGCTTACAATGCAAGGACCCTGGATTGTCCCTCCCATAGCCTCCTCTTGGGCTTACAATGCAAGGACCCTTGGATAGCCTCCTCTTGGGCTTCGTACAAGGACCCACGGGCTTCTTATAAGCATCCCCAATATCCAAACACAAATACCCTAGGAGATTAGACATTTTTCATCTCTATGCTAGGAGTATCTCTTCTATATCATCACAAACAATCAATCAATCAAACTTTTTTGCCACAAGTCTGGCTAATCAATCAAATTTCTTTTGCCACAAGGCTGGCTAATCAATCAAACCGTTTTGCCACCGTACTGGCTGATTAATCAAAGTTTTTGTCACAAGGCTGACTTCATTGAAACTTTTGCCACAAGGCTGGCTG
Source organism: Vicia villosa (assembly GCF_029867415.1). Classification (NCBI taxonomy): domain Eukaryota; kingdom Viridiplantae; phylum Streptophyta; class Magnoliopsida; order Fabales; family Fabaceae; genus Vicia; species Vicia villosa. The sequence goes on along the minus strand of NC_081180.1, from coordinate 234,452,303 downwards.
ATTAATCAAAACTTTTTGTCACAAGGCTGACTTCATTGAAAGTTTTTGCCACAAGGCTGGTTAAACAAACAAACAAAAATCAAATAGATGTATGTAATGATATAGATTAGATACATCTAGCATTTAGACGACATTTGTCTATTTTCCTTTGCTTCCACTAGCATAAGTGGGAACTACGATTGCTCTGACTTTCTCAAAATCCCTTTGAGAATACGTAGGCACAAGGTCGATCCTTGGCGAGCAAAACAAAACAAAAAAAACCATTCAAACCTTAGCACCCGTAGACCCCGAGCTACAGATGCTCTGATTCCCTCTAAGGGATATGTATGCAGAGGATCGCGATGATCTTTGCGAGCATAATCAAACAAACACCTTAGGTCTCACCTATTTCACAACAGAACCTCCACCGTAACATGGAATGAAAAACAATAAAGAACCCTGTAGAGTACTACAGATACGTTGGGTGCTAATACCTTCCCTTCGTATAACCAACCCTCTTGCCCAAGATCTCTCCCCCACCTTTTAGGTTATTGCAGCTTTTTCCCTTTTCCTCCTTTGGAAATAATAAAAAGTTTGGTCGAAACAAAGAAAAATCATTTTTTATGAGCACTCGAGCCCAAAGAAGGCATCAGGTGTCTCATCCACAAAAAAGAGGAACAAAACGATTTTTCGCCCGCGACAGAAAAATGGCGACTTCACTGGGGACCATCTTTTTATTGTTTCCAAAGGAAGGGTTATTTCTAATTATTGTTTTTATTTTAATTTTTGTTACATGTGTGATTCTTTGGTTCTGTTACTTGTGTGGTTCTGTTACAAGTGATACATTATGGACAAATCCTAACCCGGATTAAGTACACATAAGAAATTAGGTGGAGGGTATAGTCATGTGCAGGCGCACTTGAGAACCCCAACCCATCCTGGCCTTATTAGGACGTGGTGCAGAAACGATCCAGGTGAAGACTTGGATAGTTGTCATGCGGAGAACCACACTCAGACGAGTTTTTCTTGAGAATATTTCTGGCTCATCAGTTTAGTTGTGAAAGCCGGTAATATCCGAAAGAAAAATGTAGACTCTGACGTATCAGTAGAACATGTTGTACAGGTGATTAACTAGATCTATCCCTATTTGGTCCTCTGACCTCATGCTCGTGACGCTGGACCTTTGAACCTGTGTGTACTATGTTTGAATTACCATGTTTGTGTACCATGTTTGCGTTACCATTACCATGTCTGTTTTACCATGTTTGAATATGTGGCATTCATGCATCCACGCATTCATACATTCAAAAAAAAACCCATTTTTTTTCCATAAAAACATGATTTTTCCAAAGATTTAGAGAAATTTTCTTTGCAAACATTTTAGGATTTAGTCATGGAAGAAGTAAAAAGGCATACCAAGAAATACGGTTTCAAAGCGCCTGATGTGGGAAAACTGATAGAGTTAGCATCTTCTGTACAAAATCCTTCCAATTTTAGGAAAAGTTATGGAAAACTTTTGCCTATTTTGAACACTCATGTTGATGAAGGACTTCTCAAAACTTGGGTTCAGTTCTATGATCCCGTCTACCGTTGTTTCACCTTTCCAGACTACCAGTTGGTACCGACCTTGGAAGAATATGCCAATCTTTTGGGTATCCCTGTGTCTGACAAAATACCCTTCAATGGTTTGGAAGCCATTCCTAAGTCACACGTCATTGCAGCAAGTACCCATTTGAAAAAGTCTGAAGTAGAGAGTAATTGGACTACCAAAGGAAACCTTCCGGGTTTAACTTCACACTTCCTGGTAAAGAAAGCCTTTGATTTCATTGAAACTGGTAGCATGATAGCTTTTGAAGCTGTACTAGCCTTGCTCATCTATGGGTTGGTTCTGTTTCCCAATGTCGACAACTTTGTTGATATCAATGCCATAAAGATTTTTCTGATTGGAAATCCTGTTCCGACTTTGCTTGGTGACATGTATTTCTCTGTCCATCATAGGAATCGCCAAGGCGGTGGAATCATTGTATGTTGTGCACCTTTGTTGTTCAAATGGATTGTTTCACACTTACCTGAGTCTCCTATTTTCACAGAAAACCGAGAAGGTTTGCGTTGGCCTCGAAGACTTATGTCTCTTACTAATAATGATATCCGTTGGTATACCTTGGCTCGCTGTGGTACAGAAACCATTGATAGTTGCGGAGAATTCGCCAACGTACCTCTCATTGGTACACAAGGAGGAATTAACTACAATCCGATCTTAGCCCGACGACAACTCGGGTATGCAAATTCAGTTAAACCAATTCTTCAATTTCGTAAGCATTGTTCGAAAATACCTTTAAGATTCGAAAGGGTCCTTCCCAGTGTGGGGACCATTTACCAAGTGCCTGATTCTTTCGATCTATAGGTAAAATAACTTTCCAAACTAGGTCATTATTAATAAATGTTTTACCTTTCACCTTTTTGTTGTATGCTCTGGACACTCTTTCCTTTTGTCTTTTTATCATTTTCAGCGCTCGAAGTCTCTCTTCGTCCAAATCTACCAACTCATTCATCATTAACTCCCAGTATACGTTGGGAGGAATATCTGCTTGCCTTTGTATTCTTACTGATTGTAAATATATCTCGATTGGAAGTACTGCATCATGTCCAAACGTCAACTGGAAAGGGGTTGTGTTTGTAGCCTCTTTTGGAGATGTTCGACAGGCCCAAAGTTCTTGGTCCAAAGTTTTATGCCAATTCTTGGGTTTCTTTCCCACATGTTTTTTAATAAGGCCAATTATTATTTTGTTTGCTGCTTCAACTTGTCCATTTGCTTGAGCATAGTAAGGTGTAGAAGTAAATAACTTGAAACCTATTTCTTTGACAAAGTCTTGCATTTTTCGTCCAGTAAAGACTGATCCTTGATCAGTTGTTATACTTTCTGGGATTCCGAACCTATATATAATATGTTTCTGAATAAACTCAATCACGGCCTCTTGATCCACATTCGCCAGTGGTATTGCTTCGACCCATTTCGTGAAATAGTCTATTCCTACTAATATATACCTTTGACCTTTAGACGACTTAGGGTGAATTTCTCCAATCAAATCTAATGCCCATCCCCTAAAAGGCCAAGGTTTCACTATTGTACTTAATTCGTTTGCTGGAGCGTGTTGGATACCTGCATGTTCTTGGCACTCTTGACACCCTTTCGCAAACTCTATGCAATCTTTTAACATCGAAGGCCAGTACATCCCATAACGAAACAAAAGCCATTTCATTTTGTGCCCTGCTTGATGTGCACCACATGCTCCACTGTGTACGTTCGACAGGGCCAGATATGCTTCTGCTTCACCCAAGCATTTCAATAATACCCCTTCAGGAGTTTTCTTGAACAATTCATTTCCCATCAGGAAATATGACAGGGCTCTATACTTGATTTTCCTGTCTGTATCCGTCGAAGGATTTTTTAGATAGTTTATTATTGGACTCCTCCAATCTATATCTGCCAATGAGTCTATGTTTAATACTTCGAATTCTTCTTTGTTGGCATAACCCAATTGCGAATTCTCTAGGTCACTTGGGGAAAGTTTAGTAGACATTGCTCTCCCTCTTACTTCAATCAATTCCTCTAACTTCTCTTTTGATACTTTGTATCCTGAAGCTAATTGTGCCAAGTCATTTGCTTCTTGGTTATTTATCCTTGATATGTGTTTTAATTCCACATATTCGAATTTCTTGAGTAGCCTATTTGCTATGACAAAATACATGATCAAATTTTCTTTGATGCACTTGTATTCCTTTGTCAATTGTTTAATGACCAATTCGGAGTCTCCTTTAATTTCGACTCTGGTTGCCCCCAATTCTAACAAAGCTTCAAGTCCAGCAATTAATGCTTCGTATTCAGCTTCGTTGTTGGAGCATAATGGACCTTCGATTTTATACTTGAGCTTTGTTGGAATTCCATCAGGAGAAATTATCAACATTCCAACTCCAGTTCCTTCTCTATGCGTTGAACCATCGAAGTATAACTTCCAGGGTTTTAAACCCACATACTGTTGATGACTCTCAACTACTGCATGGTCGACAATGAAGTCTGACACAATTTGACCTTTCATTGCCTTGAGAGGCTGAAATATTAATGAATATTCAGTAAGGGCTAAAGCCCACTTACCAATTCGACTATGTAGTATTGGCTTGGATAACATATGTTTAATAACATCACAATGAGATGAAACATAAACATCAACTGGCTTTATATAATACTTAAGTTTGATACAAGAGAAATACAAGCAAAGGCAGAGCTTTTCTATAGCAGTATATCTAGTCTCTGCATCATTGAGTACTCTACTTAAGTAGTAAATGGCTCTTTCGATGCCATTCTCATCTTCTTGCGCCAACATGCTGCCTATTGTTTTATCCGATGCTGAAATGTATAGGCGCATGTGCTTCTTCCCATTTGGGGGAGATAAGATTGGTGGACAAGTCAAGTATTGCTTGATCTGATCGAAAGCTTCTTGATGTTCCGCACGCCATTCAAATTCTCCTTGCTTAAGCCGTAGTAGAGGTGAGAAAGCTTGCGTGCGTCCACTCAAATTAGAGATAAATCTCCTTAAGAAATTTATCTTTCCCAATAATGATTGTAGTTCTTTCTTTGTGGATGGAGACTTGGTTTCCATTATGGCTTTCGTCTTGTTCTGGTTAATTTCTATTCCTTTTTTGTGGACTACGAAACCCAAGAAATCACCTGCCTGTACAAAGAAAGCACATTTGAGGGGGTTCATCTTCAAGCCATGTTTCCTCATTCTTTCGAATGATTGGCTCAAATGGTCGAGATGACTCATACCCGAGGTAGACTTTACCATAATGTCATCTATATATACTTGCATGAATGTTTCTATAAAGTCATGGAATATAGAATTCATTGCTCTTTGATAAGTTGCCCCAGCATTTTTTAAACCAAAAGGCATTACAACCCATTCGTAAGTGCCTATTGCCCCTGGGCAACGAAATGCTGTTTTGGATACATCATCCTCTGCAATAAAGATCTGATTGTATCCAGAATATCCATCCAACATGCTCAAATACTCGAAGCCTGCGGCTGAGTCTACTAGCATTTCTGCTACAGGCATGGGATATTCGTCTTTAGGAGTGGCTGCATTAAGATCACGAAAGTCTATGCATACTCTTAATGAACCATTCTTTTTAATTACAGGTACTATATTAGCAATCCATTCAACATACCTTGTAGTTCGGATAAACTTGCAACGTAGAAGCCTTTCGACCTCTGCTTTAATCTTCGAATGAATCTCTGGCGCGAACCTCCTAGGAGTTTGCTTTACAGGCTTCTTCCCTTCTTTTATTGGTAGTTTCAATTCAACCAAGTCTCTTCCTAGACCAGGCATCTCATCATAATCCCAAGCAAAACAATCTCTGTTTTCTTTCAACATTTTGATGACCGTTGCTTTTAGTTCTGGTTCTAGTTTCACGCTGATGTATGTTATTCTTTTTTGATCCATGTCTCCAAGATTTACTTCTTCAAGTGGATCTTGAGCCAACATCTTTATATTCGACGCCATTGGGTCTTTTTCAAATCCCAAAGGTTCTTCGTCGTAAATTGCATCTAACCTTTGACTCGATTCTTCTCTCATGATCTTTTCGACTTGAACCGGGTCTCCAGAGTATTCGAAACTCGTATGTATCTCTAACTCTATTACTCCTTTTTTGGTTAGAACTGCGTTCATCTTTGCATTTGATAGTTCGGCTTCGAGAGCCGCCTTCCTTTTGTTCTCGGCCACGTAAGCCGAAATCTTTTCGAAGAAGGAAGACTCAGACATTATTAATGTCATCGTCCCAGCCTGTTGGCCGTACTACTGGATAATTCTCCCATTGTGCTGTATCTGCTGGACCATCCATGATCTCTCTATCCCACTGGAATCCATTTGGGTGTAAAGTTAAATAGTACAATGCATTCTTATTTGGGGCATACATCTCTTCTGCAGCATGACAAGGACTTATGTTTGCCAGGTTCCTATCGAAGTTGGTTTTATTCACCTGGTTAACTTCAGCCATATAGTAACTCTGATCTCCTTCGATATTCTCCACTATACCATCTTCCCTCCAAATTGTCACCCTTTGATGCATTGTGGAGGGCACAACTGCCACCCCATGAATCCATTCCCTACCAAGCAAAAGGTTGTAATTTGCTTTTGCTGGTATAACCATGAAAATAGTTGGCCTTGTGACTGAGCCCACTGTCAAATTGACCTGAACGACTCCCAATGTTTGTCCTATCTTGCCTTCGTAGTTATATAAGACCATGTTATGTGGTCTTATATCAGTATCGAACATACCAATTCTCTTTAGCATGTATTGAGGCATTAGGTTCACCGCTGCTCCCCCATCGACTAGGACTTTATTAATGCCAACATTCTCGATTTTAGCCCGGATATAGAGTGGCTTCAAATGATTTCGCATACCCTCATCAGGCCTTTCGAAGAAAGCGTTCTGCTCTTCAACTGCACCATTATTCAGCACATAATAACACACAGGCTTGTGCTTCGCCATTTCCTCGATATCAGCCTCTTCGCAGTCTTCAACTTCAGTCTCCTGATTAAACTCATGAGGGAGTACGGATACAACGTTGCAATTGAGGTTTATAGACGACACTCCATCAGAATCGAAATCATTTGTCATTCTATCCTCTTCTTTCCAGGAATTGGAGCGCATCTTTTCTTCCTCTTCTAAAATGTTTTCAGCTTCGAAGAGCCTACGTTCCACCGGAGGTTTGTTTGACTTTGCCCCCTGGTGTGGGACTTGGTTGCTACTAGAATCTCCAACTTCTCTTGGTCTGTATTCCTTTTGAGCCTTTTTTATTCTCTGATGCCTTCTCCACTGGGAACGGGACATAGAATTTTTTCCTTTGTAATTCTCCAGTCGATACGCCTCTCGATTTGGTCTTTGAAATTGCTTCCTGTATGCCATTGCAGTTCTTCCTCCTTGGTCCCAACTTCGCCATTTGTTGTTTCTTGCATTAGCTTGCACCCATCTATCCCTGGGTGCATCTGCAGGGACTTTGAATGTTACCCTTCGAGCTCTGGGGTGTGGGCTATCAGGCCTCTTCGTTGGAGTCCATATGTCGAAACCGTATAGGTTAGGACGCAACCCCTGAGTTTCTCGACCCATGTAGCAGTACACACGTTCGAAAGATCTTGCCATCATTTCATCATAGACTGCCCCACATCTGGGGCATAGTGCAACTTCAGTGTTCCCTTTGTGGCATCTGACCAAAAATCCTACTAAGCTTTCCTCCATCCTTGGGTACACTTGTAGTAGGGGATTTGGTTCTCTCCCTGGGTGTTCCCATCTTTCGCGTCGAGCCCTTTCGAAGTTAGCTTCGACCCTTCGATTCAGCATGATCGAACACCTTGGACACATCCATTGTTTTCCACCATTCTTCTCATGGCAATTCCAAAGGTAGTCTTTGAGGCTTTCACCTTTTGGAAGAGCTTCGATGCCCCCATTTTGCCTCGTCAGCCATGTCTCCAATTCGCCAAATTCAGACACTGGACGTCTGGCGCTGACCATGTTAACAACTGCTGGAGGAACTTCAGAGATTTGGATTTTCTGGAGTTTCATTCTGAGGTCTTCAGTGGCCTCACTGTTGTCTTCCTTCGACCCTTCAGGTATCTCTGTCTTGGAAGATTCTTCAACATCAGTATTGAAGAGTGTATCATTATTTAGGCTCTCAGTAGCCTGCTTTCCATTGAACATTGTTTTGGTTTCCGCAACTTCGACTTCAGATGCCTCCACCATGTTGATATCTTCTAGCTCACAGAGGCTAGCATCAGCAATGTTCAGGGGATTGGTATCGACCTTCATGTGACTCTTGGTCTTGTTAGCAAACTTCAACCTTCCATCTTTGATAGCATTTTGAATTAGATCCCTGAAAAGAAAACATTGTGAAGTTTTATGGCCTAAAAAACCATGATATTTACAAAAACCTCTTTTCTTCCGTTGTTCCAACGGAGGAATTTTGGAATTTGGAGGCAGTATCATTTGGCCATCTTTTACCAGTAAATCAAATATTTCATCACACTTGGTAACGTTGAATGTATAGGTTTTCTTAGGGAACCTATCATTCTTATCGTTCTCTACTGGATTTTTTCCATTTGCAGGGTTTAACAATTTGCAGGCATAAGGTGGCGCTTCTTTTAACTCAGCTAAGTCTATTTCGACTTCTTCATGGTTATACGAGTCATTGAAAGACTCATCATCAGCGTCTTCGGCTTCGACGTACGCTACCCTTTCCTTTTTATAACTTTTATTTGCTCTAACCTTTTCTGCCTTCAAGCGTTCGACCTGTCGAACCCTATCTACCAACTGGGCCATATCCCTAAGGTATTGGGTATCTAGTTTCTTTCTAATTGAATAATCTAGACCACCCGCAGCCATTTCGACTAGTTCATGCTCTGGGACTGTTGTAAAACACCTTGATTTCAACATACGGAACCTATTCAAGTAATCATCGATTGGTTCTGTGAACTTCCTTTTAATACTAGCCAATTCTTTCAGACTTATCTTAGTTTGGCCTATATAGAATTGTTCATGGAAAAGCCTTTCTAGGTGTGCCCATGCATCTATTGAATTTGGTGGCAGGGTAGTGAACCAAATGAAAGCATTCTTTGTTAGCGAACTAGGGAAATATTTGATCCTTAGATCTTCGTTTCCTGCTAAGTCCCCTGCTTCTGTCAAATATCTAGCAATATGTTCCACCGTTGACTCGTTAGTTTCGCCTGAAAACTTTGTAAATTTGGGTACCTTAGTGCCCCTAGGCAACTCTATCTGCATGATATAATCTGATATGGGGGATGTATAATTTGGACGTCAAAGTCCAGTACTAAGGCCATTATTGGCCATAACCCTTTCTATCATGGCAGTTAAGTTATTTTCTGTAGCCAGATTTTCTCTTCTGACTCTTTGGACAATCTCATCTGGATGCTCATCTCTACCCACGATCCTTAATCTGGGTCTCTCTTCTTCCGTTTCCTGTCGAACGGGAACGGTTCTTTGATTTGAAGCCTCTAAATTAATTACTGGAGTTCCTTCGGTCATCTCTGTTCTTCGTGAGGGGCCTACATCTCTAGTGGCTGTCCTAGATGGTGGAACCACATCTTGTATACGTTCCAAAATGGGCCTCTCTTCTTGATTCGAAGGCTGTTTGTCTTTCCTTCTTGGTTGTGGCTCTCCCATGAAATCTGCCATTCGATTCATTTGGGATGATATCTTTTGGAAAGTTTCCACATTATCCCAATTTGTATTAGCAATATTTGTCGCTAGTGGGTTCAAAATTGAAGCCAATTCTTTGGCCAAGACCCCTAACATATCATGGTTGCTTGCATCCATTTCTTGCCGAAATGCTGCTTGGTTATTTGTGGTAAAATAGGGCATCTGGGTAGAAAAACTAGTGTTGTGTGCACTTCGACCCACTGAACCAACATTCGGTGAAAACGTCGCATTGTTAGTTGTGGCATATGTGGGCCCTGCCCCTCGTACGCTTGTTCCTAATGGATATGGCATTCCGTATGGATTATTTGGCCTCCACTCGAAAGTTGAATTCGTGCCTTGACCAAACAAGTTATTCGCAGCATTTGTCGAGGAAAACGGTATTTCCTCTGCGCTTGTGGATGAAGGTGCGGTTGTCGATACTGAAACTGGAATAGTCCCTGAAGGTCTTGTATTATTTTCAGGCATAGCCTGAGAATTATCTGCAGGTCTCGATCCATTTGGACCCGGTGTATCCCGTGTTCCCTGACTAGAAGTCGAATTTGCCGCTCCTGATCCTGAACCTTGTGGGGGACCTTGGTCACCCCCTGCACTGGCCGTAACGACCATTTTCTTGTTGTACCTTCGTTTGGGAATCGGTTGTGCACTGTTTGTTAACTTACCGTTCCTAAGGTTCATACAAGGTCTTGATATTGTCTAGACAAAAATAAAACAATTGATTAAAACAATCTGCTTGACACCGTCCCACTGGGCGTGCCAATTTGTTTACGGTGATTTCCGGTAAACAACCGCTAGTCTTCCAAACTATAATAAATATGATTTGGTTACTTGCATGATCGACTAGATTGATCCTAGGACACATAGTCAAAAAGATTGTTATCAATGGTCATTCGAACCATAGTCATGATTCGTCTTCGTTAATAAGAATTGTTTCGAATAAAACGAGTAGTCTTGACAATCACTTGGTTATACGCAAGTATAATTTCAGTGAAAGGATAAGTAAAATAACATATGAAACGAAAGTATTGTTAAAGCATAAAGAATCTTAAAATGCAGGAATGTTAAATACTTCAAAAGTAAATGACATGAAAGTAAAAATACAGAAATGTAAACGGCAAGAAGTAAATGAAATGCAATAATACTGAAAGATATTTGAAAACGAAAGAGAATACACATGTATTAAAATGGTGGTGTCATACGTACATTTTCTCAGCGAACTCTTTTTCTTAACACTTGATACTTGAGTAATATGTGAGTGATTTGTACAAAATGAACACACAGAATCCTAACATTAAGACTCCTATTTATACTAATTTCGACCTTAACGGCCCTACGCTAATCTAATGCCACGTTTCTCATAAGAACCCCAGAGACGCCATCTGTTATTTAGACAATTACGAAACCGTCTTCGAATTTCAAATCTTCCCGCCTGAGTCCTTCTTCGACGCGTGGCAGTGTATTTAAAAACACTACGAAAACACGCTAAGTAGTAATACTTGAACATATTTCATAAATTTTATCTAAGTCCTCGAAGACATATACTTCTACTAGCTTCAGTATTCATTATCTTCATAACGAACTTAGAAGTCTTCATTCTCGAAGCATGGCCATCAGGAGCCATTCTTTTATTTTTAAAGGATGGTCATCAGTAACCATCTTTCCTTCGAATTTTTACTTCTTCGAAGAACCAATTTATAAAACGAAATCTTCAGCTAACAGTCCGTCGCGTTAAGATATGTCCTACAAAAATTCGCAAAAAAATGAAACTGGGTGAGACATGTATAATTGAGGATGTGAGTGTAAAAGTTCAATTAGTCCCACAATAAAATGAGGGCAGGTCGGGTGGGTTCATAGGCACTACACTTTTGAAGTCTAAAAAAAGTATAAAAAAATTATGTTAATATTCGCACATGCAAAAGCCCACACAAAAACAACGTTGGCGGGGCGAGCATATTAGAGAGTGCACTTTAAAACTTTAGTGAGCACTGCAAAAAATGATGGCAAAACTGTTATATCCAACGGGTCAGGCCTGTTTTGCCACCCTTGGTTATATGTATATTTTTTAGACTTGAGTTGTTGTAGAACTTATATTATATTGTTGTAAGGTAATTAATTTTTAGATTTAAGTCGTCGCGGGACTTGTATTGAGTTGAAGAATTGTGTGTTATTTTGTGAATCTTGTCGCATATAACTTATAGTATTGTATCACTAGACTATTGTCAACTATTTTTTTTAATTCTTTCATAGGGAAAGTATCAACTTGCTCTTAAGAGGAATGACTGTCACATGATATTAACTTTTTCAAGTATTCAATCATATCGTTAAATGAGTTGACTTTTGAAGTGTCGTCTGGATGGTCAAGGTGATATTATTTAGAGAAAAAAATAGTAGAGAGTGATGTATTTTCCTTCCTTCACAAGAATTAGTGTCAGTCGAAGTTAAACTTGTTCCAAAGAAATTGTGTCAAAAGAAAAGACATTTTTCCTATGTTTAGAGAAATTGTACCAGATGGAATGACTATATTTCCTCATGTTTGACGAATTGGTGCCAAGGGGAATAACTTTATTTTCCTCGGTAGATAAAATGGTTCCATCAAAATATTTTATTCATTTAAAATGACTTTCTACATGTGAAACACACACTAAAAAACAGCCCTTTTGTTCTCACACATCTTGTTGATGGTGTTGTGAAAAACAAGCTACAGAAATTTGAACCAACGAGGATAAGGAAAATGTGCAACAGAATCTAAAAGAGAAAATTAATATTACTATCTGTCATACCCTAAAATTTACCTTATATTGGTACAGATTTTCTTTTATTATTATGCTTGTTCCTAACTTATTTTACAAGAGGTGTATTTAAAAATAAAGGGTGTCATTGGACTTAACATTTTGATTGTTAAGTCCATCCCCTTATAAACATCTCTAAAATGAAATAGGGGTGTGATTAAAAATTAGTAGAAGCCCAATTTGAAGTATTAGCCCATTAATATTATAGAGAAAGTTACTTGAGTTTTTTTTCTTTACCTTTTAAATATATCATTTAGGGTTTTATTCAAATCCTATAATCATATTATTAATTTAATTAATGATCTACCTAACATATTTTTATAGTTATTATTTATTTTCTTTATTCTGATTTAAGATAAAAATAACATATATATGTATTGTTTTTACTAATTTGTTAAAAAAATGTTAATTAAATTATTAGTTTTAGTTAAAATAAAACATTATTAATGTTATTAAGAAATTGTTAACTATTAAAAATTATTTATTAATTTTATTATCTTATTGATGGTGTTGACCAAGTTAAAATTAGGGTTGTTTTCAGCCATGTTCATCCTCTCCTCAACGGCGCTGTCGGCCACCTCCACCACCATTCACAAACCCTAAACTAACATCAGCCCAGGCCCATGGAGCCGAATCTTCAGCAACAGAACAAATCTTCAGGCCAAATTGAATCAAATCCTAACATAATCTAATATTAACAAAACGAAATCAATTCGTATAACTTTTATTGAATCAAAATCAGATCACAAGAAGTGAATCCCTAATTTACGAATCAAATAACTAAAACTTAAATCTAATTGAATCAGATCTCTCCTAAAAAAGAACCAAACCCTAAGTCTATAAATTGAAAGGAAGAAATCAGAAGAGGGGATTGGGAAATTTTTGCTGGAGAAAGTTCTTGCGCCGCCGCGAACCTAACACTTGGCACTTGGATCTTCATCCCACACCTGCAAATCAAACACACATAGAAGGAGATTAGAACGAGGACGAGGAGCTTACACGTTCCTGAAATTCAATAACAAAAGGTAAACCCTAAATCGCGACTTAGCTTCTAATTGCATGATCTGATTGCTGGCGTTTGGTTTAAGTTTCTGGATATTTCGTTTAGGTTTAAGGTTAGGGCTCTTACGGTCCTTCATATTAGGGTAAGGGTTCATGGGGTTAGGGTTAAATGTTGTTAGGTTTCTATGAGGGATGAAGATGTGAGGAGTTTCTGGGTTGGGGTTGAAGGTTTTCTGGGTTGGGTATGGAGATTCCGGGGTGGGGACGATGAAGATTCCGATGAATCTTCATCAGATTCTGAGTGGGATCTGCACCCTCTGTAGAAAAATAAGAAAAAAGCTTAATAAAAATTATTTTGTAAATTGTTTATTTTTTTTCTAATATTAATTTTCTCCTCGATCCGACTATACCTATTAGTCGCATTGGCGAGAAATAAATATAATCTAATTAATTTATTCGTTAATATTAATTCCAATTCGATTAATTCTTGGCTAATTCTCTCCTCGATCCGACTAAATCTATTAGTCGCATTGGCGAGAGATAAAATAATAAGACATAAACAATGAAATTTGTTATCATGTAATAGCCAAATTTATTGGTTATGAGAGATAATGATAAAACTCATGATTTAAATTACATAAGATTAAAATATACTTTATTTGCTATTCGTGACGATCGAACCTATTGGTCGGAATGGTTAGCAATACTTTATTTAATTCGTTAATTATAATGATCAAATCTATTGGTCGTCGCACCTAACGAAAACATATTAAACTAGGGTTGTACGCTGTAATTAAAACACTCATTTCATCTTCAAATCACAAATTCAAAACCACGATATGTAACACCCCATATTTTCCATTCTTTAATTTAATTAGAACTTAAATTATTTAATTGGATTAATTGGCATTTTTGGTAAATTATTGGAGAATATTGTAGAAATAGACAATTGGGCTTGGTGTAGTGGTTAGCAAAAGGGAGGTGTTAACTATGTAAGCCTTATTGAGATATTTTATATTTTCATAAAATAAGGGAAATTGGAAAAGAAGAAGTGAGAAGCAAAAGAGCAAGTCTGAGAAAAAGAGAAGATACGTGAAAAGGAGAAGAAGAGGAAGAAGAGGACCTTCGAGGATTCAACTCAAGAGGTAAGGGGAGACTCTTCGGGTTAGTGATTATTATATAATCAGGGGTAGTGAACTGATTAGGATTGTTGTTTGGTTAGATTTCATGTTTTGGTTTTTGGGGTTTTTGGGGATTTAGGTTGTTAATGTTGAATTGATGCAATTGATGAATTTGATGAATGGTTTGGTGTTAAATGACTTCTAAAACGTGTTATATTTGTATTATAATATGTTATCTGATGAAGTTTTGGTATGAGACTGTTTTGGTGCGATTTGGATGAGATTGGGGGAAGAAACATGTTAAAATCGCAGAAAAATTCTGCATCTGCGAAGAATGCGTCGACCTAAGAGTCAGATGCGTCGACCTAAGTATCAGTTTGCGTCGACCTGGGTGACAGCATGCGTCGACCTATAGGGTCAGCGTGCGCATACCCGAGGGGGACAGAAAATCCAATGCGTCGACCTAAAGGGGGGTTTGCGTCGACGATGGCAACCAATTTTTGACACATTTTCTGAGGGGCATAACTTTCAAACCGTACATCTGTTTTGAGTGTCGTTTTGAGCGTTGCGAAGCTAATTTAAAGCTTTATGTGATGAATTGATGAAATGGGCAGTGGCCCTAGTTTATTTTAAATTTTGATTTAATTTAATTAATGGACTATGTCATTGTGTACATATATGTGTGAATGTAACAATGTGTTGTTGTGGTGGTGTAGCCACTTGAATTTCATTTGATTGGGTGGTGTTTGGACATAATTATGTGTGATATGATTGAATGATTGTTAATACATGTGCATACTTATTGGTGATGAAATGGTGAGTTGTAATGAGACGATGCGAAGCATCGGATCGGTGATGTTATAAGTATGTCATATGTGAACATTCATTTCATATGCATTTTGGTGATGGATCCCGGTGATGTTGTGGATCGAATGGTGGGCATAATTCCCATTGTGCGGAATTTGTGCCGGTTGGACTGCATCTTAATGATGAAAGATCAGTTGGATGGGTTTAGCCCATGTATGGTACCACATGCATAGTGTCAGTCATTCATGTGCATGATAATATGGTATGATCAAATGGTTGTATATTATACTTGGTGATGTGTTTGATTTTGGTGTGTGATCCGTTGTTATAAAGTCTGAATACATGTTGTGATTGGGTGAATGATAATGCTATGAGGTTTTATTACTTATGACTGTATAATACTTATTAATTTCGAATGAGACTCACCCTTACATGTTGATATTTTCAGATTAAGGAGTAGCGGCATCTTGATTTGGTGAGGATAGCTCATAGGCTAGTCTGTAGTCCGTGTCGAGTCATGCTCTGATTTGTAACACTGGGGAACGATAGACTTAAGAGTTGCTTGTGATACTCTATTTTATTGTTTTGGATTATGTATAGTTTGGTTTATATTTTGGTGATGTCTTACGATACCGTTAAATGACATTCCGCTGTGTCGATGATGTATTTTGATAATTTTGTGAATCGTTCCTAATAAAGCATGACGAACGACTTATAGTTTTTCATTATTTTTATTAATTGTGACACCCTTGTTTTATGTTTACTCTGATTTTTATTTTAATTGTCGTGGGGGTTTAGAAGGGTGTTACAATAGTGGTATCAGAGCATTGTCGGTTGTTGTGACCAGAGTCTTGTTACTATTTCCTGTATGCGACTAGTGTGTGTATCACTATCGAAGAGGCTGATGACTGGTGGATGGATACTAGAGCTGAACTGGATGCTGATGGTGTAGCCATTTCTTGGGCTGTGTTTAAGAGAGAGTTTCTGAGGAGGTATTTTCCTGAAGATGTTCGAGGCAGGAAAGAAATTGAATTTTTGGAGCTGACTCAAGGTAACATGACGGTACCAGAGTATGCTTCGAAATTTGTTGAGTTAGCGAAGTACTACGTTCACTATAACAATGATGAAGCTAGTGAATTCTCAAAGTGCATCAAGTTTGAGAATGGTCTTCGTGATGAGATGAAGCAAGGAATTAGGTACCAGAGAATTCGGTGATTTGTCGACTTGGTGGACTGTAGTAGGATCTTCGAAAAGGATAACCTTAAGCTGAAGTCATCTCACTCTCGTGAGTTGATTGACAGGAAAGGTAAGAAGCCTATGGATAGAGGTAAGCCATATTGTAGAGGAAACCCAAAAGCTGGTAATTGGAAAAGGCCTAGTGGGGGAGATTCTGGTGCTCCCGTTAGGTGCTACAACTGTGGTGAACCTGGGCATAGAAGGAACGAGTGTAAGAGTGGGGAGAAGAAATGCTTCAAATGTGGTAAGGCAGGTCATATTGCTTCAGACTGCAGAATGAGGACTGTGACTTGCTACAACTGTGGCGAAGAAGGCCATGTCAGTCCGCAGTGCACCAAGCCAAAGAAGGACCAGTCTGGGGGAAAGGTTTTTGCTTTGTCTGGATCAGGGACTACTCCAGAGGATAGACTAATTAAAGGTACGTGTTTCATACATGACACACCTTTGATTGCGATTATTGATACTGGTGCGAATCACTCGTTTATTTCATTGGATTGTGCTAAGAGGTTAAAATTAGAGATATCTTGCATAAATGGAAGTATGGTTATTAAAACTCCTGCGTCGGGTTTAGTGACCACTTCATCTGCATGTTTGAACTGTCCTATTGATATATTTGGTAGAAAGTTTGGAATGGACTTAGTGTGCCTTCTGCTGGAACAACATGACGTTATTTTGGGGATGAACTGGTTGCAATTCAATCGAGTTCACATCAATTGTTTCACAAAGACGGTTATCTTTCCTGAAGAGGTCGGTGTCGAGGATTTAGCAATGACTGCGAGACAGGTTGGTGAGGCAGTTAAGGATGGAGCAGCCGTGTTTATGTTATTTGCATCGATGGAGAGGAAAGGAAAGGCAGTGAGTAGTGAATTGCCGGTGGTATGTGACTTTCCAGAGGTTTTTCCGGAAGATGTTAGAGAGTTGCCACCTGAGAGAGAAGTGGAATTTGCTATTGAGTTGATTCCTGGAGCTAGTCCCGTGTCGATGGCACCTTATAGAATGTCGGCATCTGAGTTGACTGAGTTGAAGAGTTAATTAGAAGAGTTGCTGGAGAAGGAATTTATTCGTCCGAGTGTGTCACCATGGGGTGCACCGGTGTTATTGGTGAAGAAGAAGGAAGAGTCTATGAGGTTATGCGTAGACTACAAACAACTGAATAAAGTTACTATCAAGAACCGGTATCCTTTTCCAAGGATTGATGATTTGATGGATCAGCTGGTTGGAGCAAGTGTGTTTAGTAAGATTGATTTGAGATCCGGATATCATCAGATTCGAGTGAAGACTGACGATATTCAGAAAACTGCATTCAGAACAAGGTATGGTCATTACGAATATACTGTGATGCCCTTTGGAGTTACTAATGCACCTGGTGTTTTTATGGAGTATATGAATAGGATTTTTCATCCTTATCTCGATAAGTTCGTCGTGATGTTTATTGATGATATTCTGATGTATTCCAAAAGCGAAGAAGAACATAAGGAACATCTCAGAATTGTGTTAGAGATATTAAAAGAGAAGAAGCTTTATGCCAAATTATCAAAGTGTGAATTCTGGTTAAGCGAAGTAAGCTTCCTTGGTCATGTGATTTCCAAGGATGGTATTGTTGTAGATCCGATGAAAGTAAAAGTTGTGTCTCAGTGGGAAGCTCCGAAGTCTGTTTCCGAAATTCGTAGCTTTCTAGGTCTTGCAGGTTACTATCAGAAGTTTATAGAAGGATGTTCGAAGTTAGCTTTACCGTTGACGAAATTGACTAGAAAGGGGCAAGCGTTTATTTGGGACTCAAAGTGCGAAGAAGGATTTCAAGAGTTGAAGAAGAGGTTGACTAGTGCTCCCATTCTAATTTTGCCGAATCCGGCGGAATCTTTTGTAGTGTATTGTGATGCTTCGTTAATGGGATTAGGTGGTGTATTGATGCAAAATTAATAGGTAGTCGCTTATGCGTCGAGGCAACTCAAAGTTCATGAGAAGAATTACCCGACTCATGACTTAGAGTTGGCAGCAGTGGTATTTGTGTTGAAACTGTGGAGGCATTATTTGTATGGTTCAAGGTTTGAAGTGTTTAGTGATCATAAGAGCTTGAAGTATCTCTTCGATCAGAAAGAACTTAATATGAGGCAGAGAAGATGGCTAGAATTCCTTAAAGACTATGATTTTGGTTTGAACTACCACCCTGGTAAGGCAAACGTGGTTGCTGATGCTTTGAGTAGGAAGTCCTTACATATGTCTATGCTGATGGTGCGGGAATTGGATTTGATTGAGCAATTTCGAGATTTGAGTTTAATATGTGAAGGTACTTCTAATAGTATTAAATTGGGTATGCTAAAGCTGACCAGTGGAATTCTTGAAGAAATTAGAGCAGGTCAGAAGACTGATGTTGAGTTAGTCGATAGATTGACTTTAATTAATCAGGGTAAAGAAGGTGAATTCAGAATTGACGAGAATGGCATAATGAGGTTTGGAGACCGTGTTTGTGTTCCTGATGTTGCCGAACTAAGGAAGAGTATTTTGGAAGAAGGACATCGTAGTGGATTGAGTATTCATCTTGGTGCTACCAAGATGTATCATGACTTGAGGAAGTTATTCTGGTGGCCTGGAATGAAGAAGGAAATAGCTGAGTTTGTTTACTCTTGTTTGACTTGTCAGAAGTCAAAGATCGAACATCAGAAGTCGTACGGAGCTATGCAACCTTTGTTTATTCCTGAATGGAAGTGGGATAGCATATCGATGGACTTTGTTTCTGGTTTGCCGAGAACAGCTAAGAATTGTGAAGCCATTTGGGTTATCATAGATAGAATAACGAAGTCTGCTCACTTCATACCAATGAGAATGGATTATCCTATGGAGAAGTTGGCTCAATTGTATATTGAGAAAATAGTGAGTCTACATGGTATTCCTTCGAGTATCGTGTCAGATAGAGATCCAAGGTTTACATCTAGATTCTGGGAAGGTTTGCAGAAGGCTTTGGGTACTAAACTGAGGTTGAGTTCTGCTTATCATCCGCAGACTGATGGTCAAACTGAAAGGACGATTCAATCGTTAGAAGATCTGTTGCGTGCCTGTGTATTGGAAAAAGGTGGTACATGGGATAGTTATTTGCCGTTGATTGAATTTACATACAACAACAGTTACCATTCGAGTATTGGTATGGCTCCGTTTGAAGCTTTGTATGGTAGGAGGTGTAGGACACCATTGTGTTGGTATGAATTTGGTGAAAGTGCAGTGATTGGGCCAGAGATTGTTCAAGAGACGACAGAAAAGATTAGGATGATTCAGGAGAAGATGAAAGCTTCTCAGAGTCGTCAGGAAAAGCTATCATGATAAGAGACGAAGGACACTTGAATTTCAAGAGGGAGATTATGTGTTTCTGAGAGTGACTCCTACGACGGGTGTTGGTCGAGCACTAAAGTCAAGGAAGTTGACACCGCATTTTATTGGTCTGTTTCAGATTACGGAAAGAGTAGGAGAGGTGGCCTATCGTATTGTTTTACCACCGACACTTGCGAACTTACATGACGTATTCCATGTGTCTCAATTGAGGAAATACATTGTGGATCCGTCCCATGTAATCCAAGTGGACGATGTGCAAGTGAAATACAATTTAACAGTTGAAGTCTTGCCTATGAGAATTGAGGATCGGAAGTTAAAGCAATTACGTGGTAAGGAAATAGCTTTAGTCCGAGTGGCTTGGGGAGGAGCAGCAGGTGGGAATGTTACTTGGGAGTTGGAGAGTCAGATGAAGGACTCCTATCCCGAACTCTTCGTTTGAGGTATGTTTTCGAAGATGAAAACTCTTTTAGTGGGGGAGAGTTGTAACACCCCATATTTTCCATTATTTAATTTAATTAGATCTTAAATTATTTAATTGGATTAATTGGCATTTTTGGTAAATTATTGGAGAATATTGTAGAAATAGACAATTGGGTTTGGTGTAGTGGTTAGCAAAAGGGAGGTGTTAACTATGTAAGCCTTATTGAGATATTTTATATTTTCATAAAATAAGGGAAATTGGAAAAGAAGAAGTGAGAAGCAAAAGAGCAAGTCTGAGAAAAAGATAAGATACGTGAAAAGGAGAAGAAGCGGAAGAAGAGGACCTTCGAGGATTCGACTCAAGAGGTAAGGAGGGACTCTTCGGGTTAGTGATTATTATATAATCAGGGGTAGTGAACTGATTAGGATTGTTGTTTGGTTCGATTGCATGTTTTGGTTTTTGGGGTTTTTGGGGATTTAGGTTGTTAATGTTGAATTGATGCAATTGATGAATGGTTTGGTGTTAAATGACTTCTAAAACATGTTATATTTGTATTATAATAGGTTATCTGATGAAGTTTTGGTATGAGACTGTTTTGGTGCGATTTGGATGAGATTGGGGGAAGAAACATGTTAAAATCGCAGAAAAATTCTGCATCTGCGAAGAATGCATCGACCTAAGAGTCAGATGCGTCGACCTAAGTATCAGTTTGCGTCGACCTGGGTGACAGCATGCGTCGACCTATAGGGTCAGCGTGCGCATACCCGAGGGGGACAGAAAATCCAATGCGTCGACCTAAAGGGGGGTTTGCATCGACGCATGACAACCAATTTTTGACAAATTTTCTGAGGGGCATAACTTTCAAAGCGTACATCTGTTTTGAGTGCCGTTTTGAGCGTTGCGAAGCTAATTTAAAGCTTTATGTGATGAATTGATGAAATAGGCAGTGGCCCTAGTTTATTTTAAATGTTGATTTAATTTAATTAATGGAAATGTCATTGTGTACATATATGTGTGAATGTAACAATGTGTTGTTGTGGTGGTGTAGCCACTTGAATTTCATTTGATTGGGTGGTGTTTGGACATAATTATGTGTGATATGATTGAATGATTGTTAATACATGTGCATGCTTATTGGTGATGAAATGATGAGTTGTAATGAGACGATGCGAAGCATCGGATCGGTGATGTTATAAGTATGTCATATGTGAACATTCATTTCATACGCATTTTGGTGATGGATCCCGGTGATGTTATGGATCGGATGGTGGACATAATTCCCATTGTGCGGAATTTGTGCCGGTTGGACTGCATCTTAATGATGAAAGATCAGTTGGATGGGTTTAGCCCATGTATGGTACCACATGCATAGTGTTTGTCATTCATGTGCATGATAATATGGTATGATAAAATGGTTGTATATTATACTTGGTGATGTGTTTGATTTTGGTGTGTGATCCGTTGTTATAAAATCTGAATACATGTTGTGATTGGATGAATGATAATGCTATGATGTTTTATTACTTATGATTGTATAATACTTATTAACTTCAAATGAGACTCACCCTTACATGTTGATATTTTCAGATTAAGGAGTAGCGGCATCTTGATTTGGTGAGGATAGCTCATAGGCTAGTCCGTAGTCCGTGTCGAGTCATGCTCTGATTTGTAACACTGGGGAACGATAGACTTAAGAGTTGCTTGTGATACTCTATTTTATTGTTTTGGATTATGTATCGTTTGGTTTATATTTTGGTGATGTCTTACGATACCGTTAAATGACATTCCGCTGTGTCGATGATGTATTTTGATAATTTTGTGAATCGTTCCTAATAAAGCATGACGAACGACTTATAGTTTTTCATTATTTTTATTAATTGTGACACCCTTGTTTTATGTTTACTCTGATTTTTATTTTAATTGCCGCGGGGGTTTAGAAGGGTGTTACACGATAGGCCATTCAAAAAGCCTTCAAAACAATTGCATAATCAATTCTAAGGCGTACAACCCATGCCCCGAACTATGTTGACTCTGATTCTCCCTAAGGAGATACGTAGGCACTTGGCAACAAGGCGAGTCCCCCTCCCTAAATTTCAATTCATTTAAAATCCCACGTTTCGCCCTCTTCACTTCTTTAGCTATAAACCTCAATGATTTTGCCATAAACCTTCACTTTACAATGCAACCCTTAGGAAAGGGTTAAGGGTGCCTAACACCTTCCCTTAACCTGATTATAATAATCTTACCCCAAATCTTTAAACTGCGCAGGGTTTCCTATTCGCCCTGGTAGAATAGGTGGCGACTCTAAAAGGTTAATTTTAGGGCAGGTTGCTACACTATCGCTCTCGATATTTTTGAGTTTTTTCATGTTTCCTAGTGTGAATATGCTAAAGAGATGTGTGACATCTTTCAACTTACTCATGAGGGTAAAATCGATGTGAAAATAGATAGGATGAACACAATGACTCATGAGATATGGAAAACATTTTATTTACATTGTGAATCATATGAGAACTCTGTTTTCTCATTATAGATCTTGGAATAACATTTCTTAGTCATGGCAACCTACCTTTCAAATACTAGGATTGTGCTTTTCTCTCACTAATGTTTATCTCATTAATAGATTGCCTTCTTTCTCTATCAATAATTACATTCCACATATCTCTCTTTCATAAGCCTCTTGATTACAAGTTTCTCAAAGTTTTTGGTAGTACTTGTTTTCTAATGACATTCTGCCATATTATATTTTAATAATAATTTTCATTGTTTTAAGTACTTTTACTCTATTTTTTAATGTTTTAGAAAACATTTCAAGCAATCTTTGAAAAAGATCACTTAAGTCAAAATCATCCTAACTAAAAAAATTTCATAGTATTTTATTATGGAAGATATGATGACAAAACAAAGATGAGACTAGCTCATAAGAAACGGAAGAAAAAGAGGAAAACTATAGTGAAACAACAAATAATTGTACTTCCAAAAACTTTAGTGGCGCTATACAAAAAATAATGGTGTTGTCAATTCAAAGTGGCGTTATTATAATTCCAAGCAATAAAGGTGTTTCCCATATATATAAAGTTCCATGATTTATGCGATGTCAAAATTGCTAAGTAGGTAAATTACTTAATTGTGACACGATTGGGGTTGATAGTGGCGTGAATTTTGTTTTCAAGATGTTTTTATATAATGTTAACTGTGTTTAGTCATTAGGGTTCTAAATTTTCAAGAGACAAATGCATATTCTAAAATTAGGGAGTAGGAGGAATGATACACATCATTAGAGAATCACCCATAATCATTGTAATTTTTTTCTTGATTTTATTTATAATAGCCACGAGTCCCTTAAGGATGGGTGGCTAGCTCCTTAAGATTGGGTTCCTCTTTGATGCATTTTCTTCAATGGTGTAAATAATTTGATATGCATAATGATTTTCTTATGTCTACGGTAATGGTAGAAACGATCTAGGTAGAAATAAAAACTAGTCATAAATATGTATACTAGGATAAGTAAGATTATGGAATTGTTTATGACTGTCAAAGATAATGAATATTCAATTGTGACATGAGATATTTTATGAGCGATATTAGGGTCACTAGGGTAATAGCGGTAACAGAGAGGATTACTCGGTGATTAAATCATTGGTAATCATTTTAAAATATATTTTTTATTAAAAAGGGATTATTACAAGTTCAAGCATGGATACCCACAAGAAAGGGAAAGAGAATTTGAATGGGATCTTAATCGTTTCCCTCATAAGTTGACTTAATTATTATTTTAGCTTCATTATTGTCGTAGTTATAACACAACTTAATCAATTGTGCTATGGGTAACCCCCCGTTACGATTATGTTTCATTACACTTCTGATAACAAGTACAATCACCTCAATCTTGTCGAACTAACAACAATCCATGTGAATGCAATTTAAATTTACTCACCTTTGTGATTTTTGTTGGCACAAAATTATATCGCGATTGACAAACAATTCTAACACCAACAATTTCCTTTATTAAACCAGTATAATATTCATAACGTGTCATTTCATTCTCACGAGTGTCTTCTTTTGAACTATTTCACATCCCACAAAGGTTATAAATGTGTGTCTCCATCGGGTAGATTATATATAAGTATGTCATTCTTAATGAGTCTAGGTTTCTTTACAGTGAACTATTTCTTTCTAACTTTACTCATCTCCAAATTGTCCAAATTCCATCATTATCAACTAGATACCTTTGATGAACATTCCTTTTACCAATCATCCTCATACTCCACTCCTATTAACTTCCCACCCATACCATTTGTCTTACCTAAATCAATTAACTCCAATACTTCACCCAATAGCACACCTACCAAACTCTTATTTCCATGTTTATTAACTTCTCACACATATCAACAATGACATCTCAATGAATTAACTCCAATAACCAATAATTCCCATTCCAATATTCTTGCATCAGCAAACACTGTTAACATCCCTATTATCCTTATATAAAGAAGCAATCTTACCAATACGCATCTCATGCAAACCACAATCAAAAGTGGCATTACCCTTCCTAAAATCTACCTTTCCGTTTTTTTTTTTCACATTCTGAACCTAAAATTGTCAAAGAAGACATGAAAGATCCCATGTGATTGATTGCCATGAAAAAGAGTAAGTAACATGCCCTTGAGAAAAATAAAACCTGATCCCTTGTGCCACTTCTTTCTAATGATAAAACTATTGGTTGCAAGTGGGTGTTTCATGTAAAAAAAAAGTTGATGGTTATAGTGTGACCATTCCGCCCCACCCCGTTTTTTATGTGGATTTTTGCGGACAAGGACATTAACATTAATTTTGTATTTTTAGGTTTAAAAAGTACAGTGTCCGCGACTTAACCCGCCCTGCCCTCACTTTTTGTAGGACAAACTAAAATTTTAGGCCCGCACTCTCGATTATGATCGCCCCGCTCCGTTTTCTTACGAGCTTTTACAGAACGGACTTAAACGGAGTAAACATACCCATTTGCCACCCCTACTTGTATTTCATTATAATATAATTAATCAAAACCTAATTTAACAAATTATTTTAGAATGCCTAATGGAGCGTGTGCCAATTTGTTAAAGATAAATGTCAAGATCAACAACACGAGATTCAAGTTTGTCTTATACATAACTAAAACTCCCTTACCAATGGAATTTCCTTCCCGTTATAAAGAAAACGAAAAAGTAACTTCATTGCATAGACCCCAATTGAAGAGGTTCACTTCAAATCTAAAACTTTATATTTTTTTTTTTTTTTTCCAGCCCCCTCCCGATCGCAGTTGCGGGGGATCGAACCATGGTTCTCCCTACCAAGTCTAGCGCCAATCACCACTAGACCAACTAACGATTGGTATAAAACTTTATATTTTACATGTCGCATTCTTTACGTAATTATCCGCATTTGGTAAGTAGTAATTCAATTGTGTCGCATACGGTAAGTATAATTCAGTTGGTAACTGCAAGCCTACAGATTACAACAACATTAACATGCAATGACGTTTGAATACAAAATTACCAATTTCTTCGCAATTTAGATGTACGAGTCCAACTACTAAATTATTCAACAAAATATTTTCTAAATTGGTCGAATTTATTAAAGCAATCTTGTTCAAATTTGTCCACATTCTAATTAATAACAATAAATAAACCCTCAACATTAACCCCTCTCCCTCAAATGATAAAAAAGTCACATTCCTAGACAATGACATTGTTCACAACTAATACTGCACGTAATTAAAAGGAAGAATGGATGGCCAACCAGAAACTGTTATTTAGTTGTTGATGATGACGACATTTGTGAATGATATGTTATAAGTGTTCTCTAAAAATTTTCAACATGCCTTGAAAAGTAACAATCCCTGTCAAAGTTCCATCTTCCTGTACAACCCAAACATAACTCACTCGGTGTGCGAGTGCTTGAATCATAACCGCAACCAAAGAGCTCCATGGGTAACAAAAAATGGCTTCGGATCTTCTTACCACCCTCGAAGAATATCCTCCGAGTTTCCAATTCTTGCAAGTATCTTCCTCCGATGATGTTGAAGAAAACGATGGCCAAGAAGGAAGTGTTGTTTCCTCCCCAAGTAACTCCACGGCCGCACTATAATTCTGCTCATAGAGTCTCTCTTTTACTAGCTGAACTAAATCCTCCGGGGGACCACCACAGTCGATGTAAGTCAATACATCACCAACGGATAGCGTTGCTAATGCAGGGGCAACAGCTTCGTCGAAAGAGTTCAACATAAACGGTGATATCTCTCCGATGAGCTTACCCTGCGGGTTAACAACAGCGACGGACGATTGGTGTACAATAGCAGCAGTGAGAAGCTCCAAAGCAGATGATGCAGGGTCATTGTAGTAAAGAACAAACAAATTTTCTGTGTCTATAATACCGAGTGTAAGGATGCTATCGGTTGCGGGTGAAGGGGAAAATACCCTAATTGAGTTAAGGAGGTAGCGCATTACATCCTCTTGACTAAGCCAACAGTAAGCGCGATTGTCATTGTGCAAAATATCAGAGTCCAAAGTTTGATTCTCTTTTTTCTTCCATCTCTTCTCTTCCGGTATTGGTATCACCACATTCTGCACCCCTTTGTCCATTGCATCTATTGCCTCCAATAAACTACATATGTAACATAACAAAATAACAATATTAATTCAATAAACAATATACCACTTGATCTTAATCTTTTCTAATAAAATAATAACATACAACTTCATTCTTGTCCTTGAATACTAAATAATTCAATAGAATCTGACTTAAGTACCCAAATTGCACATAGCTAGTCATTTAGTATTATAATATATAGAGGATAATATTTATTACATTCTATGAAGTAGTAATAACGAAACCTGGCATTGGGTTGAATATGTTGAACGAGAGAATAATTATCTCCTTCAAAGAGTACCGAAACTGGAGACTGAAGAGCTGTACACGGTGAAGACAGATTCTCCGGCTTACAAAGAAAACAGATAACATCAACCATACAAACCCTTCCAACACATTCACAATTCAAATCCCCTTCCTCTAGGGTTGCCACCGGCTTTTTATTGGTGACAGAATGGTGACAATTCCAGACGCTCAAATAAGTAAGGCCGAATAATTTGATGGCGCTAAGCGCGTCGGCTATGGTGTCGGTGATAGAAATGGACCGGAGCGAAGGTTTTCCAAGACACAGATCGGATACCTCATGCCCTGATACTGATAATCTCACGGCCATACACAGATACGACAACCACGATAGCCGCCCGCGCGAAACGACGCTATGAAAATTGAATGGGAGAGAAATGAGAGTTTTAAAGATGGTTTTGGTTTTGTGTGTGAGAGCGATTTTGGTGGCGGAAAATGAGGGGAGTGTGTTGGGATTTGGAAATTTTATAAGATAGAGAAGTTACATGAATATTCGGTAAAGTAGGAGTAGTATGTATTTATTTAATAATCTAATAATCTAATAATCTAATAATCTAATAATGAATGTATGATTAATATTATTTATTACTACAAACAATTTAAACAAGACAGGTAAGAAGGTACCGTACGCATTGTCATCATTTTGGAGATAATTTTAATATATTATAAATTTAAATTTTTAATAGAAATTATAGAAGAGTGGTGATATTAAATAATTGAGGTTTATTCTGGCATTTTTTATTTTTACTTTTTCTTACGAATAATTTATCCTACTCTATTATTCCATCCCTGCGAATATTCGTGCAAATTTTATAAAGAATCGGCTTGGTATGTCATTCTTTAAGTTCGTATTTTTCTGACATGAGTTTGGTTTATGTCCCTCTATCGCTATTGTACCAATCTTCTTTTATTAATATTAGTTTCATTTAAAAAAAATGTAAACAAATATAGTAATATAAATATATTAAATTATATAAATCAAGTTTTTTTCAACAAGCAATGTTATGAGAATGAGAGAGATGACGATATATAATATGAGAATGACATTTTTATCTGAGAACATGATAATGAATTCGAACCATTAGATTTTAAAATAAATGATGGATATTATGTGTAATTCTTTTTTTCTCTCTCCTCTATTATTAAAATAAATGATGGAGGAGAGAGAAAAAATGACACATAATATCCACCATTTTATTTTAAAATCTAATGGTTCAGATTCTGTCTCATCTTCTCATATAAAAATAGCATTTTTATATGATATATATATATATATATATATATATATATATATATATATATATATATATATATATATATATATATATATATATATATATATATATATATATATATATATATATATAAGTTATGTCTGTCGATGCCAAACCACAAAATTCGACCGGAGAACTTTTTTATAGTGGCAGTTGGAGAGCTTGAAGGTAGTTTCGAGTGTGATAGCAGTTTGAGGCAGTTGAAGAACCAAAGACACGTGGAAACACATTAGAAAAGAAAAAGTCTACGTAACAAGATACGTGTTGAATCCTGGAGAAATAAATGTTTTTGACAGTTATTGATGTATATAATTAGGAGTGGCAAAATGGATAGTGGCCCGCAGGGTGAGCCCGCGCACCCGCCAAAAAATAGTGGGTTGGGTTGGGATTTTGGACCTTCCGCCCACCAAAGTTCGCCCCGCCAAAACCCGTCGCTCGCCAAAGCCCGCCCCACTTATTTGTCCATCCCGTCTCGCCTTAAGCCCACCTTTTTTAGTTCATTCTTGTAATTCCAATTCTTGATGGTTTTATTTTATACATTTATTTGCGAATAATGCAAAAATTTAATAAGTAAAAATTGTTAAAAGGATGCTTTATAAAAAATTGTTCTAAAAAATAAGTGAAAAATATAATTGAAAGGTAAAAAAAAAAACCTATTAATCTATTAAAAAATTAAAAAATAAATAAATAAAAAATAGACTGACAAGCCCGCCGCCTGCCAACCAGCCACCTTGCCGGAGCAATATAAATTTTTATGCTCATTTCCAATTGGTGGACTTGCCCACCACGCTTTTTTTTGGCGGGCTTAAGGCGGACGAGGCGAGCGGCCCATTTTGCCACCCCTATACATAGGATATAAGTCAAGTTTGTCTCTGAGACAAGGATTCACATTTTTAATTTGTTCTCTTTAAAATTCACATTTGAGTCATAAAAACAAAAAAAATCTTTAAAATGTATGAAAAATATAATGGATTTGAAAGAACAAGAGAAGAAAATTTCTTCGAGCAAACGTGCTATTTTTCTGTGTCCTTTTCGGTTTTGTCTATCGTGAGAGACCGCTATATGTCTTTCACGTGAAATCTGGCGTGTTTTATTTTAACTGGTCAATCATTTAGCGACGGTTTCAAAATTTTATAATTTATTTAGCGGCGGTTATAAACTGCCACAACATGAACAGTAAAAGTTTTATGACAGTCTAAAACGTCACCAAAATGAACAGTGAAAATTTAAAACCGTCGCAATATGAACAATAACAAATTTTGACTGTTTAAAAGCCGTTAATTGTTGAAAATGTTTTAAAAAATAAAATAAAAAACACTTGTTTACGTGAGAGACCTCTCACCGTAGACGGCGCTGTCGTTTTCACGTCAATGTCTACAACTGTCGCTGTTTTGTTTATTTTTTAAAAAAAATGAGTGAAGACCCATTTTGGTCCCTCACAAACATTACACAAGTCAAATTAGTCCCTCACAAAAAAATAGACCCGACTTAATTCCTTACAAAATTTAATAATATCCAAAAAGACACAATTGTTTTTTAAAAGGAATCGAACCGATAGTTTTTAAAAGACATCTATGTGTCTTTACCACTAGGCCAACACACATTCATGACAAGTAATTTCCATGATTTCTACTAATATTAATAAATTTTGTACATAAATTTTTACCTTTGAGGTCTCAAACTCAAGTCCCTTCAGGTTAAATGATATTCATTTTACAACAAGACAAATCAATTTCTCTTGTTAGTAAAGTGACTATCATTTTCAATTAGACAAATCAATTTCTATCGTTAATAAAGTGATTATCATTTACAACTAGACAAATTAATTTCTACGGTTAGTAAAGTCGCTATCATTAACAACTAGATAATTTAGTAATAAACAAATCAATTTCTATTTTAGTAAATTGAGTGTTATTTAATCTGAAGAAATTTGTGTTTAAAGACGTAAAATGTGGTTTAAAGGAGTATCATTTAATTATCATGAATGTACATTGGTGTAGTGGTAAAGACGTAAGATATGGTTTAAAGGGCATGAATTCAACTCCTTATAAGAAACAATGAAATTAAAAATAAATCCAACGTGGCCGGGAGATTAAATTAGGTTCGTTTTATTGTGAATGACTAATTTAGATTGTGTAATTTTGATGTTTGACTAGTTTGAACTGTGTCCTTGTTGTTATTCTCTATTTATTGATTTTCCTTTTTTATACAGGATTTATTTATCATTCATGTTACTGTGTTTATTTATTTTAAGAAAGGATTATTCATGTTCCTAATGAGTAATGATCCTCCCTAACAAAATAACTTAAAGTTGTGTTTTAGTTGTCTATTGTTTTTAGATAAGAATTCACCTTGTTTTTATGATAATAAAATTTAGATTAAATTATGGAAAGCACATTCTCATTCTAAGGTTTGAAAAAACAATAAAAATCATTGATGATTTATAATAAAATTTACATTAAACGACAAACTGCATATGCTCTTGCTGTCAATTTTGTAACTTTGTTTTAAATTTGCAATAATAATTGTAAATCTGGCAAAAGTCATGCCCACACAACATACATACTTGTCTCCTTGGAGTTTCATAATTTAAATGGTCCAACTAATGTGTAAAAATAAATTTGGAATGTATTGGTTTTGTTATATTTATTATGACAAAATATAATTGAGTATAAATTTATTTATATTTGAATAATATTTCTTATAAAAGTTAGTAAAACAAATAAGGATATGCATGATAACAGGCATCATAAGATCATTTAAGATGATTTTATCATATCATGTTTTAAGCTAGTGTTTCAAGACAAAACAAGATATCAAAATATATTATGACACTTATTTTATCATGTTTCTTTGGGTGTACAATTTTATATTGGATTTGAGCTAGAATACAAATCAATATGATAGAATAAAAAAAATTATCTATTGATTATTTCTATAAAAATATACTTTAAAATATAAAAATGGAACAGAGGTTTTTGGTAATGTCCATTACAAAGTTCCTCAAGCTACAAATGAGGTTAATAGGATATGAGGCAAAGTTATCATGAGGATCTTGCTTTGAAGAAAAAAAATCTCAACTCCTTATTGATTAATTAGGCTTGGCACATTCAAGACCAGTTTTTGAGGGGACAACATGAGGAAGAAGTGGTTTCAAGATGGTGATAGAAACACCATATTTTTTCATAACACAATCAAATTAAGGTGTGCAACTAATAGTTATTTAGAGATAATTGGTAGAGAAATAAAAAATCATGTGATCATTTTCTATAAAGATTTATTCAGTACTGATAACAATAAAATACTTAAAGGAGTTGAGTGGAGTAGCTAGCTGACACTTGTTAGTGGAGTTAAAGGTGTTGTTGGTTTGGGATTCAACTCTTGACAACGCCGTTTATTTATAAATAAGTTGTTGATGATTTATAAATTAACAAATAAGGAGAAATAATAATTATAATTAATAATAATTGATTATATAAAAGTATAGTTAACCATAGGCTAATTGATAGTAAGATGGTAAGAGTGGACAAATATAAATAGTATGATTGAAACTGACCCATTTATTTATTTATTTATTTTGCAAATAGATGCACCAAATCAGGTATCAAATTAATTTAAGGATCTTACTAACCAGTATCTTCAGGGTAATGATTAAGTATTCAAAAAAAATATTAAAAAATTAATATTTCAATTTTTGAGGCATTAAATACACAGATTACCGAGATAAATTTATTATTTTTAAAATCTTAACTATTACTCTGAGGACACTGGTTAATAGTATTTCCTTTAATTTAATTATAATTATAATTATTTTTTTGTCAAAAGCAAGTTGAATCCGACACAAAACAATTAACATTTATTTTATTTATTGTTATTCTATCAATTAAAATAGTGATAGCCTTATGTGGGTGTGACAAAATATAAAAGCAACAAGTTATGGCGGCTGTAACATCAAAAATATTGAATGCCAGCTAAGCAAGCTCTCTTAGAGCATCTTCAATGGTATTTTCTTTTGAGTTCTCCACCTAGACATGCCACATCATAGTACCATTGCATTGCAATGCAACTATGAAAAAATTGTAGTACCCAATCAAATTAATTTATGAGGTAAAGTTGTGGGCCCAATAATAACTTTTTAGAATTATACAATTAAAATAAAAATTATAAAAATTATTTTAAGATGATGTGGTTAGTGGGACCCATAAAGAACCCAAAAATGGGTTACACCATTGGAGATGCTCTTATGAATCAAATATTCAATATTCAATTTTGGTTGGTTCCTTCAACTCTCACGTCTACACAGCTGGTAAAATGGACTAGTCTATATGAGCCGGTCCATCAAGTTCAAAAAATTATAGGACTTGAGCCTTAAAATTAGAGTCCATAATTTTCAAGACTTTTTTAGCCCAACCCTAAAAAGTCCGTTAGCCATTAGGGCTAACTCATATGGGTCGTGGGTAGCCCATTAAATCCGCATAATTATAAAATTATTTTTATATATATATATATATATATATATATATATATATATATATATATATATATATATATAAGGGTTATATTGACTCCAAGAGTAAATTATAATAACTTACTCTACATCTTGACCATTAATTCTTTTCAATCTAATGGTTAAAAATAATAAGTCATTAAATGTGGAAAGAGAAAATTATTCCTTATTATTTTTAACCATTAGATTGAAAAGAATTAATGGTCAAGATGTGGAGTAAGTTATTATAACTTACTCTTGGAGTTAATATAATCAACATTCTTAGATTGTATTATATTAGTTTTTCTGTTATTTTAAATATTCAAGTATTATTTTATACAATTTGAATATATATTATATTTAAAAACACATTATAGTATTTATAAGAGATAATATAGTACTTAAAAGAGTATATTATGTTTAAAAGTATAAGAGATAATATAGTACAAAAAGAGAAGACTATACCAAATATGTAGTATAATATTTTACAATTTTAAATAAGAGTTGGGCCGACCAAAAAATCAAATGGCTAAGGTCCAACTCGCCTTAAATTTATTTTAATTGATCCAAGATATAAAAGTTATTTCACACAAAGGATAAGATACATTCTCTGATCTCCATTCTTTAGTATACTAATATTTAATCTTGAACTGACTTGAGCGTCAGAGTGTTAACCATGCAGGTCCACCCCCACGCCGTCGTACAAGAGGTTGGAGTTGTCGGTTCAAGACATCTAGTTCAACAAATGTATCCATTTCTGGTTCCCAAATGGAACAATGGCGTTGTATGTGGAAACCGACGTCTGATTATTAGGATTTCCATAATTTCGGATTCAGTCTCTGATTTACCAGGTTGTAACCTCCTTAGGTCATCGAATCAAGAACATTCCAACATCAAACGAGGAGATCTATCACATTCGGTCCAATAAGTTATCATTTCATCCACAATTCATCGAATTTCCAAATCTCATATTCCCTTAAAAACTCAGCGAAGCAAGAGAGGAAAGGATATTAATTCAAGATCTAGGTCTACACCAAAACCACCAGTGACTGAAGGGGAGTCTCCTTGAAGACCATGTCAAAGATTAGCGGTCCATTTTTTGATCTCATATCATCGATATCTCTCGTCGCTGATGTGATGCTTACTATGGTGACGTTGAAGACACATCAAGTTCCTAGCTAATGACCAGCGTAGATTTGTTACCTTAATGCCTCTTATAGGTAACAAGTGATCTCTGACTGGTGGATGGGGCATCCTCAAACCGGAGCCAGTAGGTCGTGATGGAACATGTTGACCCTGCTACATCCCTTCTTTATCACTTAGGTTAATTATTACCTATAGGTCAACTTCCCTGTCTCTATAACTCCGGGGTAGTATATCAAGAAATAAAGACGTTCGGGCGCAACTAAGGTTGAAGAGCAAGAAAGCCGAATAAACTGCAACCTCAGGTCGCCCAGTAAGCGTAGTACCTTCAACAAGGGTCGAAGTCTGAGCAGGTTGGCTCGTAGTAACATTCTTCGAGCGCCACCGCTCTGTCCGAAATAGTCAATCAACAAATCCCCATGGTCAGACCAACAAAGTATATGGGACCCTCGAACTATGGTAGCGAAGAAACCAAGTCTCTCTCAAAGGAACTTATGGTCGACAATTACCTATGGTCCTTGGCCCGACATCACCGGTCCTTATAAAGATTATCGGATGAAGAGAGCGGGCTGAGCTAATTTCGCAAGGGTCGGGGACGAGCCTCTCAAGGGACTTCATATTCTTCTGACCATACTCTTGACCCTAAGAGATTTGACCATGACTCCAGAGGCAGGCTATAGTGGTGTTATAATTGAAGGTTAACTTATCTTAGTTATTCTTTTGTCTCACTATAACAAATTTACTTCATTATGAATGGAAATACTTTTTGTTAATTTTCACCTATTGTGATCTTTTTTGTCTATCTATCTTTAGGACCTTAAAGACGAGGAGATAAAGATTACACACATTCATGCGTAGACAAAGAATACACGCACTTCTACGTACTTGATACAAATTAAACGCATTTTTGCATATCTGATATGGCTTAAACATATTTCTCGTATGATTTCGTACCCGATACAGACTTAACACACTTTTGTGTTTCAGATACGGCTTAAATGCACTTCTTTCATAATTGCACTTTTGATATAGACTAAACACATTTATGCGTATCTTGTAACACCCTTCTAAACCCCGCGGGCCGCGGCAATTAAATAAAATTTCAGAGTACATGAAACAAGGGTGCCACAATTCAATTTAAAAACGAACATCATACGTCATTGCCATGCATTCACTAAGGAAATTCAACATAATTCATCATAACTCATAAAATAATCGCATGTCAACACAGCGGAAATCCAACATTCGGATGAGTATAACATCTTTAATACTCAGGGCCGGCCCAACACATCTGGAGGCCTGAGGCAAAATTTATAATAATTTTATTTTAACAAAATATAAATATTTTAGTAAAATTAATATACTTAATTTTAAATTTTTAGGATGTAAAATAATGGCTTAAATAGTCTTTATATCCGTGTAAGTTGACGTGTTTTTTATTTTCGCCATTGTATCTATATTTTTTTTTGGAAATGGTCCTTGAATGTTAAAATCTTTTTAGTTTTAGTCCATAAAATTTAAATTTGCAGGAAAATCTACGGGTGAAACCTGCAGATTTTTCTGCGGATCTTCACTTTAGAGACTAAAATCAAGGAACCAAAAAACTATTTAATCCTAAAATAATTTATTAAGTCACTGTAATCAATTTAACATTTCTCCTCCATGGATATTAAAATCAATTTTTTAAACACTTTTGTGATCTCTTTTTGAAAAATTCATAATAAAATAAAAAAAAGTTTTCACATACCTCTTTTTTTTTTTTTATAAAAAAACTTAGATGTAAAGTCTTCAAAAAAGAACTTAAAATTAGTTATCTATGAGTGTGAATTTTAAATTAATCAATAAAAAATACAATTATAAATGAATGTTATTATTTCATATTCTAAAGAAATAATTTTTTATGTTAACAAATCAATAAATCAAGACTTGTCACATAGGAATAAGAAAATAAAAGTGAGGCCCTAGGCGGTAGCCTTGGTGGCCTACCCCTAGGGCCGGCCCTGTTAATACTACATCCCAAAATAAAACCAATATCATAAAAATAGAGTTATTAAAACATGAACCTTAAGTTAACGTTCCCCAGTGTTACAATTATCAGAGCATGACAGTTGACGCTAAACTAACACACTGACTCATGAGCTAATCCTTACCGAGTCGAAAGCCGCTATCTTCAATCTGAAAATGAAAACATGTAAGGGTGAGTCTCATTCTCAATTAGAAAATGTTATAAGATATAAATAATAAGACATCATTCGCATATTATTCACCCAATTGCAATTATGATCAGATTCACAACAACATTCATCAATCACAACAGTCAATCAATCACCACATATTATAACATTGGACAATCTTCCATTCATGTTATAATAATGTTATAATAATGCAAATATCCTAATGCAATGCAACTACATGCATGTGGTACCAACATCATCAAATGGGAATAACCCATGACCGATCCAACATCATCAAGATACGGCCCTGCCAGCACATATTCCACACAATGGGAATCATGCCCTTCACTTATCCAACACATCATCATGGATACAGCATCAACAATGAATATTAATGAATGCAACACACGTGAACATACTTATACCATCGTCGAGTCTATGAGTAACATCATCAAATATTTATTTCATCATAATCATCATCATTAAAGCATGTTTATATATATATATATATATATATATATGCATCATTCAATCACCAATAGATCATCATCATCATTAAGAACATACATGTAACCACATCAATCCTTATCATCATCATCCATAACGAATATACATGTATTCCTATCATCCAAAACAAATCAATCATCATTATACAATTCTCAACAATCATCACATAATCATGTTTTCAAACACATCTTATATTGTCACATTTTATCATATATGTCAACAATACATCACCCATCAAACTAACAAGATATTCACATCATACTCATATCCTTGCATAGAATATCTCATAAGCTTCATCACACAAAATCAAACAAATCATTACACAACTCATACTTTAAACATAGCATGTATTGTCATATCTCATCATATATATACACAATATATCATTCAACAAGCAAATAAATCATGATCTAAAATAATAAAAGTTACACCTCATTTCATCATCTAAACACATAGTTTATTTCATAAGATTTGCCCTGCTCGAAACGGCACTAAAAACGGACATACGGTTTGAAAGTTATGGCTTTTACAAAATATTTTATTTTTCAAAAACAACAGTGGTAACCGATTACCCAAACACCACTAATCGGTTACTGAGATTCAAAAATCAGATTTCTGTTTTTACTATGGGTAATCGGTTACTGCCAATTCAGTAGCCGGTTACTGCCTCCCAAGACAATTCGGTAACCGGTTACCCAAACCCCAGTAATCGGTTACTTCGTACCAGTAACCCCAAAATTGCCATTTTACAGCACCCGTACCATTCCACATTCCATCCAATGCGTGCCATGACATGTTAAATCACCAAACAGTACAAGAATACACCTTTTAACACAAATTTAGCACGTTTTAATGGTAATCTAACATCATACATAACATTATTCAGTCAATTCATCAAATCTCCTAAAACCCCAATTATCCCAAAACCTAACACATATCACAATTGACATAAACAACATACTCATTCAATCCCACCATATATAATCTCATAATAGATGCTAAATGGAAGAGTCCCCCTTACCTTAAGGTTGATATTGAGTCTTCCTCTCTTCGCGCTTCTTCACGTTCTCTGCTCTTCTCACGTTCTGAACTTTTCTTCTCCTTTGCTTCTATTCTCTCCTTTTCCCAATTATCTTATTTTATAAAAATAAAGCAAAATAAATTTAGTAATAGGGCCTACCAATCACACCCCTTCATTACTAACCACAACTTGGCCCAATAACCTTATTTATTGACAATTTCCAACTTAAGTCCAATTTAAAATACCAATAATCCAATAAATCAATTTAAACTCCAATTAAATTAATAAATATAAAATATGGGGTATTACATATCTGATACACACTAAACACATTCCTATGTAGTTGGTGCACCCCGCCTTTGGATCTAGCCAGTCCAAGGGCGTGAGCAGTGAAGCCCAGAGACGTCCACCTCAATTTGAGTCAGGCCTTTAGGGCAGGGATAAAGATTCTACCCTTGATCGAGGAACGGTCCTCTATGACGCAGAGAGTAGTACAAAGATACAACTGCATCTCGCCGACTAAGATCAAACCGTGGGAAACACAAGATACACACTCAATACAATGCACAAGTTAATATGCCATTATAGTAAACTCTAAATACAATGGACAAATATAGCAGCTAAGAATGGTAGCTGTCAACCTTCGATGTGCTAAGCTGTAAATCATAAATACCATTGTCAGGAAAGTGCTAAGAGCACATCAAGTATCTCATTGCAACGAGACACCTCTTCCTCTCCGAAAGGCAAGCAAGTAGGGTCCCCGCACCCTAAGCAGTTAGCCCATCGCATATGCCGAAACACATACTTGCAACTCAATAGAGAACACCATTAGAGCCCAATGATCTAGAAATATTGCATCGCATGGACGCCAAGCAAACTCCAACATTACATTAATTTACTAACAACCTAAGTTGCAACAAAAAAATCAACAATAAAATGGAGACAAGTATAATGATGCACAAATCACCGAGGTAAAGATACTTGTATCAATATTAAATTGTTAAATTTGAGGCACAATAGCTTAATAAATATTACAGGAAATAACTAATATAAAGGAAAAGAGGAAGAGGTTGAGCCAAAATATCCAGAGTCGCGCTACTGGGGTTACCCTCCAAAGTCCCTTATAGAAAAGCTTGGAACGGGTTCAATGCCTCTGTAGAAATTACGACACCAGGATAGATCCTTCTTGGCTGCTCCACGACCTGGTTATGAATGCCATTCAAATCTACGTAGCCTGGTGGAGGAAATTGTGAAGCAACGCCTTCAAACTGACCATCCCTTCTTTCAACAAATTTAGGGCCTTGACATGAGTCTCGGCCTCCTGTAGGAGAGTTTTCTGGTCCTCCTACGTCTAACAGGTTTTCTCTGAAACAACATTAGAAGCATATTTAAGATGCTTCTCCTCAGCCTTAAGAGCATCCTCTAACTCAGCATCCAGGAATTAAGGGTAGAAGGGGATTCAAAGGTCTTCACTTCCTCTCGCAAAAAGTCAACAAGTTTGACTTTCTTTTACAACTCATCTAGATTATTTTGAAAAGCATAGCAATTCAGCACTATAGCCTCGCACTTCCCTTTCTAATTATCTATTTCCTTGTAGGGATTACCAACAGCCAAGACATCTTGTCGAACAACGACCGTAAAGAGCAAATAAGAGGCCATGTACATGCTACATGTGATATCAAAGACGAGCCTCGTCTTTTCCACCTCCGACATGCTATGAATGTTAGACAGGTCCTTTATTGACACAGTCGCAACAGTTTCCTCAAGAGTGAGGGCAAGCCAGGAAGAAAGGACAGCCGACATTCGCATGCAGGGGTCATCTCCTCTAAAGAATCATCCCCAAAAAGATGAGTCTATTTTAGAGAGCCTTTTTCTCGGGGGGAGTGTTAGTCGTCATCCTGGGCCCTCTTTGTTGAAATTGGAGAAGAGAACGACTCCCCCATAATCAAAGTGGCTTCAATGGTAACTAGTTGGTCAACCTCAAGAGTAGTGATAGAAATCACAACAGACATCATCTAGCAATTATTCAAGTTCATTCCCCATACTTACTCATAGTGTGAACCATCTCTTTATTTGAGATTCATGGTTGTCACAGCCATCACTTAATTCGTAGAATCACTTGAATTTGAAGAAAAGGGCAAAATTGAGATAAAAGGATATATTTCATTCATTGAAAATTCAAGATACATTATGAATCGATTGAGATACAAGTCATAAGAGGGGACTGCTAAGAAAAAGGATAAGAAAATTACTTTTTTTTGGCACAGTTGACTTTTGGTTAAACAATTGACTTTTTGGATCAACTCTCCACCACCGACTCGATTTTTTATCCCAAAATTTTATAGACCTATCCCAAAATGATTCAATCAAGCATTCATCATAATTTATTAGAAATTGACTCATGTCATGATTATGTTACATGAAAATTTCCAACAAAAACCAACTTCCATCAAGCCTTCTTCCCATGCCTCTATTTCCACTTTCCGACATTGGCTCGAGTTCATTCTTCCGTCACGATATTTACCTTGCTACAAAGAAGAAGACATGTCAAATAGTCAACAAGTATAATGAATCAAAGTCATTCAAAATTTGCTCGAAAGTCAAGGAAATTTTTTACATTTTACACTTAAAAAAATTTGGCATGGTAAGGTTTGTTTTTGCAACATTCCCTAATTTTGGCTCAAGCAAAAAATAGAATTCAACCATCAATCAAAAGTGCTTATTTCCAACAAAATCAACTTCAAAAAATCAAACTCATTTTTTCCTTAGGGCTTCTCCTTCAAACCTATTCAAAAAAGGCATGTACTTTCTTTCTACCGCAAACAGGTAATGCATAAGTCTCCACATAACGAGCGATAAACCCTAACTGATAGAATACCAAAGTAACATCGCCTACTAAAAAGAACCAACAAATATACATATTTTATAGCTGAACTACAGAGCTTTGATTTCGTCATCATACATTGAGGATACATATGCACATGGTTAAGGAAATCTTGGCGAGCTCACTAATATAAAACCTTCTTTTTTTCGCTTCTTAGCAAGTAAACCCTTAGATAACAACACCCTTAGAAACAAACAAACAAAGTGGATCCCGTTGAGTACAACGTATGTGAGGGGTGTCAATATATTCCCCTTGTATAACCGACTTTCGTACCCGAGTTTTGGTTGCAAGACCATCTTATATACCCTTTTGGGGTTTTCTCGATGTTTTCCCTTCCCTTTAGGATAAATAAAGTTCAATGGTGACTCTATGCTTTTCGCGTAGCGGCAATGGTTCTCAATTATGATTGATATGAGGGAAGGGTGGATATAGGGTTTTAATCCTTTTGATTGATAGTGATTGTAATGAATATTGATGCATATGTTATGTTGTGAAATCTTTGATGATGTTATTGTTGTAAAGTTGAATTATTGATTTGTGGGCTTCATGAACTATGATTGGACTTGTCATGAATGGATGAATTGGTGATAGGTGATGATGAATTTGGTGTTATAGTTATGATGTGTTGTTAATCCATGATCCATGACATGATAGATGGAATAAGGATGTTAGAAAAGTAGACAATTGAATTATTGTAATATGAATTTGTGGGATAAGTTGCTGGTATGTAAACTGGTAAATATGTGAGCCTTGTGATGAAAGTTGTATATGAGTTAGTTATGAAGTTTGGGGTGTGAGTTTATGATGTGATTGATGTTGTTGACTTGTAGGTTATAATTGTTACAAATCAATTCTTTCTTATATCTTTTATAATTGATTATGATTACTCACCCTTTCTGTTTGAATGTTGCCTCTACGTGGGTAACGTGCAGATACTCAGGAGTAGCTTCAGTGGAAGTAAGTGGAAGATAGTTGTGGAGACATTTTTTTTGAAATCTTGTGGAGAAATTCTTTAGTTATTGTTTTCGTGGTGGTTTCTGCTCTGATCATGTAACATCTGGTTGGGGTTGACGTTTGAATTTCGTAAACTATTATGTTGTTTATTTTGGTTTTAAATTGTTTAACGATATTTAAGGTGTTTTCAGTTGGATGATGACACTATTGTTATTGAGATTATTAAAGTTGGAGTTTAAGACTCAAAGTATGTTTTGATTTATATTAAAAATAAAATGACGATGATCCTGATGCGATGTTTTTAAATGAGAATTGATGCCACATGAACACCTTGAAAGTGTAGGTTTTGAAAGGTTGTATATTAATTTGGTGTAACCCGTGTTACGGGGCATGCTAGTTATGTTTTTATGAAGTGTGACACCCTTGCGTGGCTGTTTTATTTAATTTATTCGTAAATTATATGTGGGGTATAAAAGGGTGTTATAGAGGACCCTCTGACTCCCTCAGGGTTTTTGAAAAAATTGAGCATGTTTCTGACATGTGCCGTTAACATTTAAGGTCTAAAAAAAATAGGTCATCATTACTTAAGTTAAATGAAAGTAAGCACGGCCTATAAGATGGTTCATTGACATCCCCTGTTGACATTTTTAGTTAACCAGGAGACATCTGGTAGCTGACTCATCCTTTGGGGGCTCATGTAAATAGTCGCCTTCGATTTACAAACACGTCCATAGCTGAGAGACTCAACTTTTAAATATATTCACCTTGGTTGGGGGACTCTCCTGTATGTTTGGTCACATTCGATTAAGAGACTTAGTATGGCAAGGGGCATGCTTCAGATGAAAGAAGAAGCTTATAAACACTTCGTTCTTAATAGAGCCCTCGTGCTTGAGAGACTATGTAATGTTATATTTGTGAAACTCTCAGACTAGGGTGCCCTCTCCCAAGAATCATATCGTTGAGGCGATGACTTGGAGACTCATTCAGGGATACTGATGAGGTGTAAGACGTTAGCCAAAAGAGAAAGTCCTTACTAACTCCTGAAAGATAAGGGGTCGATAATCTTTCCTGATTAAAAGGGAGTGGTCCACTCAAAATTATTCAAACCTTAGGTATAAAAGGCTTTTATAAATACTTTTTCCCGAAAGGGAAGAGGGGGAGATCATAAAGAATAACACTAAGCAAGGTCATAACGCATACTGACCATACCCCCTACGCATATGCTTAAGCACACCTATCATCTTCAGAGCATTTCACCTCACGTGAGCAGGACTCATAAAACCACCGTAAAACACCTTGTATAAAACTTTTCGCCATTGTGGATAAGTCCTAACCACCATACAACATAATAAACCTACAAAACCTCTGAATCTCTTTGCCTATGTAAGAAGAACACACTTGTACTTTTTAACTACTACACAAACATTTTATTTTTTATATGCATCTATTCCAAAATCAAATTATATGCAAATTACATATAACTTGCTTTCTCTTTCATTTTTTTTCATAACAATCACTGAAGTTATTTTTATATCATTTCATAAAATATATTTAAAAAACACAAAAAAAAAATTGAATTTTCTTTTTTGTTTTGTTTTATTACCACCGAATATAGTCTGATTTGGAAGTCAATTATGACATCAAGTGGTTCAAATTTCCTCCTAATCGCAGTTCCAATAACTATCTAACTATTGATAATTTTCTTAATAAATATAAAATAAAATATTGACTTATATTCATAATTTGTTACAGAAAGAATATTAAAATTTTTATTTTGTTGACTAAATTAATTTTGCCTACTAGGAAAATACAAACAGCATCATTAGAATCTTGTAGGTTACATTTTGATACTCTTTGTCTCATCTCACCAAAACCATGGCGGCCACCGCTGCAAACGCCGCATTCACCACCGTCCGTACTTCTCCACAACCGTCTCCAACCCAAAACCACTTTTTCCGATCAACTCTCCCCTTTCCCTCACACCCAAACACCTCCTCCAAACCCCACCTCCGTCCCCTCCGAATCTCATCTTCCATCTCCAACCCTAACCCTAACCCCACACAACAACAAATTACCTCCCTACCCTCAACCCAACATTTCACTTCCCGATTTGCCCCCAACGAGCCCCGCAAAGGCGCCGACATCCTCGTCGAAGCCCTCGAACGCCAAGGCGTCACCGATGTCTTCGCTTACCCCGGCGGCGCGTCCATGGAGATCCACCAAGCACTCACGCGCTCCACGTCCATCCGTAACGTCCTCCCCCGTCACGAACAAGGCGGAATCTTCGCCGCCGAGGGTTACGCCAGATCCTCCGGCCTCCCCGGTGTTTGCATCGCTACTTCCGGTCCCGGTGCTACTAATCTCGTCAGTGGACTTGCTGATGCTATGCTTGACAGTGTCCCTCTTGTTGCTATCACCGGTCAAGTTCCCCGGAGAATGATCGGTACCGATGCGTTTCAGGAAACTCCGAT
Source organism: Vicia villosa (assembly GCF_029867415.1). Taxonomy (NCBI): domain Eukaryota; kingdom Viridiplantae; phylum Streptophyta; class Magnoliopsida; order Fabales; family Fabaceae; genus Vicia; species Vicia villosa. The sequence goes on along the minus strand of NC_081180.1, from coordinate 234,408,516 downwards.
AGTTGAGGTAACTAGGTCAATTACTAAGCATAATTATCTTGTTTTGGATGTTGATGATATACCTAGGATTGTGAATGAAGCGTTTTTCTTGGCTTGTTCGGGAAGACCTGGACCGGTGTTGATTGATATACCGAAAGATATTCAGCAACAGGTTTCGGTTCCGAATTGGAATCAGCCTAATAGGTTAACAGGGTATATGAATCGGTTGCCGAAAGCGCCGGTTGAGGCGTATTTAGAGCAGATTGTGAGGCTGATTTTGGAATCTAAGAAACCTGTTTTGTATGTTGGTGGTGGGAGTTTGAATTCTAGTGAGGAGTTGCGGCAGTTTGTTAGGTTAACGGGTGTTCCGGTTGCGAGTACTTTGATGGGTTTGGGTTCGTATCCGACTTCGGATGAGAATTCGCTGCAAATGCTTGGGATGCATGGGACTGTTTATGCGAATTATGCGGTTGATAAGAGTGATCTTTTGCTTGCTTTTGGGGTTCGGTTTGATGATCGGGTTACTGGGAAGCTTGAGGCTTTTGCTAGCCGGGCGAAGATTGTTCATATTGATATTGATTCTGCTGAGATTGGGAAGAATAAGCAGCCTCATGTGTCGGTTTGTGGGGATTTGAAGTTGGCGTTGAAGGGGATTAATCGGATTTTGGAGAGTAATGGGGTTGCGAGTAAGATTGATTTTGGAGCTTGGAGAGAAGAGCTGAATGAGCAGAAAGTTAGGTTTCCGATGAGTTATAAGACGTTTGATGAAGCTATTCCTCCGCAGTATGCTATACAGGTTCTTGATGAGCTTACGAACGGGGAAGCTATCATAAGCACTGGTGTTGGACAGCATCAAATGTGGGCTGCTCAGTTTTACAGTTACAAGAGACCTAGACAATGGTTGACTTCCGGTGGTCTTGGCGCTATGGGATTTGGATTACCTGCGGCCATGGGAGCTGCCGTTGCTAATCCTGACGCTATCGTGGTTGACATCGACGGTGATGGAAGTTTCATGATGAATGTTCAGGAACTGGCCACTATAAAGGTGGAGAAACTTCCTGTTAAGATACTATTGCTGAACAATCAACACTTGGGTATGGTTGTTCAGTGGGAAGATCGGTTCTACAAAGCCAACAGAGCTCACACGTATCTCGGAAACCCGACAAACGAGAAGGAAATATTCCCCAATATGTTGAAATTTGCAGATGCTTGTGGTATACCGTCCGCCCGTGTGACAAAGAGGGCAGACCTTAGAGCAGCAATTCAGAAAATGCTGGATACCCCGGGCCCTTACCTTCTTGATGTCATTGTACCGCATCAAGAGCACGTGTTACCTATGATTCCCGCCAATGGTTCCTTCGAGGATGTCATAACCGAAGGTGATGGCAGAATAAGTTACTGATTTTCCAAGCTAGGTTTTGTATACTGGTTTTGTACACTTTAATGTTATGATGTTATAATTTTTTGTGTTAGTGTTTGGCAATAAGGCAAACTTGTTTGTTTCTGGACAATTTCCAGCTCCCGTATAAATATTCCCTACCGCGGTTTGGTCAGTATTGCTGAAATTATTTTTGTTCATTCAAATTCTCCTGTCCGATTGTAGTGCAAATTGAAAGAGTTTTAATGAACAACACATGAGAATTTCTTCACTTATTTAAATTTCTCCACTTTTTTTTAAGGGATTGATATTCAAGAAAATGCAATAAATTTAGATATTCTTGATGTTGTCATCAACTTCATCTTGGTTTAAAATCATTGATCTATTAAGTTAAAATCATTGATCATTGATACATTCAGTTCTGATACATATAGGTTGCCTAAGGAGGAAGTTATAAGATCATAATCAACAAATGTTTCAATCACAAAAATTTGGTCCTAAACTTTTGGTGGCTCCCAAATAAATCATGATGATAAACCTATGTTAAATATTGTTGTTTTGCTCTATATGGCATTAGTCAACATGCTTAAGTATTAATCCATTCACAAATGTTTTGTGATATGCAATCCCCTAATTTGTCATCTAATTTACCTATTTAATTTTATATGTGTTACCTAAGGCTATGTTTGCGAGTTTGGAGAGGAGGGGAGGGGAAGGCTTCCGAAAACGAAATTTTAAAAAAATATAGAAAAATATTTGACATTTTTTAAAAAATGATTTTATTTAGAATGATAAAAGAGTCATTATCATTACTAAATTGTTAATTTTCAAAATAATATAACAACCTAAATGCTATTTGGAAAATTTATGTAAGCCCTCCAAAACCCTTATTCAATACAATTTTTGAGTTTCCCCATTTAATGGGGTTTTTGGTGTTATGAATAAAATCAAACACTCCAAAATCCTCCTACCCAATTTTTTTTTATTCCTTTCACCCTATTCTTCCTATTTTCCAAAGTCCTCCCCTCCCTTTCCTTCCAAACTCCCAAACAGACCCTAAATGTCTTCAGACACACGAGGGGAATAGGTGAATTTTGATACAATTTTTTCTAGAAAAATTAAACAAATTAAAACATATTTTAGATTGACTTTTAAGAAAGAAGTAGAAGAAAAGAAAGTATTAGCAGGACAATAAAATAAAAGATAAGAAAAAAAAAAAAAGGAACACAATAAAATTATACTAGTTCCATTAAAATCATGAGGCATACTCCAGCTCACAAATATTTGAAAATTTTACTTTCAACTACGCAACATGAAGCCTTACTAAGCCTTCACTCTACGCGATAATTATTTAACTCGTGATGAAATTAATAGAAACATAACCATGTTTAACGAATAAACTATACAAAGAAGAATCTAATGTAATTTAATACATGTTTCAATCGATTAACTAAACAATTTGAAAAATTTCTCGAATTCTTCTTTTTCCCTAAAGAATTTTCCCAACGCTTCTTTATCCCTGATAGCTAGTTTGATCTTGTTCACATGAATCAACGACAAATAAGAAAGAATGGTGCCACTGGTTGCAACTTGCAATGTGCACCACAAGGCGAGGTGAGCTTGTTTTGATATAACTATCGTGATAGCGTTCGAAAACATTTTTGATGAACAATATTTTACTTTTGAAAGCCATGCTCTCTCAAAAACCTCAACCTCTATTTTAATTCTTATATAAAATTTTTTTGGAGGCAAAAGTCAAAACCGATAAAAACAAATATTTTAAATTTAAAATAATATTGGAGATCAAATATCAAATTAAATTGCACATAAAAAATTTGACTTGTGGTTTTTTTTCTTATTTTCATTACGCACTATTATAAATTATTCATTTACCATTTTTTTATCGACCCAATATATAAAAACAGATTGCATGCTATAAGAAGGTATACGATATATGATATCCAATTTCACTATATTCATCTTGAATCTTAAACTGACTTGAGTATTAGAGTGCTAATCATGCATGTCCACCCCACGCCATCATAAAGGAGATCGAAGCCATTGTTCAAGATTAACAGTTATCCAACTCTCTTCATTTTTGGTTCCATCGTGTAGCTAGATCATCCATTTTTGGTTTCTGAATATAATGGTGGCGCTGTTTGTGGGAATCGACCCTTTACTCCTACAATTTCCCATTCAATATTCAATTTTTGTAGTTCGTAATTCTTTTCATTCACCAAAGCAAGTACTCACAATCGAATGCGAAGATCTATCGTGATCTGATTCGACATGGCATAATTTCAGTCTCATTTCTTCAAGATTTTCAAATCATCAATTTTTACCTTCATCGAAGATGGAAGATCTAAGGCTACCAGATCCATCGCTGTGATGTGATAGAAGGTGACACATTCGCCTTAGCAACAAGCAACCAACCTCCTCTTCCTCAGCCACAAAATGTCGTAGATCCAAAAGCAGTAGTTTCATTACATCTGAATCTAATGCTAACTTTACAAATGGCGGGATCAATTCAAGTTAATCTAGCAAAAACTCATGTTCCACTTCCAGCTACGCAACATTTAACCTCATATGCCTTCATACTCTACAATCAAACCTCTGCAAACAAGGCGCCAATGAGCTACTGAACAATGTGTTTAACATTGTTCGTCAACAAAACTCACACGCTATTAAAGAAAAACTTCAACGTCTTGAAAAGAGTCACCACAATGCTTCTTCCCACGAAAAGCTATGTGCAAGAAGTACCATTAAAAGCTAAATCTACATGTAAGAGGTACCATTAAAAGAAATAGTATGTTGTGGCCCCGATGTGTTAGAAGTACTTATCTCCAAGCAATAGTACGTAGTAAGATAAATATCAATGGCTAATCGAAAATGTGTTTTCTTATATATCATAGGTAAGGTAAGACTCTTTTGTTCTTCTTCGCCTCTCATTTCTTGAACCAACTCCACCAACCCCTATTTTTTTCCAGCTTTCTCATCAATCTTTTCCTTTTCAGCTTTCTCATCATTCTTCTCAGCTTTGTCAGTAATCTGCACACACGCCTCAAACAACACCAGATATATTTTAATACCAACTTCAAGCCCCTTACTTTCCTATCGCAGTCATATTGAATTTTGCAAACAAAAAATATGATTCATTTATGATATCCATTCATAAAACAAATAGAAAATTGAGATATTAATATATTAGCAACTTAATAAACTGTCTAACAAATCGCTTGAGTTTAACATAATTTATCCAATGACCAACATAATAAATCGTTTAACAAAACTCAAATTGAGTATAACATAATTCATCCACAATTAATCTATAACTAGTCAACTTTAACAAATATCAAATCCATTTAAACTTGAGTTATCCAAAATTAATCAATCAATACCAATCGTCAACATAATAAATATTGTTTAACAAATCACAAATCAAGTTCGATCGTCAATATAAAACAGGATAAATGCTTAACTCGGAACTAATTGAATTAGAAATCGCGTTTAAAGACGATAAATGTTTAACTCATGATGGAACTAACTGAATCACAAATCGCATTTAACAAATAAACTAATCAAACGAGAACCTAATTTAATCAAACACACGTTTCAATTGATTAACTAAATGATTTAACCTAATTTAACCCAGACGATAAATGTTTAACTCATGATGGAACTAATTGAATGCCAAATCACATTTAACCAATAAACTAATCAAACAAGAACCTAAGTTAATCAAACACGCGTTTCAATCGGTTAACTAAACGATTCAATCTAATTTAGCCAAAACGATAAATGTTTAACTCATGATGAAACTAATTAAATCACAAATCGCGTTTGATACGAGAATCTAATTTAATCAAAATCAATTAATTAAACGATTTAACCTAATTTTACCACGAGTCTTAGCATACCATCTCATCCAACTATCTAACGAGTGCAGTTACCGTGCATAGATAAAAATCTATGCACAATGCATAGATTATTATGGACCCTTGGATCAAATTCTAGACATCAATTGTTATTACTCAATACTCAATACTCACCACTCAATACTCAATACTGGATTAAAAACATGATCTAATAAGTTATGTAGGCTTATGCATGGTGCATAAATAAATCCTTATGCATATTAGCCAAAGCCCTAGATACATTTATTTTAAAATAAAATTTGTTTATATTTCATTCTACAACAAATATAATATAGAAATATATTTATTTTGCTTATAAATAAATAATTATTATGGATATATATAGTAATGTATACATTTTTCATTAATTTCATATGTTTTGGATTCAGAAATGGTTGGTTACAATAATTGATGATGATTAACGCTTGATTCACATCAAATTCATTTTCCCATAAACCAAACAAACCAATTTATTAGGGTTCCAAATTTCTCAGCATCACCTTCCTTGCTTTGCCTGCAATGTCTGACACCGAAAATCACGCTCATCACGGTGCTTCTTCCCCCGACAAGGTGCTCCGTTTTCATCAATTTCCCTAATTTTTTTTGCCAAATAGCTTAATTTGAAACTTGCTTAAAGATCCCTTTTAGTTTTAGGTCATTGTTTTGCTTCAGTTAGCTTGATTAAGTTTTCAGCTTTTCTTAAAAGTGCTTTTGCAATGTGATAGTGTTTTGTTCTGTTTCAATTATTTAAGTGCTTTTAAGTTTATGGATGAGTCGCTAGGTTACTAGGTTTTTTTTTTTAGTTAAATTTCTTTCATCGATTAATCTAAAACAAATTTGGTGTAAATGAAGTGTTTATGAATGAAATCTGTATGGATTGACGTTCGTGAAAAAAAAATTGATTTTGAGTGAATTGATTCTTGTTAAAAGTGAGTTGAATGTAAAGTGATTTTATGTTTGAAAAGATTTATGCAAAATTGAGTTGTACAGAAAATTCAAATGTAAAAATCACGTTTAAACTCAAAAGTTATAAATTCTAGCTTCTAGTAGAATCAATTCTATTTTAGAAGAACCAAGCAACTCAAAATCATTCCAAAATAAATTTTACACCTCAAGAATTGCTTTGAGCTCTTCCAAAAGCTAAACCAAACATACACAACTTGACTTTATTTTATCATGTGTAATAGAAATAGCTATTCGTAATAGCTTATATGATTAGTGCTTATGCTCTAAGCTGCCGATTAAGCTGTTTATCCAAACCGGAGTATAAGAGTATTGCTAGTTTAGTTGTTTAGATGACTTGTTCATATTAGTTTTCCTGCAATTTTGTGGCTGTTTCATGATATTAAAAATTTAAAATCTGTACTGTATTATTGCTTTTATACTCTGTGATTATTTGTTATGGTTAACCTCTTGATATGTGAGAGTCAGATGAGTTGGCTGAATGTTTTTAAATACCTCAGCCAAGTTCCCGGGGATCTGGTCATGAGAGCACGAGGATGAGAAGGAGAGATGGAGACAGGAAAGCTTTTCATGATAACCGTGACCGTCACAGAGATGATAAATACGAGGGTTTTAGAGGAAGAGGTAGATATGACGGGTATAATCGTCAACGCGGCCGTGATTATGATAGGTTGGACTATTCAGCGTTATTTTGTTTCTCCTCTTTTCAGATTGATTTTCTAAAGAAATGCATAGACTAGCATCGTTCTATGTACCTTGTTTATCATTTCATACATTGGATATATATTCTTGTAGGCATAATGACTATGATCGTGATAGAGATACAAGGCACAGGTATGGGACACATTCAAAGAGATCCAGGAGGGAATCTAGATCTAGATCACGGTCCAGGTCTCCTTCTCAATCAGAAGGGTACGCGGACTTCTATTTTCAGTTTGTACATTGTTCTTGTGGGATATTAACTATCTACCTGCTCTTTGTTAATTACCAGATTACCAATATTTGTTTTATTTTCGAGCCTATTGATCTAGCATCATTTTCCAACAAAATTTTAGCATAAAAAAATATAGGGTTGACTTTAGGGTATGTTTAAATTAAAGGTTTTGAAGGTTTTGGAAGGGAGGGTTTATTTTTCTTTTTTAAATTAAGGAAGCTATAAAATGTTTATAAATATAAATTAAGTGGGATTGAATTATTATATGGTCATTTATCATGTTATTCTTTCATATTTTTTTTCCCAACATCTCAAATATATATAAAAAATATAGACTTAGCCCCCCAAAATCTATCTCGCAAACGTACCCTTAGGCTTGTTAACTAGTAAACTCACATGTACTTTTATCTGTTAGAAGGCGAGACATGTATTTATATTGAAAACAACTTATACAGATATTTATATTGAAAACAACTTATAACGACAAAGTTTTGTTTTCACTCTTTTCTAGATTTCTCTTGGAAAAAGTAAATACTGAAATAGGACAAGCTTATTTTGCATGTTACATTTTTTAAAACTTAAGTTCTGTAGCTGTGCAAGTACAATACAGTATTATTTTATTCTAATTTGATCCTTGAGCTCCCATTTCTGTACAGAAAAAGGACCTCTGGTTTTGACATGGCACCACCTGCTACGGGTGTAACACCAGCTGTTTCAGGTTTTTACTTGACCACTTAATTTAGTGTAGTATGTGTATGGATTCCTCATTTATTTTCATATGCAAGCCTCAGTTTTCTCCCTTCATATTCTGTCTGTATTATGTGTTACCATAGTTTAGGTGTTTCTGCTGTTATTTTCTTTACATATTTAAGGTGATAAATTTAATTTTGAAACTAAGAATCATTCTTGTGTTGTTTTGCTGTTGTGTGTGGTTTTGTGTCTGGCTTATTTTTATGGTTGGGTAAGAAGGCAATGTTGGGCTGCATGTCCTACCAACCTACCTATCAGCGTACACCCTGTAGCAATGGCTGGCTTGTACATTCTGTTGCCGGACCTTTCACTCTCATCTGGCAAAAGTTGCCTATTGGTAGACACTTATTTCCCCAGCATCTGCAGTGGTTGAACTCATTTCTAAATTTTTTATATATTCAATTCAATCGTACTTTAAATTAGGTATGGTATATTTTCTTTCATTTTGGCTTTCTTTGTCGTGAAATGAAGGCTTGTTATAGGTCCCTTATTTCTTTGATCTAGTGAAAAACACTAAATTCATGCATTGTTTTTTTCTCTATAATTTATTTTTTGTATTATCGTTTTATTAAAAGTTAATAATGCAGGGCAAATGCCGGGGATTGCTCATACAATTCAAGGAGCTACACAAAATTTCTCACCATATGGGATATCACAGGTGCTAGTTTTTGTGGCACCAGATTTTCCAGCTTTTTTAATTCTACGAGCACACTAGATGATTTCATTTGTCACAGATTGGAGCTCTTTCCTTAATGCAAGTTCAACCTATGACACAGCAGGTTTGTGTGATTCCTGATGCGTTTGTCAATTTCTGCACTTATAGGCTTATATGTCAGTATGACAGTTTCTATTTTTTGTTCTAAAAGGCTACAAGGCACGCTCGGCGAGTGTACGTTGGCGGGCTTCCTCCGTTTGCTAACGAGCAGGTTCTCTTTATGGACATGTCACCCATATAAGATCTAAAATATTTTCAAATGATTAAAAACTCTTATAAGTGGTTCATTCCAGTTCTATATAAAATATTTATCTAATTTGAGTAATGTTGCAAATTGCTATTAACTATAGACAACATATTATTGTAAAAAGATTTAAGAGTCATATATGGTTATGGTAACTTGGGGAGTGCAAAAGAATTGCAGCTTCCAATAAATTTGGAGTCATTAACATTATTAGGGTTAGAAATGAAAATATTAGTAGAGAAGATGGTGCAAAATAGATTTAGGTGATTTGGGCATGCAGAGAGAAGAGAGAAGACCTGTAGATTATGTGGTAAGGAGAGTAGATCAAATGGAGTGAAGTTAAACAACTAGAGGAAGAGGAAGACTAAGAAAGACTATAAGAAAAGTTATTAAGAAAGGTCTTGAGATTATGGCAAACATTGATCCATGTAGTCGACCTCACTTAGTGGGATAAGGCTTGGTTGTTGATTGTTTTTGTTAACATTATTAGGGTTATATTGGTCATCTATAGTAAATGCTATCTGGAATAGACCTTTTCAGGGGTAAATGTTACTAAGTGAATTCGTGCTCCAAGTAATTCATATGAATGTACTATGATCTCCCTTCTGTGCCATCTGAGTTATTAATGTTTTTCGTGCTTCTTTTATTGTGGTATGGGGGTGTATTGTATTGTATGACGTTGACAGTAGTTAATGTTGTGCTTATTGCATAGTATATTTTGCTGCCTGCTCCATTAGTAAAATTTGGTTATATTGCAACTAACGTAATGTAAAAATTGTTTCCCTTTGCTTTTCGGAATTGTTGAGTTTCTCTTACTTTTGTAACAGGCAATTGCATCTTTCTTTAGCCATGTCATGATTGCTATTGGGGGAAATTCTGCTGGATCAGGTGTAGTGTAGTATTTTCAATAATTTATTTTCAGATTTTACCTTTATAAGACTTGACGTACTCTACTCAAATTTAATAACTTATCAAAGAATGTTGTTTCATTAATTTTACCTTTGAATTACCAGTAATTGTGCTGACATTTGAGTATATAGGTTTTTTAATCAAACTGTTGTATGTCGTGCAAGCATTACTTCATGTTTAATAGTTTGCTTTTCCATATTTGTGTTAAATTTGTTATTTATTGCACAATGATAGTGTCTTGAGTCTTAGACTATAATTTGTTTATATAAGTACATATGTTATTTGCTTATTTATTTCCAAGATGGCTTAGTTGATTAGTTTATTGAAGATTTCCTGATTTATAGGTGATTCGGTTGTCAACGTCTACATTAATCATGAGAAGAAATTTGCGTTTGTGGAGATGAGAACCGTTGAAGAAGCCAGCAATGCAATGGCTTTAGATGGAATAGTATTTGAGGCAAGCATATTTATATTGTTGCAAAGGCATATTAAGTTTTGATATTAAATTGTGATCACAATAGAAGGAATTGAATTTGTCAATTGTTGTACATTCCATCTTCTGAATTTTCATTAAAAGTCATTACTGAAGACTTGAGATTCTGGAAGCATTTGTCATTCTCTAACAAATTAAAATTAATGGGACATGTATGTTATTAAAAAACTGGTAGACCAGTGCGATAAATCCACAAACTTCATGCACTGTTTTATTTTAAGAATAAGAATAGGTCAATGTACAACACATGTAACAATGGTCCTGTCACCGTAAACCAAAACCAACCTCAAATAGGGCTTACATGCTGCTTTCTTGTTACATTGAAAAGTAGCGAGAGCATTAGTCAAGCGAAATCACATAACTAAAACTTTATGTGTTCTCCTCTGCAGTCAATCGTAGTCGTAGCGGCCGCAATAGCGGCTGCGTGTTGCGGAAGGCATGTGCTACGCATTTCTGAACTACGTCGCGTTTTAGGACTGTGACCATAGCGCTGTTCGTGGTGACATAGTTACAAGAATGACACAATTTAGAATCACGAGAAGAAGCTGGTACAAACGTTTTTTATATGTAATGTTGAAACTGCCCTAATTTTTAACTGTTTCGGGTTATTTTAATGTTTCTTTTTAGTAATTTTTTCACTGGATAATTTTTTAAGTATTTACTGCGTATTTTTGTTCTTCCATACTCTTCTGTGATCTGTTTTCTGACGAGAGGAACTTCCACTTCTAACTGGTTCTTCTCCCTTTTCCTTCTTCTTCTGTGTTAGTTCCCTTTTCCTTTCTTTTCTCATTCCCCGTTTTCTGCACCAATTTCTTCTATTGCTCTGCTTTTCAATTTCTGCACCAACAGTTTCCTTTTATGGCATCATCTTAGTCTCAACAACCACAATCAACACCTTATTTTATATTGTGTATCATAGGAAATGTTTGTAATGTTTGCTCGACTTCAACGTAGCGGCCAAACCGTTACCCGCTACACTGCTACAGCATTTTGGGGGTCGGCCGCTACGCTGCGCTATATGCTACTGACTACATAGGTATTCTCAATGCTGTCTTTGGGACATCTTTAAGCTTTACTCTGATTTAAAGGTATTTTGACCCAAAGTCTATCATAGAGTCCATGCAACTCCTTCAGCAACTCCTCTATCATATGGATGGGGTACATGTTGGGAACTATAGCTTTATTGAGGGTATTATAATCTACAAAAAAAAATCTTCAGCCTCCATTCTTCTTTACATGTAACATTTTGCCCACCAAATGTGCATTTTCATTTTTTTGACTGAGCATGTTTGACCTAACTTTGATTGGACACGTGCTAGGAAGTAATTTAATGACATGTTGCCCCTCTCCTTTGTGGAATTTAGAAAACACCCTATTCTTCTTGCAAAAGTGCTGCCATCTGATTTTTCTGTCTCAGGTAGAGTTTATCTCCATGGAACATTTGATTTCTCGCTAAACACTATGTTGCTCAAGCTGTTTCAGTATTTCCATTCCCAAGTCCCATAAATTTTGCTTCACCTACTTTAAACTAGGATTTCAAACTTTGTTTCTCAGTCTGATAGAGGTATCACTTGCTCATTGGCTTATGTTTCAGTTAGTTAGATAGCTCAGAGCGCGCGCGCACACACACACACACACTCACAGATCCGAAGCTCTATCATTGTAATCAATCAGAAACAGTTTGTTTAATACTGTTAAGAGTCCCACATCGGACAATATATGGCCTGAACATGTCCTTATAAGAGACATTTGTTAAGAAGTGTGGTTAGGCCTAACTCAACCCTACAAAACCGGCTTGTAGGGTGAGGATTGCCCCCACTTATAAGGACATGTTCAGGCCATATATTGTCCGATGTGAGACTCTTAACACACCCCCTCACGCCCAGGACTAGACAACTGGAGCGTGGAAATAAATGGTGGGTGGCCTGATAGCGGAAACCATAGAAGGTGGCCCACCGGATCTTAAACCAGGCTCTTGATACCATGTGAAGAAGTGTGATTAGGCCTAACTCAACCCTACAAAACCGGCTTGTAAGGTGAGGATTGCCCCCACTTATAAGGACATGTTTAGGCCATATATTGTCCGATGTGGGACTCTTAACAAATACAAAGAGTGAATTCTTCATCTTATCTCTAAATCAAACACACCTAGAATAAGAATTTTCAACCTATGCCAAGGGCCATAGGATTGACGACAATCCACCTTTCTTACAGCACATACCCTTGACATTTGATAAGTAAAGTAATATGCCTAATACTTCTATTTATGTTGAGATCCTTAATGGTTGCATGTAATAAAACTACTACGTGGTTGTCCTTTTGACCTTGTTTCGAATTATTGTGAGCGGGTAAAGCAGAAGAGGAATACCTGTCCGAACTCCAAACCATTGGTTTTCTTCGCTATTCCAAATATTTTGGTGTTATCGGCAACAGCTCCTAAATGACCACTGTATTATACATAGGGGGTAATTGCCTCTGCGAATCTGGTCAATTTTAACCCCGTGTTTCTTCCATACAATTCGACTTCAATGCAATGAGCTAGAAAGATTGCTCTCTGCATATTACTTGGTTCATGCATCACCTTGTTGCACAGAACATCAGTCAAAACATTCATGAAATTACCCAGAGCTTGCATGTCCAATATGTTTTAGAACTCTAACCACTGATGTTTTTCTTGTGATATCTAATCTCAGGGTGTTTCTGTGAGAGTTCGTAGGCCAACTGACTATAACCCTTCGTTAGCTGCAGTTCTAGGTCCTTGCCAGCCAAGTGCAAACCTCAATTTATCTGCTGTTGGACTTTCTGCAGGGTAAGTTGACCATGTACTTTGATGGCAGTGTGCATGTTTTATGTGAATTTTACATAATGTTGGAGTATACCTTATGTTCTGACCTATCTGGGATGTTCCCATTTCCCAGTTCAATTGGTGGAGCTGAGGGGCTTGATCGCATCTTTGTGGGTGGGCTGCCATACTACTTTACTGAAGCACAAATGAGAGAACTGCTTCAAGCTTTTGGGTATGATTGTCATGAATATATTTATTTACGTGTTTACTCTTTTCTGTATTCTGGTATTTTATATACTTTTCCATTTCCAACCATGCCTATTGATTTACTTAACAAGCATAAACCCAACACATTTATGTTGTGATATCATTTGACCCAATGCAGTCCTCTCCGAAATTTTGATATAGTTAGAGATAAAGAAACGGGAAACTCTAAAGGATATGGTTTCTGCATCTATCAGGTGAACAAAGTTGCATTGTAGAACATATAGATCTTAATGATAATTCACTTTTCAAATGTTTCTTTTTTGAGTAATTACCTAGAAAAGTTTTTTGAGCATTTGGTAATTTCCTAACAGGATATAAAGTGTCTATGTATTTTTTTTATACAAATTGATTTTCTGGGTAATCTTTTTAGGATCCAGCAGTAACAGACATTGCTTGTGCCTCTCTTAATGGCCTTAAAATGGGAGATAAAACATTGACTGTAAGGCGTGCTACTGTCAGGTCAGCCTTCCAATTTTTCCTCCTTCAATATGCTCCTTTGCTATAAAATATGATTCAGTTCCCCTTGTTGCTGATTAATCATAATTCCCTTAGATACATCATACATGGAATAGACCATTCTATGATACCGTGAAGCTTTTTTATGTTTGTTTTATCATGTGTTAATCTTGTGTGCTTTTGGTATTTCATGGTATTCCCTCCATTATTTCCAGCTGTTTGTGTTTATCATTGATAATATAATGAGCATGGAGCAATACTCGTGAATAAACTTTTATTATCTAGGTGACTAATTTTTTATTTATTTTTACTTTTCATTGATTAATAAAATTCTTTGTAATCTACTTGTCTGGCAGTGGACATTCTAAACCAGAAGAGGATAACATCTTTGCACGGGCACAACAGCATATAGCTATGCAGGTGAGGCACAAACTTTTACCCTCTGTTTTTCTACTTGTTTGCCATATACTATTTGCCTCGATTATTTATATCCCTCAACAACTAACAGAAAATAGCTTTGGAAGTGGTTGGACTAAATATTCCAGGAGTCGAAAGAGGCCCAACAAATGAAGAAAGCCCCACTAAAGTTGTATGTTTAACTCAGGTGATTCTAGTTTCTATTACATGCAGAATTTTGTCAACCAAAATACTCCTTGTAGAGTTTTGACAGCTTGATTTGCTTTTTATTTCTTTATTTGTTCCCCTCTCCTCTTTATTTTCATGTAATCATAATTTACTATGGTTAACAATTTGATTTGATCGACCCTTATTGGGTTTTCACCTCACCCGTTCTACCTGATTTTCTTTAAAGGCCGTCACTACTGAACAATTAAATGATAATGGAGAATACGAAGAAATATTGGAAGACATGCGGGATGAATGCTGCAAATTTGGTATGCATGTTGTGTAATATGTGTCCTGTTACTGTCATTTTCTGCTTTAAAGCTGTGCATATGAAGTCAATATATCACATTTTCTTTGGTTTAGTGGGTGAGTTGGATCTATTTACAAAATGTAATTAAACTCGCCCCTGTTTTTGGAAAACTATACTTGGATCAGATAAAGTTAGATCGTTCAACTAATCTCTATCAAATTTTTTAGCTTGGTGCAGACAAGTATTCATACCAGTTCAGTATTTCAGTTATGTAGTTAATTCTCTCTGGGACCTGTAGAATGATACTGTTAATTCAGTATGATGGTTGTAAGTCACAATTGCTGGAGAAGCTTGTCTTTCAGATTATCTTGATGAACCATTCCAAAGGGAAATAGAGTAAAAAAGTTGTAGCCTTATAGGTGTTGTAGGAAGTGTTCTCATCTACTGACTTTATTTTTATCATCTATTAAATGCATCGATAAGGCAATAATCAACAAATGAATGTTCTGGAATTCCCACTAATGTCTTTGTTCATGGATTTCTGATTTATATACTTTCTTCTTCTACCTTATTGGAATGTTTAGGGACGTTGGTGAATGTTGTTATTCCTCGTCCAAATCCAAACGGAGAACTGTCTGCAGGTATTGGAAAGGTATGCAGTTCCTTTGTGATGCATTTGAGTTCTCGATTCTTTGGCTAACATGTCAGGCTCAGGCACGAGCTACTAATTTCATGCACCTCAACACTTATTGATTTGAAACTTTTAATGGCTCGAGCTTTGTGGACTTACACTGTCTTCTCTAGTAAATTGAGTTTGTGAGGCTACTCTTGATCCAAACTAAGTTGTTTGAACGTGGTTTTGTTTTCTCTTGTAGGTTTTCTTGGAATACGCTGACTGTACTGCTTCTTTAGCTGCAAGAAATGCTCTGAATGGCAGGAAATTTGGGGGTAATATTGTGACGGCTGTTTACTATCCAGAAGAAAATTATCATAGTATGGAGTATGATTTATAACCACTTCTAGTGATGAAGATCTGTTTGTAGTGTTTATAGCAACTTTTCGTCACTCAAGTTTATATATTTAGTTTTGTTTCAGGTTTATTAGATATATATTGATGCTATTGTCATTGATGTGTAGATGCATTCACAGTAAAATAATTTGTATTCATACAATTGTAGTAATCAAGCTTTAAATTTTTCAAAATTGGCACATCAAGCTTAAAATTTTTCAAAATTGGCACAAGTGATTGGTGTGTAGAATGTGTTGGTTTGAAAAAGAAAATCATCCCTTTGGGCAAGTTTGGTTTCACTGTTAGAGCAGTTAGAACTGATTGTTTGAATTGATTATGGATGTGTAGAATTGATTTTGACACGTTTGGTTGCCTTTGATTATAATTTGACTCTGTTTGTTATAATTGATTTTATTTGAAGTTAGAAATTATAACTTTTGAGTCTAAACATCAATTTTTTTTTTTTTATAAAAGTTTACTATTAATATTACTTTTGTGAGAGTTTGATTAAATATAAATCGCTTTACCTACAACTTATTTTAATTAGTGTACGTTGGGTTTAACTTTTGAAGTTGAAAAGCAATTTTAAAATTGTTGAATTGATTTTGAAATAATTGAGATGTTTGGTTCTTTAAAATAGAATTGATTATGCATTTATAATTGATTCTATTTGAAGCTAAAATTTATATATTTTAAATTTAAACGTGATTTTTAAAATTTATTGATTAATTCAATTTGTTATAAATTAATCAAATATAAATAATTTTATTTTTAATTCATTTTTAATCAAATCAATTAACTCAAAATTAATTTGATTCACCAAAAATCAAAATTCATTCAATTTACTTATAATATTACATGACAAATCCATTCAAAATCAATTTTGTCACATTTACATAGCAGAATCAAACACATATTAGTAGGGGTGTTCAAAACCAAACTAACCCAATAGAAAACCGCAAACCAAACCAAACCAAACCAAACCGAAACTGCAAAAAACCGCATTTGGTTTGGATTAGTTTGGGTCATCTTTCAACAAAACCGCATGGTTCGGTTCGGTTTCCGGTTTGTATTTTGTAAACCGAACCAAATCGAATCAAACCGCATTATGTTACCATCTAACTTTTACTTAACTCACATCCAACCCAAACTTAAGTCTATTATACCTTAACCTTATGATTACAAACAATTTTCTCATCCTTACCCATATAATTTCAGTCCCGATCTTCTCAAATATCTAATAACATTATCGCACCTTCTTTCCCATATACATTTTCTCTCTTCTTCTATAATCTCTACTCTCTTATATATTTTCTTTTTCACCTTCTCATTTTTATGTAAATGTTCTGTATTTCAGTTTCGTTTTTATCGCATATCTTCTTCTCTAATCTCTCAACTTTTTTTTCTTTTTCACCTTCACTAATCTCTCGTCTCTTCTATTTTTTTGTTTCATTATAATAATTTTTATATTGTTTTATGCTATTATTTTATGTTTAATATTCCACTTTTGTCTAATTTAATTTTTACACATTAAATAGAAAATTGTTGTCAAAATATGACGAGTTTTGTTGTTATTTGATAGTGTATGAATGTCTAAATACAAAATTATATTGTCATCTATATGTGTATGTATAGTTCAATAAAATATTTGTAAAAAACCGAACCAACCGAACCGAACTAAACCGCATTTGTTTGGTTTGGTTCGGTTCAGATTTTTTATAAAAGCCAACCGAACCAAACCAAACCGCACGATTTTTTCTCTCGCAGTTCGGATGATTTTTTTCGTCAAAACCGCCCAAACCGCACCGCGAACACCCCTACATATTAGCAATGCAAGAAATCTGTCTTATTTAGAGCAGGTTCTATTGAATAAAAAGATATTAAATTACGCGTGTCAAATTAGATTGGGTCATGACTCCATAACGACAAAATAATATGATGAATTCATTGAATTCAATTCACATTTATTGTGGCTGGTCAGATTCAGACAACAATCTGTGGATGATGTAAGGTGGTTTTGGAAGTTGCTGAGTCAGATGATTGTCACATCAAAATGGATAAGATTTTTTCACAATTCCAATCCAACAACACGTTCTCTCCCATCACAAGATTCTTATTCTATTATTACACCACTTCTTTTGTTTTTTTTTTTAATTTTAAAATACTTTTGGATATTTGAAAAATATATGGATAAAAAACAGAATAATACTTTAACTCAATTAATTGTAATAATTAAATATTAATAGATTTATAATTAAAATAAGAGTTTAATTCTATGTAAAGTTAGTATAAATAAAATTTAGACCACCACTACATCATAATCAATCAATTGTGTTACTTAAAAAAATTAAAATAAAACAATAAAATAAATATTTTTAAAGTGTAAATTTGTTTTATATTGTAAGTATATTTCAATTAAAATTTTAAAATAAATATATAGTGCGATAAATTAATGGTCTCGCTAACCAGTGCCCTCAAGTCACTCTTTAATATACTCCCTCCGTTCCTTTTTAAGTGTCGTTTTAGAAGATTTTTTTTGTTCCTATTTAAGTGTCGTTTTATAATTTAATGTTATAATTTGTCATTTATACCCTTATTTTCTCAATAACTCCACCTCAAAATTTTCAATTAGTTATGGAAAAAAGAGAATTTATTTGGAAAGAGAAAATTAAATAAGTATATAATAGAAAAATTAACTCTAATAATCCACTATCTTGGTTGAAGAGCTTTTTGCTAAAACGACACTTAAAAAGGAACGGAGGGAGTACTAAATAAAGAAAATATTCTTTATAAAAGTAAGTATTTCAATTTACAATGCATTTTCAATGCATTGAATACACGCCTTTCTAAATTTTTTTATCACTTTAATCACTTAAAAAGTGCCTTAAAGACACTGATTATCATCACCCTAAATCAATTTATACGACACAATTAACAAATAACATCTTTTCATTTTAAAATAGGTGATATTATTTGATCAATTCATTTATATTAAAAAAATATTATTTTTATTAAAATGTTTTTATTACATATTAATTAATATGAATAATAAAATGGTGTCTTTCTAAAAAAATTGCTGAATATATTATAAAGATATTTATAAAGATCAATCATATTAAAAAACATTTATTTATATAAAAGTTACAAAAAAATAAACTATCAATTATGAATCTGCCCTGTATATAGGAATACATTAAAAACAAAATGATTAAGATATTTTACTTTTTCATCTTTATCTAAATTTAATTTATTGCTTGGATTGGATAGAACCTCCACGTCACCTCTCTCACATCTTACAGTCAACAAGAAACAAAACTCTAACACACCATTTTTCTATATATATCTTACATCAATGCCTCATTATTCTCATCATCCATTATCCATTTTCAATCTCTCTCTCACCAAATCTCATCTCATTATTTCTGGTATGCTTCTCTATTTTCATCACCTTAACTTTTCATAATTTGTATTTTTTTATTTATCATTCATTGTTCAAAATTCCTAAGATGTTTTTTTTATAATGTTTTTTATGCAGCTAATTGTCACTTAAGGAAAAGATGTTGGGAATTTTTAAGGAAAAATTGGTGAATGCACCAAAAGAGCTTAATAGTCCAGCTTCTCAGAACTCAAACACTAAGAAAGCTAAACCAAGTCATGAAATTCTTAGAGATTTCATGTCATGCAATTCCTCCAATGCTTTCTTCATGACCTTTGGAAATGATGCTTTATTGGCCTATTCCCCTTCAAACACACCCTCCATTCATCAAAGGTATGAGGGTATTTTAGGAATGAAATTTTTAAAAAGAGTAAAAATGCTTATCATATAGATCATAGATATATTGCTAATACAAAATATGTTTCATGTGTCAAATAGGTTGTTTAGTGGTTTGGACAACATATATTGTGCTTTCATGGGAAATCTACACAACCTTAGTCAATTGAACAAGCAATATGGACTATCAAAGGGAAGCAATGAGGCCATGTTCATCATCGAGGCGTATCGGACACTTCGCGACCGAGGTCCATACCCTGCTGATCAAGTTCTCAAAGAATTTGAAGGAAGTTTTGGATTTGTCATCTATGACCATAAAAATGAAACTGTTTTTGCTGCATCTGTGAGTTAATTATGTTTTTTATACAATTAGCCTAGGTTGGAAAAAAAATCACTTTTTTGGGACTTATTGATTAACAATTGTTAATATTTTTTTTAGGGTTCTGATGGACAAATTGGACTGTATTGGGGAATTGCAGCTGATGGGTCAGTGGTTATTTCTGAAAATTTGGAGCTTGTTAAAGCAAGTTGTGCTAAATCATTTGCACCATTTCCAAAAGGTATGTAAATTTGATTAGAAAAAAAATTAAGATTTTGTAATGTCCTAAAAGAATTTTTTTTTTTATTTATCAAATTTGTAGAACTAATAAGAATCATAATATCAAAAATTGTTTAGGGACTAATAGATTTTAAATGGTGTTGAAAATTTTCAGGGTGTTTGTTTCATAGTGAGCATGGATTGTTGAACTTTGAGCATCCAACAAAGAAGATGAAAGCAATGCCTAGGATTGACAGTGAGGGTGTTATGTGTGGAGCCAACTTCAATGTTGATTCACAGTCAAGGAATCAGATGATGCCACGTGTTGGTAGTGAAGCTAATTGGTCTACTTGGGGACAGACATAACTACTAGTTTCATCATGATAATCTAAGTTTATTTAGTTTTTTGTTTGCCAAGAGCAACTTAAGTAGTATGATGAGGATAATCTAAGTTTATTTTCTTTTTTCTTGTATGGTTTCATTGTTTTGTACATTTTTGTGATTTAATGTTGAGCAATGAGTATTTCTAATCATTTTCAATATAAATAAGATGAAATTTATAGTTTTGACTTATGAATTTCATAGTGTCTATTTTATTTAAACTCTCTTGTGTTTCCAATGTACTTTAACTCTAAAAACTATTCCCCCTAAACCTAATCTCGTCCAAGCACTAAACAAAATAATTGATGCATGACTTTTTTAATAAAATTGTACTATTTTTAACTAGAGTATGTGATGTTGCAACTACTTGAATTAATAATTATCTGTGTTATTTTCTTTCAGCAATTTATTGTATCTTCATAATTGTTATTGCTATTGTGATTGATCGGATATCAGTGTCGTGACATCGGGTATCTATGTACCAGAATTTCATCCCTTTTTTCCCGCAACAGCGACAACTATCCTTCTTCGACAAACATTCGATCTGTGACCTCTTCCATTACAACGATAACCCGTGTCTCTAGTGGGTTTAGCACATGAATTACTTTTCCTCTGTAATGGTGCTTTACCTTGCTGCACACCACTATGGTAGATGAGAAATTTCAAGGGGATTTCTCCTTCAATTCTACTGTCAATGCTAGACGGAATTCCCAAGTCACAATCCATAAACTCTATAAACCCATCTTCTCACACAAAGATCTTTTTAAGCTTATGGTATATCGATTTACCTTTTTTCTCTCTGAATCTCCCAGTTCATTAGGCTCAGTGAAATACAGGAACTCAGTTTGTGTGTTCTATTACAATTTTCTTTTCCTGAACACACTCAATATACATCTTATAAAGAATCTGCTCATAATTCTCCGGTAAAATCGCTCCAAGATCAATTGTTTTATTCTTTGCCTCTGGCTCTAAACAACAAGCTTATCCCACCAAACATCAGTTGTACTCTTCAACTTGATCACCATTAACATTCTTATTCTCAAGGACGCTCATGTCGGCGAAAAATTTGTCAACGTCGATCTACCAATTCAGAAACTCCTCCACTACCATCATTCTATAGAATAATAAAGAATCAACCTTCACTTGATAATCATATATATGTCGATTCTCATGATCTACTACCTCTTCCTCGTCAGATTCTTCTTCTTCTTTAGAAGTTGATTTTTCAGCAATAACATCACAATTGTTTCCACCCGCGGAACCATAATCGGTTCCCTTCTCCTGTATCTTTACTGATTGTCATTGTTGTTTGAGATGTTCATCTGAGTTGTTAAAGTCGCCATTTATTCAGTCAAAGTAGTTAGGGTCGTGGTAAAAGCTGCAGTAAATCCCTCAAGGTTTACTCTTGTCAATGGTTGATCTCCTATGGCGGATCAAACTACGAATAGAAACATGGGAAAACTTGCTATAATGCCACCTAACGCAGTTGGAAACATTGTGAATTAGCAAGCGCTAATCCTATAATGAGAACACAGGTTTTCAAGCGCAAAACCTATCAGATAAATCTCAGAAATCCACCAGATACAAAATTGCTGAGTTTTATTATGATCAAAGATAGCCTTCACGGCCACACCCAAAGGTGTTTAAATACATAAAAAAACCCTAAATGGACTTCTAATTCAAAATAGAAATAAAACAAGAAAAGAAACTCTAATGGGCTTTTAATCCAAAAATAAAAATAAAACGGAAAATTACGGAAAATATTAAAATGTTGTATTCGGGCCTGAAACAAACTCGATTGGTTTAAAAGGCCCATATGTCACTGCAAATCAACGAATTGGACTCGTGAGCCGATTTCTTTTCCGAAACGGTATAATAATAGTCATTCTAATATCAAACACCAAACCTGCACAATTTCTGCCGAACCTTTCTGATGCGCGACTTTTTCTTCGATACGTGCAACCAACCTTTCAACATCACTAATTCCCTTAGATACATCATACATGAATTAAACCATTCTATGATATCGCCAAGTTTCTTTATGTTTGTTGTAACATCTATTAATCTTTTGTGCTTTTCGTATTTCATGGTATTCCCTCAATTATATACAGTATTTTGTGTTTATCATTGATAATATCATGAGCATGCAGGAAAACAACACTAGATTCAGACAACTTAGTTTGGATTAAGAATAACCTTAAAATCTAGGCTTATTTATTATTCGGGGAAAGAATATCAAAGTCTGAAATATGATCTAAAATAATTTGTAGGGATAATTGTTAGACGATGGCAACTTATCTAGAGAAGGGGTGAATAGATCCCCAAGTTTAAAAATTCAAATTTTAAAGGTTCTGAAAACATTTAAACTATGGCAAGCAGAAGTATCGAGTTTAGATCAAAATTCGTCTACACCGAACCGGTTATTGGAACCTCAGATATGCGCACAACCCTTAGCAACCAATTTCTAATCCATTTAAACACAAAAATTCAAAGTGTCAAATTATCGAACAATTGATGTGCGGTTGATTTTTTCAGATTTTTCCTTTAAGTTTGTTGATATCAAAATCCTCTTACAATCTATTTGATTGTAAGGCAATCAACAAATCAACAATGTTCAAAACTACCGAAATATCGTTACGAATCAATGTGTTTAACAATTTGATAATGGAAATTTAAACGCAAGAGATAAAGAGATTTAGAGAGAGAGGACATGAGGAGTTGTTTTGGCATTTCACCGATCGTCCTCGCTACGACTATGTCTGTCCCTAATTCCAATTTGGAATTGAGATATCAATCTTACTATGAAAAAAAATTGTTTCAAGATATGTCAAGCAATTCCACCATACAAACCCTATATTTGATGTTGATCCTTGCACTTCTCTTCCCTTGATCTAAGTTTGATCAAGTTGTAACATCCTAATTCCTAAATGATAATTTAATAAAAATCAGAGTAATTTATTTATTAAATTAAAACACAACAATTAGGATGCTACACTTCACCATTTTATCAAAACCTGCTCAATCATGCATAGATAGATACATAACACATCAAGTGGATGAATAAAAAACCATTCAACATAGATCTCAACTTTAACTTCATTAATGCAACAGAAGAAAACATAATCTTTATTCAAACATTCTCAATCAACCATAAAGCAAATTTATTCAATAAAAGGGAGTTCTTAATACTCCAACAAATCAACAAAATAAAACGTTAACATATCAAAAACAAGCAAGCGTTCACCCTCTGGTGTTACGTATCAGAGCATTGACGCTGACTCATAAAATAAGAAGAGTAACCTCTTCTAGACTCCGCAGCCTCGAACTACGCCTAATTATCTACACGATTCCGTATAAAGCATCATTCTAACAGAAGGGTGAGATATCACAACACTCTAATAGGTTAGATATTAATAAGTATGCGATAAATATACAATGCATATTATCAACAATAGTTCATCATTACATGACACATAATTCATACTTCAATTCTACAACACAACATCATATCAATTCTTCAATGTCATGCTATGAGATTGACACAAACTCAATGTATGTGGTACCAACAGAGCACAAGCCCTCTACAATTTGCCAATCTAGACCAACAATAGAGCATAAGATCTCAACAATGTATGCATGCAACACTAATATTCCAAATCATAACTATGCAATTACATATCGTAAGCCTTCAACATTTTGCCATTCTAGGTTAACAACAGTAACATCATTATGCAATATATTATGAAATTCATTCAAACATCATTCGTACAATATCATCGTTCAATCACAACAAAATTCATCGCATTTCGTACGACACAAATACACAAGGCATAAGACTCACATATATAATTATCATTTTCTAATATAATAAGTATCATCATGTTAAAGAGAATATTTTTAGCTTTCCAACGGTTCAAACAGCGCATCAAATGGACACATGAGTCAAAGGTTATTAATTTTCAAAGTTTAGAAAAATGTCAGCTTCAGTAAGGTAATCAGCTACCTCAATTCATGTAGCTGGTTACATCACCTTCCTTTGTCTCTGTTACGCAAATTTTGAACTATGTAACCGGTTATCTCAAATGATGTAACCAATTACATCACTGAAACAAAGCCAATAATTCCAAATTTTTATGATGTAACCAGTTACCTCACACCATGTTGTAGCGGGGAAAAATTGAGATCAAAGTCATTGGATTGACTTGACTTGTATTTTAGTGAAAGCCGTCACCGCACTTTATTGTTTCCAAAGGAAGTGGGAAAAGAACGAAGTAAAATCCAAATAAATTTTTTAAAACAAAAACTAATAAAACAAAACAGAGATCTTAGGTACATGGGTTGATTATGCAAGGAGAAGGTGTTAGCACCCCTCACATACGTGGTACTCGATAATAACCTTTTTGTAAATCTGTGTTAAAAGAGTTGTGTGCAAAAGAAAATTTGGGTTTGATTTTAAAATTATGCTCGGCAAGATGTTACATCTTGTGCCTACATATACCTCCTAAGTACAATGGAGAATTCTCATTTTGTCTACAATCTTTAATAGATTTTGATTAATGATCCTCGTTATCATTGATCACTTGTAGCGCTATATTGTATACAAAGATATTGCCAATATTGACTTAATTTGGTTATATTAATTTCGGTTCCATCACATTTTATCCATGACATAATTATCAAGATTTCTTTATTTCATATTTCAAGTATTTGATTAGTTCTTCTGAAACTGAAAAATAAATGATGTCAAAGTACTCTTAGAATTTTCATATCCTCACTTGAGTCAACTTTAACTTTAGTTTCTTTTCTTGGTAGATGACTTTTAACAAAGGAACCGACTTTAATATCACGCTTCAGGCGCAACTACAACTCATTTGCAATATTAGATTTTCCAACAAAAGAACCTACTTTAATAGGAATATTAGCAGCCGATAATAAGTTTTGCGAATGAGAAATATATTGAACTTATGGTTCGTATTCGTTTATACGAGGATCAAGATGACAATTTATTTTAAATTGTTTATTTGAACTTCTAGTTCACTCTTCACCTGCATAATCTCTCTCCCTAATATTAGAAAATTTAATTTCTCAATTAAAAATTAGCCTACTGGGCCGCAATTGAGTATCCGATTGTTTGCTCAAATTATGTCTCAAAATTGGGATTTATATGAAATATATTTTTCCAATATTATTTCAGGACCCGTCTTAGTGTATTATATTGGAGCAATTGGAAACTACACAACACATCCAAAAGTTCACTTTGACGAGAAATGTATCGCAATGTGTTGGCATGATGCGGATAAATTTTTTAATATTCATGTTTTGCGTGTTTCAAATATCTAATTTAGAATTTATAATCTCACAAATATCAACCATATAAATTAACTTTAGACGTCTAAACAATGGATCTTCAAGTCCATTTTTTTTATGAACATATGCTACAAGATGTTCAATATTAATTTTAATAATATATGTGATACTTAACAAGAAAATTCTAAAAAATTCAGATATTGAGATCTTAGTTTGAGAAAACAATTTCACAAACTGCTGGTTGTGAGTAGACAACAAACATTTGCATCATATTTTAATCGATGCAATAATTAATGTCATTAATAACTCAATTTCTCAGATTTTTATTTTCCTTTAGAAACACACAAATTTTTTTGGATTGAAGAAACTTTTGGTTCTCCAATACTAATTTTTCGGTTGATAAACATATTCATGATCTTTTAGTTGAGAAAACAATTTCATAAACTTCTGATTGTGAGTAGACAACAAACTTATGCATGTACTTTTAGTCGATGCAATAGTTAATATCATAAAATGTTTGTATTGTCTACATGACTGGTGTATTGATTCACAAATACCATCTTACATATGTTATATAAAAACTCAACTTATAAAATTTTAATTTCCTTTAGGAAAATACAAAACTTATTGGATTGAAGAAACTTCATGTTCTTCAATGCTAATTTTCACATCATAATACATTCGAGATGCCCAATTGATTTTGCCAACAATACACTTAGAGTGTGTTTGGATGGAGCATTTTAATGAGGGAAAGTAATTTTTTGAGGGAATGGAAAATAATTTGACCAAAATCCATTGTTTGGATGAAAAATATAGAGAATTGTTAAAATAATGTAAATTTATGAAGTATTTTATTCAAGTTAAATTTAAAGAATTTCAAATGACACAAAAAAAGTAAAGAATTTGAAATTGCTTCATAACTTGAGTGTTAAATTATTGGGTTAATAGTAATTCAACCCCTGTAATGTTAGCGAATTTTGCTTTTCCCTCCTCCCTACCTTTTGGCAACGGTTTTTTCAAAAAAACCGTTGTCAAAACCTGCCTTTGGCAACGGTGGGGGGTAAACCAAAACACGCTCATATTATAGGGGGTAAACTACTATTAACCCTAAATTATTTATTATTAATTTTTCTAAATTTACAAAATGGTCCAATATTTTATTAAAATTTTAAATTTATCCAAAAAAAATTCATTAAATTGCAAAGAAGTCCCTAATAATTTTCCAAATTTACATAATGGTCCCTTAAAATTTTCAAAAATTGCTAATTAGTCCCTATTTTTCATACTTCAAATTTGGCTCAAAAGTTTTAAAATTGATGAAAATGACCAAAAAATTTAACAATGAATCATTTTAATACTTCATCCAAACAAAAGAATTTAAAATTGAATGAATTTCAATTGAATCATTTGAATTGCTTAGAATTTTAAATTCCTTAAAAATTCTTAGTTGCCTCATCCTTAGAATTTTAAGTGTGATTTGTAAACTTCTGATTTATAATAACATATGTATTTTAATTATTCTAATATAATTGAGTCAATCATGTTGTTCTTCAATAAATAAATCTTCATTAACCATACATACATATTTTAATTTGATTTGACTTTTGTAAATTAAATTTAAATTTATTTCCTAACAATATTATTTAGAACACACATTTAGTCAAAAAGAACTTTTGCAATTCAATTTTTTTATCAGATAAATCAAATAAATTTTAAACAAATATAGAAACCATATTATTACTAGTTAAGTGTGATAGTAAACAACAAAATAAGTTAAAGTAGTAAGATCTTATTCCTTAATTATTATAATATAATTAAATAAATAACATAATATCGTTAAAATTGTTGCCCCAAATGACATTAATTAAGCAATATAAAAAGTATCTTAAAATATCAAATACACCTTAATATTTGAAATTTTTTTCTTAATTTATAAATTTAATAGCAACAATAAAATCTATAACATTTACTAATCGATACAAAAATATTTTAAATCATACATTATACATAACGGGGTTTGTTCTGGTAAAATAATTTAACACCAAACAATTAATAAATTCAACTAAATCGAATATTTAATGCATAATTGTTATAATTTAATATAAAAATCATATCTTAATGCAATTTTAAAAAATGTAACCACGTCAAATTATAATAAGTAATTATAACAAACTACTATCAATTTTATATTTTTAACAATTCGTAAACCAATTTTTTCTCTTAAAATAAATTATTTGAAACAGAAGAATATCAAATAGAATATATTTCTTTTACTTCATTTTGATCTAAATCATATAAAAATCAATTTAGATCCTAAAAAAAATATGCTTTAATTTATTAGAAATCTTTCATGATATTCTTGAAAGTATATTCTTAATTTTGCTACTTCAAGAGTATATTAGATTGATTCTTATAAAATTCGACCAAAATTCTCTATCAACAAAGATAAAAATTACAATCCTTCAAAAGATTTTGATATTAAAATATCTATTCTTCAGGAACAATGGCTCAATCATCATAGACGATAAAAAAAAAAATTAGATGACCAATCATTTAGTAGAATATTTAATTCTTAGGGAACCATATAACAAATGATGAAAAAAAATCTTTGAACAATCCTTCAGGGATGTTGTGATTGTTTTTTATTTTTATAAATATATTACATATCTTTAAACAAATGTAAAGATTAAAGGTTTTTGGGTTCAATTCCTTCTAAGATTAAATTTTTAAAATTTTTTTGGCAATAATTTTCAATTGAGATATATTAGATCAAATATGTATTTATAAGCAACAATCTAAAATAAATATAGTCATTCTTCTGGGATGAGTTAAAATTATTTGTTATAAAAAATGTTCTAAAAAATATAACCATCCTTTTGGGATGAGTTAAAATTATTTTTTATAACCACTAATCTAAAAAAAATAACCATCCTTCTGGGATGGGTTAAAATTATTTGTTATAACTACTAATCTAAAAAATATAGGGAAAATACCCTTTTTCGTCCCTTAACTTTGCCTCGGGGTCCATTATGGTCCCTTAACTTTTAAAAAGTTCAATTCAATCCCTTAAGTCTTAAAAACTTGATCGCGACTATACGTGTCTATTAATCTGATGACTGCAAGTGCACAGTCGTGTCGTGTAGTTTTAAAAGATATCGAATCCACAGGGACTATGAATCGATCTACCGTTATCTAAGGTTACTATGTAAAGCTAAGGCTACTAATAATTTGATTGTTCTTAAGGGAGAGTGATTGTGAATAATAAGAAATATAATAATAAACAGACATCGGTATGTATTTCGTTTAACTTAAGGTGATCCGAAGTTCCATTGGTTGATGGTAATTCAATTAAAAATCTTTACTAATTCAATTGGTTAAAAATCCTCGTCTCAAACTTTCGCTCTGTTGATTTAGATTACTATCCTAATCCTAATGTACGCTTTCGCCATCCCATTAGATTTTAGAAAAGCTTTTTGGAAACAACGTAATTAATAAAATGCCTATTTTACGAAGTTGTTATCTATTTAAATCTCCTAATCTCAAACTTTCGCTCTGTTGACTCGGAACATGCTAATATCCCTAACGTACGCTTTCGCCATCCCGCTCGGGTGTAAAAACAATTTTTGAAAATAAATAAGTTCTAATTAGTTTTAATACGCTTTCGCCATCCTTAAAACTAATGTCCTATGTCTACTATCCAGTTAAAGATCTCAAACTTTCGCTCTATTGATTTTAACCTTTGACCGTCTTAACCCCTCAAACTTTCGCTCTATTGGTTTTAAGACTTACTAATTAAATTAGACATATAAACCAAAAACAGGTGATAGTTAATAAAACATAATTAAGCCAATTTATTTCAGATCCCACAGTTAACTTACTCTACATACCGATATCTTAGCTATTTAGCCAGACATATTAATACGGTTAAGCATGCATAAACTAATTTGGCTTATAATAAAAGGCATGTTAAAAGGCATATAATATATCATGCAAAGCAATATATAAATAAGGCGGTAAATATTAAACCTGAATTAAATAAATGGCAAGTAAATCTTCAAGTATCGAACTTCCACCACAGGTTGGCTGGATCGTTCTTCGGAATTTAAACGGACAGAAAATAAAACAAGGAAATAAAAGCGATAAATCTAACGTAAGGCTAGATTTATAAAAAGTTCACAACAATTTCCGGTGTAGAAATCGTTGTGAGAAAATAAGTGTTTGAATGAAAGCAGAATGAAAAATATGGTTCGCGGTACAATTTCGGCAGCACTTCGTTGGCAGGAAATCGGACTCTTTGGAAGTGAGGTAGCAGGTTCTATTTATAGGGGAGGTTTTGCTGTGACGTTGCGTGAAAAGAGGAACTCAGCAGACTTGGACTTGGAGACGTGCGTCTCCGATTCTTGGGGAAGTTCTGTTGAATGACTTGAGACGTGCGTCTCAAGTGGAGTAAAAGTAGGAGGAGCTGGAGGCGGGCGTCTCCACTCTGGTGACGTGGCGTAGAACATTGGAGACGTGCGTCTCCATGTGCTGGCAAGGTTTTGGGCCACGCGCCTTTGGTTCCTTTGTGGGCTGAATTGTCTCTTTTTGGCCTTTGGGTCTTATTTGCACCCCTCTTTCACTTCAGCACTCCTTTTTCATCTTTTAGGCATAAATGTTGGTCATTTTAGCTCCATTTTCTTTCCTTTTCACAAATAGTCATAATAAGAGTGTAAAACCTGAAACAAAGCGAAAACTTGCGTAATATCATAATAAATCAACATAATAAACGGAAAATGCTATAAATATCTATGGATTTCAGGCTAAATATACGATATAAAATCGTGTTATCAAAAACAGTGCGCGTAAGTCCTTTCCGTTATTTATTGCAAACGGACGTTAGGTCTGCAGACGTGGCAGATAACATGGCTTGTCTCCTTCTTTTTTTTTCATTTTTTTAAATCCAAAAATACCAAAATTTCCAAACCCAGAAAAATCCCAAACACAAAGGGTTGCCAATTTCTCCACAACTTCTTTTTTCCAATTTGTTCTTTTTCTTTCTCAAATGCTAGATCTGGTTTATTCTGAAGAGGCGTCGGAATAACGACGACAGATTGTTCGATTTTCGAAAACATCACAGCGTTCAGAGTCTTTCTTTCTTCCTCACCCTGATGATGCTAACGTTGATGGTGTTGTTTTGGTGGAAAGAAAGAAGGATGGAGTTTGAAGTTGAAATTGAAATTGGGGAAGAAAGGGATGAATGGATTCTTGGGAGTTTCAACTACTTCTTGTTGTTGAGTAGTAGTAGTGGTGGTAACCACCGTTGTTCTGGTGGATTTGTTACTTATTCTGACGATTTTTGCGACGACGGAGATGCCAACGGAAACGGAAACGATGGGTTTCCAATTTGTTCATACGTTTTCTTTCCGATTTGTTCACAAATTTTTCTTTTCCAATTTCAATTTTAGCCTAATTTTTCCTTTCAACTTGTGTGTTTTTATGGAGATAGTGAAACTCCAATGGTGGTTTGAAAGGAGAGTGAGGGTGGCTGGGTGTTTATGGGTTTGCTTATGGATCGTACATGGTGGTTGAGTTATGAAGCTTGTTTTTCTTCTGCGAGTTGCTTTGTGTGAGAGAGAGAGATAGAGAGAGTAAATGCCACGTAACACATCAACCATGCCACATATACTCTTATTCTGAACTCTCACTAACGGAGATAGACGGAAGGACAAACGTGCTCCATTTTTAAGACTTAAGGGATTGAATTGAACTTTTTAAAAGTTAAGGGACCATAATGGACCCCGAGACAAAGTTAAGAGACGAAAAAGGGTATTTTCCCAAAAATATAACCATTCTTCTGGGATGGGTTAAAATTATTTGTTATAACCACTAATCTAAAAAAAATATAACCATCTTTCTAGGATGGGCTAAAATTATTTGTTATAACTACTAATCTAAAAAATATAACCATTCTTCTTGGATGGGTTAAAATTATTTGTTATAACCACTAATCTAAAAAAATATAACCATCTTTCTGGGGTGCGTTAAAATTATTTCTTATAAACACTAATATAAAAAATATAACCACTTATGAGATGAATTAAAATATTTGTTATAAACGATATAAAAAATATAACTATCCTTCTGGATGAATTATCATATTTATTATAAATGATTATCTAAAAATTATAACCATCTTTTTGGGATGAATTAAAATATTTGTTATAAATGATAATCTAAAAAATATAATCATCCTTCTGGAATGATTTAAAATATCTTATAAACGATCCAAAAAATATAACCATAACCATCCTTTTGGCATGCGGTAAAATTATTTGTGCCATTTTTCTGGAATGAAAATATTTTTATGAACATATTACAAATTACAAATTTTTAGATCGATAATAACAAAACAATCTTTATGAAATCTTTTGAGATATTTTAATATTCTTCCTGTAATCCTTTGGGAAGCATGGAAATCACAATTGATTTATCCTAATATAATAGGTTGAATAACGAATATATTTTATAAAACTAAAATAAACAAAGGAAAATATACCTGAAAGTTTCGTGTTGATAACATGTTATGAAACTGAATAAAATAGTATAAGAGAGAAAGAGAAGAAGAAAGTATATTCTATTATTCATATTTTGAGTATGTGAGATTCTGATACAATATGAGGGTTATTTATTATACATATGTAATAAATGAAAAATCAACCTGAAATCTCCTAATTGATGAACATCCATAATCATACCATTTATAATCGTTTTTGTTTAAATGTTTAATGGTCGTAATTAAGAAAATAATATAAAAATTTATTACAATTACATTAAATCTTTAAAAATAGAGTCACGTTAACTAGTGTCTCGTAGACATTTTTTTTAAGGATTTCAAATAAAAAAAATATTTTTTAAATAAACTTATGATTTCTACTTTGAATGTATTGAATACAAGTATTTATAAGAAAACATATATTTTTTTTAATTTTTTAATAAGGTCAATTATTTCAATATCCAATGCACTGCATAAAAGATTTTCAATAAAAAATATATTATTTTAAATTTTTAACGATCGTTGACATTTCCTTAAAAATATTATACAAATAGATGACTTAATTAAAAAAATTATATTATATTATAAAAATATTGAAATTAAAAATTATATTAATTAAATTAATAAAAAAACAATAAAAAATTCCTATCCTCGACAAAAGAGTGACCTAGTTTCATTTAAAAAAATTCAGATTATCCTCGACTAATGGATGGCCGAGCGTCTTTTTCAAATGGAATTTTCTAACGAGTGATGTTGAAAAACTTTTTAAATGATTTAAAGTGGTAAAAAAATTAAAATATGTATATTCATTGAAAATTAAAATATTTATTTTTGTAAAGAATATTTTTTATTTACAATATTTTTTAAAAAGTATTCCGGAGACATATCGTGACCTTAAAATGAAAATAGGACATTTTTAAATTTTTGTTTCCTAATAACTGTTAGGGAGTAAAAAAATCTACTGTTGTCGACGACAGTAGAATTCTTCTAAGAATCCATAACGACAAAATAAAAATCCATTTGACCATTTGAATTCAGATTATTGCTGTTTGTGAGATTCAGACACGAATGATATTTGTAACTACAACAAAACAATCTGTGGATGATGTAACGTGGTTTTGGAAGTTGATGAGTCAGATAATTGTCACATGAAAATGGATAAGATTTATTCACAATTCAATTCCAACTAACACGTTCTCTTCCATCACAAGATTCACATTCTATTACTCCATCCGTCTCATAATAAGTGTCACATTTACACTTTTTTTATGTCTCAAAATAAATATCTCTTTAAAATACCAATACAATATTTATTAATTATTTTCACTATTATACCCCTATTTATTAACTTTCACGTTTTTCAACCACTTCACTATCTATAATAAATAAGGGTATTTTAGTAAATGATGTTAATCTTTTCATTAAAATCAATATATCTAATCATTTTCTTAAGAATCGCGCAAAACTCTAATAAGACACTTATTATGAGACGGGGGAGTATTACACCACTTCTTTTTACTATTGCTTTTAAATTAAAATAAATATGAAGTGGGAATAAGTTTATTAATAGATGACACAATAAAAAAAATCTTTTCTATTATAAAATAATTGATTTAATTGATCAATTCATTTATATTAAAAATATTTATAAATTAAAAGAGATTTTTTTAACCAATTACTTAGGTTTTAGTAGGAAAGGAGTTTTCACTAAGGACGAATCGTTCAGGTATTATCTGAGTTCGATTCTTAGTAGAAACAAAATTTGGTCATAGTCGTAGTCGTTCTCTGAACTGTGAATCTAGATTAGTCGATTCACTGTATGAATCAAAACTGTTTGTTAAACCCAAATTTTTTTTGGGTTATGCTAACATGTGCCCTAAGGGCACATGTTAAAATACTATAATTAGAAAAAGTTAATTATAATTAAATGTAATAAAGTCATATTTAAAGTTCCGATACATTGAATGCACGCGTTCCAATAAAATATTTCTATAAATATATCATTAACTTGTGCCTTAAGGGCACACGTTAGCTTTTCCCATTTTTTTTTCTTATTAAAATGTTTTTATTATATATTAATGTGCTTAATATAATTTTTGTTGAGAGGATGACATACAAAGTTACTACTCACTAAAATAAACTATCAATTCTTGTACCAAAAGAAAAAAACTATCAATTCTGAATCTGGCCTGCATATGTATTAAAATTGATTAAGATATCTTACTTTTCCATCTTTATCAAAATTTATTGTTTGGATTGGATAAAATCTCCACGTCACCTCTCTCACATCTTTTAAGTCAAAAGAAAGAAAACTCTTACACACCATTTTTCTATATATATCTTACATTATTGCCTCATTATTCTCATCATCCGTTTTCCATTTTCAATCTATCTCTCACCAAATCTCATTCTCCATCTACAACTTCTTTTTTTGCTTTCTCACTATTTTTCTTGGTATGCTTCTCTATTTTCATTCCCTTACTTTTCATATTTAGTATTTTTTTTTTTCATTCATGGTTCAAAATTCCTAACATGTTTTTTTTTATAATGTTTTTATGCAGCTAATTGTCACTAAATCAAAGATTTGAATCAAACATGTTGGGAATTTTCAAAGAAAAGTTGGTGAATGCACCAAAAGAGCTTAATAGTCCAGCTTCTCAGAATTCAAACACTAAGAAAGCTAAACCAAGTCATGAAATTCTTAAAGATTTCATGTCATGCAATTCCGAAAATGCTTTCTTCATGACCTTTGGAAATGATGCTTTATTGGCCTATTCCCCTTCAAACACACCCTCCATTTATCAAAGGTATGAGGGTATTTTAGGAATCAAATTTCTTAAAAAGAGTAAAAGTGCTTATCTTATGATCTATTACTAATACAAAATATGTTTTTTTGTGTCACATAGGTTGTTTAGTGGTTTGGACAACATATATTGTGCTTTCATGGGAAATCTGCACAACCTCAGTCAATTGAACAAGCAATATGGACTATCAAAGGGAAGCAATGAGGCCATGTTCATCATCGAGGCGTATCGGACACTTCGCGACCGAGGTCCATACCCTGCTGATCAAGTCCTCAAAGAATTTGAAGGAAGTTTTGGATTTGTGATTTATGATCATACACATGAAACAGTTTTTGCTGCATCTGTGAGTCACTTTTTTTCTTATAGTTAGCCTATGCTGGAAAAAAATCACTTTTTTGAGACTTATTGATTAATATTTGTTCATATTTTTTTAGGGTTCTGATGGACAAATTGGACTGTATTGGGGAATTGCAGCTGATGGGTCAGTGGTTATTTCTGAAAATTTGGAACTCGTTAAATCAAGTTGTGCTAAATCATTTGCACCTTTCCCAAATGGTATGTAAATATTTTGATTAGCAAGAAAATTAAAATTTTGTAATGTCCTAACAATATTTTATTTATTTATCAAATTTGTATAACTAATAAGAATCATAATATCAAAAATTGTATAGGGACTAATAGAATTTTACATGGTGTTGAAAATTTTTCAGGGTGTTTGTTTCATAGTGAGCATGGTTTATTGAACTTTGAGCATCCAACAAAGAAGATGAAAGCAATGCCTAGGATTGACAGTGAGGGTGTTATGTGTGGAGCCAACTTCAATGTTGATTCTCAGTCAAGGAATCAGATGATGCCACGTGTTGGTAGTGAAGCTAATTGGTCTACTTGGGGACAAACATAACTACTAGTTTCATCATGATAATCTAAGTTTATTTAGTGTTTTGTTTGCCAAGAGCAACTTAAGTAGTATGATGAGGATAATCTAAGTTTATTTTCGTTTTTCTTGTATGGTTTCATTGTTTTGTACATTTTTGTGATTTAATGTTGAGCAATGAGTAGTTTTTCTTGTATGGTTTCATTGTTTTGTACATTTTTGTGATTTAATGTTGAGCAATGAGTATTTCTAATCCTTTTCAATATAAATAAGATGAAATTTTTAGGTTTGACTAATGAATTTCATAGTGTCTATTTTATTTAAGCTTATGATATATCGATCTATCTTTTTGTTTTTTTTTTACTCTCCCAGTTTATTAGACTTAGAGAAATACAGGAACTCAGTTTGTGTATTCTATTACAATTTTCTTTTTCTGAACACACTCAATATATATCTTATAAAGGATCTGTTCATAATCCTCTGGTAAGAATCGCTCCAAGATCAATTGTTTCATTCTTTGCCTCTGGCTCTAAACAACAAGATTATCCCATCAAACATCAGTTGTACTCTTCAACTTGATCACCATCAACATTCTTACTCTCAAGGACGCTCGTGTCGGCGAAAAATTTGTCAATGTCGATCTACCAATTCAGAAACTCCTCCACTCTCATCATTATATAGAATAATGAAGTGTCAACCTCCACTTGATAATCATAGTTATGTCGATTCCCATGAACTACTACCTCTTCCTCGTCAGTTTCTTCTTCTTCTTCTCCAGAAGTTGATTTTTCAGCAATAACATCACAATTGTTTCCACCCGTGGAATCATAATCGGTTCCTTCTCTTGTATCTTTATTGATTGTCATTGTTGTTTGAGATGCTCACCTGAGTTGTTAAAGTCGCCATTTATTCAGTCAAAGTCGTTAGGGTCGTGATAAAAGCTCATGTAAATCCCTCAAGGTCTACTCTTGTCAACAGTTGATCTCCCATGGCGGAT
Organism: Vicia villosa; assembly: GCF_029867415.1. NCBI lineage: Eukaryota > Viridiplantae > Streptophyta > Magnoliopsida > Fabales > Fabaceae > Vicia > Vicia villosa. The sequence goes on along the minus strand of NC_081180.1, from coordinate 234,371,641 downwards.
CAAACTACGAATAGAAACATGGGAAAACTTGCTATAATGCCACCTAACGCAGTTGGAAACACTGTGGATTAGCAAGCGCTAATCCTATAATGAGAACACAGGTTTTCAAGCGTAAAACTTGTCAGATAAAACTCTGAAATCCACCAGATAGAAAAACTGCTGAGTTTTATTATGATCAAAGATAGTCTTCACGGCCACACCCAAAGGTGTTTAAATACATAAAAAAACCCTTAATGGAATTTTAATTCAAAATAGAAATAAAACAAGAAAAGAAACTCTAATGGGCTTTTAATCCAAAAACAATAATAAAACAGAAAATTACGGAAAATGTTAAAATGTTGTATTCGCACCTGAAACAAACTCGGATGGTTTAAAAGGCCCATATGTCACTGCAAATCAATGAATTGGACTCGGAGCCGATTTCTTTTCCGAAAAGGTATAATAATAGTCATTCTAATATCGGACACCAAACCTGCACAATTTTTGCCGAACCTTTCCGATGTGCGACTTTTCTTCGATACGTGCAACCAACCTTTCAACATCACTAATTCCCTTAGATATATCATACATGAATTAAACCATTCTATGATATCGCCAAGTTTCTTTATGTTTTTTGTAACATATATTAATCTTTTGTTCTTTTCGTATTTCATGGTATTCCCTCAATTATATACAATAGTTTGTGTTTATCATTGATAATTTCATAAGCATGCAGGAAAACAACACTAGATTCAAACAACTTAGTTTGGATTAAGAATAACCTTAAAGTCTAGGAATATTTATTACTCGGAGAAAAAAATATCAAAGTATGAAATATGATCTAAAATAATTTGGAGGGATAATTGTTAAACGATGATAACTTATCTAGAGAAGGGATGAATAGATCCCCAAGTTTAAAAATTCAAATTTTAAAGGTTCTGAAAACATTTAAACTATGGCAAGCAGAAGTATCGTGTTTAGATTGAAAGTCGTCTACACCGAACCAGTTATTAGAACATCGAATATGCGCACAAAAATTCAAAGTGTCAAATTATCGAACACTTGACGTGCGATTGATTTTTTCAGATTTTTCCTGTAAGTTTGTTGATATCAAAATCCTCTTACAATCTATTTGATTGTAAGGCAATCAATAAATCAACAATGTTCAAAACAATTATCGGAATATCGTTACCAATCACTGTGTTTAACAATTTGATAATGGAAATTTAAACACAATAGATAAAGAGATATATAAAGAGAGGACATAAGGAGTTGTTTAGGCATTTCACCGATCGTCCTCGCTACGACTATGTTTGCCCCTAATTCCAATTTGGAATTGAGATATCAATCTTACTATGAAAAAATTGTTTACAAGATATGTCAAGCAATTCCACCATACAAACCCTATATTTGATGTTGATCCTTGCACTTCTCTTCCCTTGATCTAAGTTTGATCAAGTTGTAACACCCTAATTCCCAAATGATAATTTAATAAAAATCAGAGTAATTTATTTCTTAAATTAAAACACAACAGCTAGGATGCTACACTTCACCACTTTATCAAAACCTGCTCAATCATGCATAGATAGATACATAACACATCAAGTGGATGAACCAAAAACCATTCAACATTGTTCTTGTGAGATATTGGATCGAACTCTAGTATTGTCGAAGGGTAGCTTCTTGGTTCGACAGTTCGACAGAGTTAAGCATGAAGTCGAAGGATTGTTCACATGCTGGTGTCGAAGTGTGCATGCTGTAGTCGAAGATGGGTCTAGCATGCAGATGTCGAAGATGCTAGGGTTGTTAGCATGTTAAATTAGGTTTTAGTGTTTAAACCCTAATTTGTTAAGTTAGCTTGTTTATTAAGTTGGCTTGTGTAATGGGCCTTGATGAAAAAGCCCATTAGTTAGTATGTTAGGTTTTATTATAAATAGCATACTAGTCTCTCATCATTGCTAAGCTGCAAATCCTAATTTAGGGTGAGAGAGGTTATTTGTTATTCTTGTAAACTTGTAATCTTGTTTTAAGAGAAAGTAAAAGAATAGCAGTTATAACAAATTCTTGTGTTCCTCTTCTTCCTTGTCCTTTATTCTTCCTTGTTTTATACTTTGTTCTTGGCATTGAATTCACAACAGTTCTCAACTTTAACTTCATTAATGCAACGGAAGAAAACATAACCTTTATTCAAACGTTCTCAATCAACCATAAAGCAACTTTATTCAATAAAAGGGAGTTTTTAATACTCCAACAAATTAAAAAAAAATAAAAAGTTAACATATAAAAAACAAGCAAGTGTTCACCCCATGGTGTTACGTATCAGAGCATTGATGCTGACTCATAAAATAAGAAGAGCAACCTCTTCTAGACTCCACAGCCTCGAATTACTCCTGAATATCTACACGATGTCGTATAAAGCATCATTCTAACAGAAGGGATAGATATCATAACACTCTAATAAGTTATATATTAATAAGTATGCGATAAATATCCAATGCATATTATCAATAATAGTTCATCATTACATGACACACAATTCATACTTCAATTATAGAACACAACATCATATCAATTCTTCAATGTCATGCTATGAGATTTACACCAACTCAATGCATGTGGTACCAATAGAGCACAAGCCCTCTATAATTTGTCAATCCATACCAACAATAGAGCATAAGATCTCAACAATGTATGCATGCAACACTAACATTCCAAATCATAACTATGCAATTACATATCGTAAGCCTTCAACATTATGCCATTCCAGGCCAACAACAACAACAACATCATTATGCAATATATTATGAAATTCATTCAAGCATCATTCGTACAATATCATCGTTCAATCACAACAAAATTCATCGTATTTCGTACGACACTAATACACAAGGCATAAAACTCACATATATAATTATCATTTTCTAATATAAAAAGTATCATCATGATAAAAGAGAATATTTTTAGCTTTCCAACGGTCCAAACAGTGCATCGAATGGACACCCGAGTCAAAAGTTATTAATTTTCAAAGTAGAAAAATGCCAGCTTCAATAAGGTAATCGGCTACCTCAATTCATGTAGCTGGTTACATCACCTTCCTTTGTCTCTGTTACGCAAATTTTGAACTATGTAACCGGTTATCTCAAATGATGTAACCAATTACATCACAGAAACAAAGACAATAAATCAAATTTTTATGATGTAACCAGTTACCTCACACCATGTTGTAGCGGGGAAAAATTAAGATCAGAGTCATTGGATTGACTTGACTCGTATTTTAGTGAAAGTCGCCACCGCGCTTTATTGTTTCCAAAGGAAATGGGAAAATAACGAAGTAAAACCCAAATAAGTTTTTTAAAACAAAAACTAATAAAACAAAATAGAGATTTTAGGTACAGGGGTTGATTATGCAAGGGGAAGGTGTTAGCACCCCTCACATATGTGGTACTCCATAATAACTTTTTTGTAAATCTGTGTTAAAAGAGTTGTGTGCAAAATAAAATTTGGGTTTGATTTTAAAATTATGTTCGGCAAGACGTTACATCTTGTGCCTATATACCTCCTGGGTACAATGGAGAATTCTCACTTTGTCTACAATCTTTAATAGACTTTGACTAATGATCCTAGTTATCATTGATCACTTGTAGCGCTACATTGTATACAAAGATATTGTCAATATTGACTTAATTTCGATTATATTAATTTCGGTTCCATCACATTTTATTCATGACATAATTTATCAAGATTTCTTCATTTCATATTTCAAGTACTTGATTAGTTCTTCTGGAACTGAAAAATGAATAATGTCAAAGTACTCTTAGAATTTTCATATCCTCACTTGAGTCAACTTTAAATTTAGTTTCTTTTCTTGGTAGAGGACTTTTAACATAGGAACTGACTTTAATATCAAGCTTCAGGCGCAACTACAACTCATTTGCAATATTAGATTTTTCAACAAGAGAATATACTTTAATAGGAATATAAATTGTTCAAAAAAATCCACACTAGTCCTTTCCATCCATTTTTTGCTAACGCCGTCAACTTTTCCATGCTGGCATCTGACGTGGCGGTGATGTGGTATGTGTGGCCTGTGTTCATCATCAATGCTCATCAAAATTATTACAAAATTCCAAAATTTTACATTTAAGTTGGATTTGAACTCAGGCCATCTTCTATATAGGTGAAACAACTTACCACTACATCACCTTGCAATTTATGTATGTCATTTCATTCAATTTTATTATAAACAAAAACAAAAGAATGATAAGTTATTAACAACAACAGCTTCCTCGCCGTTCAACACAACCTTGTAAACCTTATCTGAAGAGCCACTTCCATTGACATTGTCTTCATCAAGTTGTCTTCGCCAAAACCTTATGGAATAACATTAAAGTCCATTTGGACTTATTAATGGCCCTTTTTGCTTCCTTGAAATTCTTATACCTAAAATAGAACCAGACAACACCAACCCTAGAAAAACCAAAATGACAAGAAGAAACAGCAACAACAACTACCCAAGAAAGACCCAAAAAACAACCTAGAATTACTGTCGTAACTCAGAAACAACAACAACACCAACAACCTCATACTGCCAATGACGAAAATCAAGTCCCATCGGAACCCACAATTGATTCTGGCATCGATTTATGGAAATCTTCATAAATGCAGAGTTTGATCGAAGATTTGGATTCGAAAAACTGGGTCAAAGTGTGTTCCACTCTTCTCTGCTATTACCATTTTGTAAGGGTTAATTTTTTTGTATATATTTTGTTAAAGTTTTGAAATTTATGTCATGGGTTGAATTAGGATTCGAGGAATTTTGTTTCTGATTTGAAGTTTGTGATTATCAGGGATAAAATTCTGTTGGCGGTGGTGAAGTCAATGAAGAACCCTCGTAGTGCTTTATGCAAAACCTCAATTATGGCCTGGGTTACCTAACTGTTGTTTAGGTTTCTAGAAATCTATTGAAAGTGGCTAGAGGTAGGGGATGAATATTCATGGATTTTCTGGGTAGAGGTAGTCTGTTAGTTGCAGAGAGTGTTTTAAAATGTAGAGGGATAAAGAGAGCGTAGAGAGAGAAATAATAATAATAATATGACTCGGCGCCACGTCAGATGCCAGCATGGAAAAGTTGACGCCGTTAGCAAAAAAAAAAATGGACGGAAAGGATTAACGTGGACCTTTTTGAACAATTAAAGGACCACTATGACACTTTAAAGATAAGGGACCAGAATGGACCTTGGGGTATACTTAAGGGACTAAAAATGGTATTTTGCCTAAGTTTTATAAATTTTGTAAATGAGAAATATATTGAACTTCTGGTTCGTATTCTTTTATACGAGGATCAAGATGACAATTTATTTTAGATTGTTTATTTGAAATTCTAGTTCACTCTTCACCTCCATAAACTCTCTCCCTAATATTGGAAAATTTAATTTCTCAATTAAAAATCAGCCTACTGGGCTGCAATCAAGTATCTAATTCTTTGCTCAAATTATGTCTCAAAATTGGGATTTATATGAAATATATTTTTCCAATATTATTTCAGGACCCGTCTTAGTGTATTATATTGGAGCGATTGCAAACTACACAACACATCCAGAAGTTCATTTAGACGAGAAATGTATCGCAATGTGTTGGCATGATGCGGATAAATGTTTTAATATTCATGTTTTGCGTGTTTCAAATATCTAATTTAGAATTTATAATCTCACAAGTATCAACCATATAAATTAACTTTATACGTCTAAATAATGGATCTTTAACTCCATTTTTTTTATGAACATATGCTACAAGATGTTCAATATTAATTTTAATAATATATGCGATACTTAACAAGAAAGTTATGAAAAATTCAGATATTGAAATCTTAGTCTGAGAAAACAATTTCACAAACTGGTGGTTGTGAGTAGACAACAAACCTTTGCATCATATTTTAATCAATGCAATAATTAATGTCATTAATAACTCAATTTTCCAGATTTTTATTTTCCTTTAGAAACACACTATATATTGAGTCAATCATGTTGTTCTTCAATAAATAAATCTTCATGAACCATACATACATATTTTAATTTGATTTGATTTGTATAAATTAAATTTAAATTTATTTTCTAACAATATTATTTAGAACACACATTTAGTCAAAAGAACTTTTTGCAATTTAATTTTTTATCAGATAAATCAAATAAATTTCAAACAAATATAAAAACCATATTATTACTAATTAAGTGTGATAGTAAACAACAAAATAAGTTAAAGTAATAAGATCTTATTCCTTAATTACTATAAGTTACTATTATATTATATAAATAAATAAATAACATAATATCGTTAAAATTGTTGCACGAAATGACATTAATTAAACAATATAAAAACTATCTTAAAATATCAAATACACCTTAATATTTGAAAAAAATTGTTAATTTATAAATTTAATGGCAACAGTAAAATCTATAACATTTATTAATCGATACAAAAATATTTTAAGTCATACATTATACATAACGGAATTGGTTCTAGTAAAATAATTTAACACCAAACAACTAATAAATTTAATTAAATTGAATATTTAATGCATAATCGTTACAATTTTAAAAAGAATATACTTTCAAGTAATTATAACAAACTACTACCAATTTTATATTTTTAACACTTTATAATCCAATTTTTTCTCTTAAAATAAATTATTTGAAACACAAGAATATCAAATAGAATATATATTTTTACTTTATTTTGATCCAAATCATATAAAAATCAATTTAGATCCTAAAACACATATGCTTTAAATTATTAGTAATCTTTCATGATATTCTTGAAAGTATATTCTTAATTTTGCTACTTCAGGAGTATATTAGGTTGGTTCTTATAAAACTCAACCAAAATTCTCTATCAACAAAGATAAAAATTTCAATCTTTCAAAATACTTTGATATTAAAATATTGGTTCTTCAGGAACAATGGCTCAATCTTCATATACTATAAAAAGAATATATTAGATGACCAATCATTTAATGGAATATTTAGTTCTTAGGGAACCATATAACAAATGATGAAAAAAAATTCTTTGAACAATCTTTCAAGGATGTTGTGATTGTTTTTTTTTAGAAATATATTACATATCTTTAAACAAATATAAAGATTAAAGGTTTTTGGGTTCAATTCCTTCTAGGAATAAATTTTTAAATTTCTTTTTGCAATAATTTTCGATTGAGATATATTATATCAAATATGTATTCATAAGCAACAATTTAAAATAAATATAATCATCCTTCTGGGATGAGTTAAAATTATTCGTTATAAAAAAATATTCTAAAAATTATAACTATCTTTCTGGGATGAGTTAAAATTATTTGTTATAACCACTAATCTAAAAAATATAACCATCCTGATGTGATGGGTTGAAATTATTTGTTATAACCATTAATCTAAAAAATATAACCATCCTTCTGGGATGCGTTACTTAAAATTATTTGTTATAACCACTAATCTAAAAAATATAACCATCTTTTTGGGATTTGTTAAAATTATTTGTTATAACCACTAATCTAAAAAATATAACCATCCTTATGTGATGGGTTAAAATTATTTGTTATAACCACTAATCTAAAAAATATAACCATCTTTTAAATATAACCATCTTTTTGGGATGCGTTGAAATTATTTGTTATAAACACTAATATAAAAAATATAACCACTTCTGAGATGAATTAAAATATTTGTTATAAACGATCTAAAAAAATATAACTATACTTCTGGGATGAATTAACATATTTATTATAAACGATTATCTAAAAAATATAACCATCCTTCTGGGATGAATTAAAGTATTTGCTATAAACGATAATCTAAAAAATATAATCATCCTTCTGGGATGAATTAAAATATGTTATAAACGATCCAAAAAATATAACCATAACCATCCTTTTGATATGCGGTAAAATTATTTGTGTCATTCTTCTGGAATGAGAATCTTTTTATGAACATATTACAAATTACAAATTTTTAGATCGGTATAACAAAACAATCTTTATGAAATCTTTTGAGGATATTTTAATATTCTTCCTGTATAAAACAATATAAGAGAGAAAGAGAAAAAAAGTATATTCTATTATTTATATTTTGAGTGTGAGATTCTGATACAATATGAGTGTTATTTATTGTACATATGTAATTAGTCAGAGACCCGTGCTGTCGCACGGGTGCATTATTTATGGTGTAGTATTTTTTTAATGATATGAAAAAAATATGAAATAAAAAGTTTGACCAAATTGTATACATAAAATGGAAATTAACCATTAGAAAAAAATTTATTAATAAGGTTTTCATAGTCAATTTAACAATGATTTGCAATTTCAACCATATATATTTTGAGGTTGGGTAATTTAATTATGATATTGTGTAAATAACTAAAAAAAATGTAGTAACTTAGAATCTTCAAATAATAATCATGAATATATTTTGGGGCGAGCGTTGTTGAACTGTCGCAAATTTCTTTAAAGGGCAGTTGAGCCTACAACCGTCGTAAAATGTTCCAGATTTTTAAAAAATTATGTCGCAACCTACATGTCGCAAAACTTTTTTTTTTCTTGTAGTGTGAGATGGAGAAAAAATTAATATTTAAAAATAAAGATTTTTTCTCTTGAATTAAAATAATGATTGATTAACTAAAATAAATATTGTCTTGTTAGTGACCCGGAAGATAAATACATTTTTCATCATGCTAATTAAATTAAAAAAATACATTATGCAAATAAATCTAAAATGAATTACTTAATTATTAAATAATTATACAAAGAAAAAAAATCCATAAGACGGAAAGAGAATAAAAAGAATTTTAACATTTGAAAAAATAAATAAAATATGTATTATGTTGATAGTAATCTGTAAACTACAACCTAATATCATGTAAATTTATTTAATATTGTATAAAATATATTTAAAATATGTAAATTTAAAATGTATGATTCAATTATAAATGAATAATAATCATAAATATGCAACTATATTATATTTTCAATTGAAATTGTATTTTATAAGGAGAAAAATGAGATAGTGTATTATGTTGTAGAAAGTTGGTGGACCAATAAGAGTGAAATACTTGGTGCAAAAGATAAAAAGGTGAAGCGTTATTTTGTTAGTTACCAAAATGTCCATTTTGTAGTGTAAATTTATTTTGAGGAAAGAGCAATTTAAGGAGTTTGATCAATCTTTGAATATATGTTAGAAGATAGTAGATAAATGAAAAATCAACCAGATTTCTACTTTAACAATTTTTGTTTAAATGTTTAGTGGCCGTAATTAAGAAAATAATATAAAAATTTATTACAATTACATTAAATATTTAAAAATAGAGTCATGTTAACTAGTGTCCCGTAGACATTTTTTAAGGATTTCAAAATAAAGAAAATATTTTTTAAATAAATTTATGATTTCTACTTTAAATGTATTGAATACAAGTATTTATAAGAAAACATACTTTTTTTTTATTCTTTAACAAGGTCAATTATTTTAATATCCAATGCATTGAATAAAATATTTTCAATAAAAATATACAATTTTAAATTTTTAACGATGTTGGCATTTCCCTTAAAAGTATTATAAAAAAAGATGACTTAATTAAAAAAATTATATTATAAAAATATTGAAATTAAAAATATTAAAAAAATTAAAAAAACAATAAAAAATTCTTATTCTCGGCAAAAGAGTGACCTAGTATGTTCATTAAAAAAACTCGGACTATCCTCGGCCAATGGATGGCCGAGTCTCTTTCTCAAATGGAATATTCCAAGATTTTAATTTTAAGGAAAATGCTAATGATTGTTCTTGAAAGACTTTTTAAATGATTAAAGTGATAAAAAAAATTAAAATACGGATATTCAATATATTGAAAATTAAAATATTTATTTTTGTAAAAAATATTTTTTTGTTTAGTATTTTTAAAAAATATTCCGGAGATATCATGACCCTAAAATGAAAATAAGACATTTTAAAGTTTTTGTTTCCGAATAATTGCTAGGGAGTAAAAAAATCTATTGGTGTTGACAACAGTAAAATTCTTGCAAGAATCTGTCTCAATGAATAGGGCAGGGACATTTTTCTGATGATTCCATAACGACAAAATAAAAATCCATTGACCATTTGAATTCAGATTGTTGTTGTTTGTGAGATTCAGACACGAATGATGTTTTTAACTGCAACGATCTGTGGATGATGATGTAAGGTAGTTTTGGAAGTTGATGAGTCATATAATTGTCACATGAGAGAATGGAATGGATAAGATTTATTCACAATTCCAACCAACAACACGTTCTCTTCTATTATTACACCATTTCTTTATACTATTGCTTTTAAATTAAAATAAATATAAAGTGGGAATAAGTTTATTAATAGATGACCCAATAAAAAACCTTTTCTATTATAAAATAATTGATTTAATTGATCAATTCATTTATATTAAAAGTATTTATAAATTAAAAGAGATTTTTTTAACTAATTACTTGGGTTCTAGTAGGAAAGGAGTTTTCACTAAAGACGAATCGTTCGGATATTATTTGAGTTTTGGTCAGGATCGTCTTCTGAACCACGAATCTAGATTAGTCGGTTCACTGTATAGATCAAAATTGTTGACTAAATCTAAAAAATACTTTTTTATTAAAATATTTTTATTATATATTAATGTGCTTAATAAAGTGGTGTCTTTTATGTCTATTAATATAAGGGTTAAATAAGTTTTTTGTCTCTCTAAATATAGCGGTTTTTAACTTTAGTCCCTCTAAACATTTTCTTCAAAGAGTGGTCCTCCTAAAAATTTTAATTTTAACTTTTGGTCCCTTTTGCAATTTAGCGATGGCTTTTACAAATTAGCGACGGTTTTAGCGACTGTTTTTTATTTAGCGACGAAATTAGATACCATTTTAGCTACGATTTAGCCATGAGGGACTAAAAGTTAAAATTAAAATTTTTAAAAGGACCATTCTTTGAGGAAAATATTTAGAAAGACTAAAGTTGAAAACCACTATATTTAAAGGGACCAAAAACATATTTAACCCTTAATATCATTTTTATAAATGTTATTTATTTATTTATTTGTTGAAAGGATGACATATAAAGTTACTACTCACTAAAATAAACTATCAATTCTGAATCTGGCCTGCATATGTATTAAAATTGATTAAGATATCTTACTTTTCAATATTTATCATAATTTATTGTTTGGATTGGATATTATCTCCACGTCACCTCTCTCACATCTTTTAAATCAAAAAGAAAGAAAACTCTTACACACCATTTTTCTATATATATCTTACATTATTGCCTTATTATTCTCATCATTCATTATCCATTTTCAATCTATCACTCACCAAATCTCATTCTCCATCTACAACTTATTTTTTTGCTTTCTCATTATTTTCTTGGTATGCTTCTCTATTTTCATTCCCTTACTTTTCATATTTAGTATTTTTTTCATTCATGGTTCAAAATTCCTAACATGTTTTTTAATAATGTTTTTATGCAGCTAATTGTCACTAAATCAAAGATTTGAACCAAACATGTTGGGAATTTTTAAGGAAAAGTTGGTGAATGCACCAAAAGAGCTTAATAGTCCAGCTTCTCAGAACACAAACACTAAGAAAGCTAAACCAAGTCATGAAATTCTTAGAGATTTCATGTCATGTAATTCCTCCAATGCTTTCTTCATGACTTTTGGAAATGATGCTTTATTGGCCTATTCCCCTTCAACCACACCCTCCATTTATCAAAGGTATGTATGAGGGTATTTTAGGAACCAAATTTCTAAAAAGAGTACAAGTGCTTATCATATAGATCATAGATATATTGCTAATACAAAATATGTTTCATGTGTCAAAATAGGTTGTTTAGTGGTTTGGACAACATATATTGTGCTTTCATGGGAAATCTGCACAACCTCAGTCAATTGAACAAGCAATATGGACTATCAAAGGGAAGCAATGAGGCCATGTTCATCATCGAGGCGTATCGGACACTTCGCGACCGAGGTCCATACCCTGCTGATCAAGTCCTCAAAGAATTTGAAGGAAGTTTTGGATTTGTGATCTATGACCATATAAATGAAACTGTTTTTGCTGCATCTGTGAGTCACTTTTTTCTTATAATTAGCCTATGCTGGAAAAAAAAATCACTTTTTAGTACTTAATTGATTAACAAAATATTGTTCATATTTTTTTAGGGTTCTGATGGGCAAATTGGATTGTATTGGGGAATTGCAGCTGATGGGTCAGTGGTTATTTCTGAAAATTTGGAACTTGTTAAATCAAGTTGTGCTAAATCATTTGCACCTTTCCCAAATGGTATGTAAATATTTTGATTAGCAAAAAAAAAATTAAAATTTTGTATGTCCTAAAAACATTATATTTATTTATCAAATTTGTAGAACTAATAAGAATCATACCATCAAAAATTGTATAGGGACTAATAGAATTTTAAATGGTGTTGAAAATTTTTCAGGGTGTTTGTTTCATAGTGAGCATGGTTTGTTGAACTTTGAGCATCCAACAAAGAAGATGAAAGCAATGCCTAGAATTGACAGTGAGGGTGTTATGTGTGGAGCTAACTTCAATGTTGACTCTCAGTCAAGGAATCAGATGATGCCACGTGTTGGGAGTGAAGCTAATTGGTCTACTTGGGGACAAACATAACTATTTGTGTCATCCTAAATAATAACCTAAGTTTATTTAGTTTTTTGTTTGCCAAGAGCAACTTAAGTAGTATGATAAGGATAATCTAAGTTTATTTTCTTTTTTCTTGTATGGTTTCATTGTTTTGTACATTTTTGTGATTTAATGTTGAGCAATGAGTATTTCTAATCATTTTCAATATAAATAAAGATGAAATTTTTAGTTTTGACTTATGAATTTTATAGTGTCTATTTTATTTAAAGTCTCTTGTGTCTCCAATGTACTTTAACTCTAAAAACTGCTCTCCCTAAACCTAATCTCGTCCAAGCACTAAACAAAATAATTGATGCACGACTTTTTCAAAGCCTTAGTGGTATCTCAGGTTTCCAATAAAATTGTTACTTCTAACTAGAGTATGTGATGTTGCATCTAATTGGATTAATAATTATCTGGGTTATTTTCTTTCAGCAGTTTATTGTATCTTCATAATTGTTATTGCTATTGTAATTGATCGGATATCAGTGTCGTGACATTTGGTATCTATGTATCAGAATTTCATCCATTTTTCTCCGCAACAACGACAACTATCCTTCTTTGACAAACATTCGATCTGTGACCTCTTTCATTACAACGATAACCCGTGTCTCTAGTGGATTTAGCATATGGATTACTTTGCCTCTGGAATGGTGCTTTACCCTGCTGCACACCACTATGGTAGATGAGAAATTTCAAGGGGATTTCTCCTTCAATTCTACCGTCAATGCTAGACGGAATGCCCAAGTCACAATCCATAAATTCTATAAACCCATCTTCTCACACAAAGATCTTTTTAAACTTATGATATATCGATCTACCTTCTTGCTCTCTGAATCTCCCAGTTCATTATGTAACACCCCAATTCTACCCAAAGCATTTAGGCAAGAAAATATCAGAGTATTAAAATTTCATACAACACAATTAGGATGTTACACTAAGTAACCAAACAAACACCTAGAAAACAAACGGACATCAGCGATGCCAAAAGCATACAACACCTGCCAATAAAATGATACATAACACACGGAAGATATGAACATATATATATATATATATATATATATATATATATATATATATATATATATATATATATATATATATATATATATATATATAGCTCTCACTCTCAAAGAGGAGTTTTCCAAAATAAAGTGTTTACAATACACAACGGCACGTTATCACATATACATGTTTAAAAGAGTCATATACAAATAAATAACAATAGACTCCCGACTCCCCGGTGTTACGTATCAGAGCGACTGACAAGACCAACTGGAGAACTACCTCTTCCAAAAGACTCCCAAAGCGGCTAATCTGCAGGATGCCACTCAAGCATCAAATCAGCAGAAGGGTGAGAATATAATTTATAATGAAGAAGCATGATAAATATAGTAATGCCAACAAGTATCATCAAGAATCATACAACAACGTAATCTACTCATTTAGCTACAATCGATATATAAGTAATGCAACACATGAATGATAACATAAATTATAAAGACAGACAATGATGAATGAGACTCGACTATGCATATGCATGTGGTACCAAATCCGGAGTAAACTCCTCCTTGTCATTATGACAAATACACCTGCCGAGCATTATGCTGGGACTTTATTCCACTCAGGAAGCCCGCAGGCTGTCGTCATCGAGCATGTAGCTCCCACTGATGACCCTTTGCCGAGCATTATGCTGAGACTTTATTCCACTCAGGAAGCCCGCAGGCTGTCGTCATCGAGCATGTAGCTCCCACTAATGACCTCTTGCCACTCAGGCTAATATACCGTTACCGAGCATTAAGCTCCTACTGGTAACCAATGCCCGCAGGCCACCTGTTAATAGCATTCCGCTATTAACGTATTGAAATGTTATGATGCAAATATACGACTCTATTACACGACAACAACATCATCAACAATATAACACGGTCACATACTCACGTTACACCGTTTATATTCTATCCAAAAGGATACATCACCAATTAATAACATCGTTATCAATTACATCACACCATAATTACCACACAGGCATTAATAAGCACACAACACACATTCAGCGTCAAAACATACTGGCCACGTCGGCATAAATGATCTCATAATTGCATCACATAAAATTAATATTGGCCATCGGCCCACAACTTCATCAATACATCATCAACAAGTTGTAATAACAACAATTCAACAATGATAATACATCATTCTCATAACAACAATTACTTGCCATAAGGCCACACATTATGTTAACAACAAACAACCAAACATCGTCACATATCAAGAATGAACATTCATTAATACATAACACATACGAACATGATTCCATGTTAATCCACACATCAACAACAATTGCAACCAAGCACTATGATTATTTACCAATCATATCGCGCATATAAATAATTATGTGTTTTCATCAACAGTAATTAAAACCAATTAATCACAAGCTAACCAAGCCTATACCATCATATAGAACATCCAACTAGCTTCCTAACGCTTCGAACGGCGTATAAAACAGAGTTACGGATCAAAAGTTACAAGGTTTCAAAGTTTGGATAATTGAACTTACTACACAGTTCACCACTTGATCCTAATAAAAATAATAGGAGACTACATCCTATGAATCATTTTATTAGATCATAGTATAGTTCATTGCGTTAGCTTTCCAACACTTCGAACGGCGACAAAATCGGAGTTACGGTCCAAGAGTTACGAAGTTTCAAAGTTTTGGAAAAATGAAATATGCTGTTGGCCGCTCAGCGGGACGCTTAGGCCGCTAAGCGGAAATTCCAGAAACGGACCAACGAAAACTCCGCTTGTAACACCCTTCTAAAACCCCACGGTAAAATAATATAATCAGAGTAATAACACATCAAGGATGTTACAATTATTAAATAAATAAAACATCAAAGTCGATTGTCATGCTTTTATTAAAATTAACCAAACTTCAACATGTGTTCATCACAGCGGAAACTTATTTCAAACAACGTTAGGAGCATATCCAAACAGCTCATCAATACATAATCCATAAACAAAATAACAACATAGTATCTCAAGTAACGCTAAGACTAATCGATCCCAGTGTTACAATCAGAGCATGACTCGACACGAACTACGGGCTAGCTTATAAGCTATCTTCACCCAATCACACGCCGCTACATCCTTAATCTGAAATCATCAAAGTAAGGGTGAGTTTCATTCGAATTAATAACCATTATACAATCATAAGCAATGGAATATCATAGCAATTATCATCCACTCATCATACATAGAATCGGAATTTGTTATAACAACCAAACATCAGTACATAAGCATATTATATCACTCCACACAATCGTTCAGTCATATCATAATATAATGCAATGAATGAACTGACACTAATGCATGTGGTACCATCCATGGGATAAACCCATCCAACCGATCTTTTTCATCACCAAGATACAGTTTTAACCAGCACAAATTCCACACAATGGGAATTATGCCCACCATTTTGATCCACTTTCATCACCGGGATCCATCACCAAAAATGTATGCCAATGAATGCAACATATAACATGCTTACAACATCACCAATCCGATGTAACACATCGTCTCATTATCATCACCAAATCATCACCAATAAGCATGTATATATATTCTTAGCATTCATACAAACATATCACACGCATACATGAAAGTCATCAACCAAGAAATAATATAATCACAAATAAACAACTTGGACTTCACATCCATACCACCTATTCATCATATAGGCCTTTAATTCAGCTTCACAATGCTCAAAACGGCACACAAAACGGACCAACGGATCAAAAGTTATGCATTTTACAAAATTCTGCATTTTTCAAAAACCTTCAGTGGTAATCGGTTACCCAAAGGCCAGTAACCGGTTACCCTGACTCACGAAACACATCCCCCTGGTTTTTGTATGGGTAATCGGTTACCCTGCTTTCAGTAACCGATTACTGACTTCCAGAAAATACATCTCCCTGTTTTTTGTATGGGTAATCGGTTACCCTGCTTTCAGTAACCGATTACCGACTCCCAGCCAGCAATATTTCCCTTTTTACACTGCAGTAATCGGTTACCCTGCTCCCAGTAACCGGTTACTGCGTACCTGCAACCCCAAATTTTGCAGAAAACAGCATCCCAACCATTCCCAACTCATTCCAATTACACCAATTCGAATAATAGGAAATGAAATGCACACATACCACGAAATACACATCACAATGCATCAATTACACATTTCAAATAGGTTATTGACATGTATTAACATCATATATCACAAGTATCAACAGGATTATGTCAATTCATACAAGATTATCAAAACCTAACAAATCCCCAACCCGACACGTACGAATGAACTAAACAATAATCCTAATCAATCCTACTACCTATAATCGCATAAGGATTACTAACCCGAAGAATCCCCCCTTACCTTAGAGTCGGATCTTCGAAGTTCTTCTCCCCCTTTGGCTCTTCTCACTTTCACGTGTTCTTCAGTTCCAAAATCTGCTTCTACTGCTTCTGCCTCTCTTTTTCCCAATTTCCTTTATTTTATGAAAAATAAAATAAAACATTCTTAATGGGCTTGCTTAGTTAACACCCCCTTTCTACTAACTATCACACTCAGCCCAACACCATATTTTTATTATTTTCCAAATAATTCCCACAGATTATTAATTCTAGTAATTTAATTAATAAAATAATTAAATTAATACACTAGAATTAACGGGGTGTTACAACTCTCCCCCACTAAAAGAGTTTTCGTCCTCGAAAACATACCTCAAACGAAGAGTTCGGGATAAGAGTCTTTCATCTGACTCTCTAGCTCCCACGTAACATTTCCACCTGCAGCTCCTCCCCAAGCTACTCGGACTAAAGCTATTTCTTTACCACGTAGTTGCTTTATCTTCCGATCTTCAATCCTCATAGGCAACGCCTCAACTGTCATATTATCTCTCACTTGCACGTCATCTGCCTGGATTACATGAGACGGATCCGCTATATATTTCCTTAATTGAGATATATGGAATACGTCATGTAGGTTTGCAAGTGTTGTTGGTAAAGCAATACGATAAGCAACCTCTCCTACTCTTTCTGTAATCTGAAACGGACCAATGAAACGTGGCGTCAACTTCCTTGACTTTAGTGCTCGACCAACACCCGTCGTAGGAGTTACTCTCAGAAACACATGATCTCCTTCTTGAAATTCAAGTGTTCTCCGCCTTTTATCATGATAGCTCTTCTGACGACTTTGAGAAGCCTTCATCTTCTCTTGAATCATCTTAATCTTTTCTGTCGTCTCTTGAACAATCTCTGGTCCAATCACTGCACTTTCACCAGATTCATACCAGCACAGTGGTGTCCTACACCTTCTACCATACAAAGCTTCAAATGGAGCCATACCAATACTCGAATGGTAACTGTTGTTGTAAGTAAATTCAATCAACGGCAAGTAACTATCCCATGTACCACCTTTTTCCAATACACAAGCACGCAATAGGTCTTCTAATGATTGAATCGTCCTTTCAGTCTGACCATCAGTCTGCGGATGGTAAGCAGAACTTAACCTCAATTTAGTACCCAAGGCCTTCTGTAACCCTTCCCAAAATCTGGATGTAAATCTTGGATCTCTATCTGATACTATGCTCGAAGGAATACCATGCAAACTTACTATTTTCTCAATGTACAACTGTGCCAACCTTTCCATCGAATAATCCATCCTCATCGGTATGAAGTGAGCAGACTTCGTCAGTCTATCCACAATAACCCAAATGGCTTCATAGTTCTTAGCTGTTCTTGGCAATCCAGATACAAAGTCCATGGATATGCTATCCCACTTCCATTCAGGAATAAATAAAGGTTGCATAGTTCCATACGGCTTTTGATGTTCGATCTTTGACTTCTGACAAGTCAAACAAGAATAGACAAATTCAGCTATGTCCTTTTTCATTCCAGGCCACCAGAATAACTTCTTCAAATCATGGTACATCTTAGTAGCACCAGGGTGAATACTCAATCCACTACGATGTCCTTCTTCCAAGATACTCTTTTTCAGTTCAGTAACATCAGGAACACAAACACGGTCGCCAAATCTCATTATGCCATTCTCATCAATTCTGAACTCACCTCCTTTTCCTTGGTTAATTAAGGTCAATCTGTCAACTAGTCCCACATCATCTTTCTGCTTTTCTCTGATCTCATCAAGAAATCCACTTGTCAGCTTTAACATACCTAACTTGATACTATTCGAAGTGCCTTCACATACCAAACTTAAATCCCGGAATTGTTCAATCAAATCTAGTTCTCGTACCATCAACATTGACATGTGCAAGGACTTCCTACTCAAAGCATCAGCAACAACATTCGCCTTACCCGGATGGTAATTCAGCTCGAAGTCATAATCTTTAAGGAACTCTAACCACCTCCTCTGTCTCATATTAAGCTCTTTCTGATCAAATAGGTACTTCAGACTCTTATGATCACTAAACACCTCGAACCGTGAACCATAAAGATAATGTCTCCATAATTTCAACACAAACACCACTGCTGCTAACTCTAAGTCATGAGTCGGGTAATTCTTCTCATGCACTTTAAGTTGTCTCGACGCATAAGCGACTACTTGTTGGTTCTGCATTAGCACACCTCCAAGTCCCATCAATGAAGCATCACAATACACAACAAAAGATTCTGCCGGATTCGGCAAAATTAAAATAGGAGCACTAGTCAGCCTCTTCTTTAATTCTTGGAATCCTTCTTCACATTCCGAGTCCCAAACGAATGCTTGGCCCTTTCTAGTCAACTTCGTCAACGGTAGAGCTAACTTTGAAAATCCTTCTATAAACTTCCGATAGTAACCTGCAAGACCCAGAAAGCTACGAATTTCAGTCACGGACTTCGGAGCTTCCCACTGAGACACAGCTTCTACCTTTGCTGGATCTACGGCAATACCGCTCTTAGAAATTACATGACCCAGAAAACTCACTTCACTTAACCAGAAATCACATTTCGACAGTTTGGCATAAAGCTTCTTCCCTTTCAACACTCCCAGCACAATTCTGAGATGCTCTGCATGCTCGTCTTCATTTTTGGAATATATCAGAATGTCGTCAATGAACACCACAACGAACTTATCAAGATAAGGGTGAAAAATCCTATTCATGTATTCCATGAAAACACCAGGTGCGTTAGTAACCCCGAACGGCATCACAGTGTACTCATAACGACCATACCTCGTTCTGAATGCAGTCTTCTGAATATCGTCCGCCTTCACACGAATCTGATGATACCCAGACCTCAAATCAATTTTGCTGAATATACTAGCCCCGACTAACTGATCCATCAGATCATCAATCCTCGGCAATGGATACCGATTCTTGATAGTAACTTTATTCAGTTGTCTGTAGTCTACACACAACCTCATAGATCCTTCCTTCTTCTTTACCAATAACACCGGTGCACCCCACGGTGACACACTTGGACGGATGAACTCCTTCTCCAACAATTCTTCTAATTGACTCTTCAACTCGGTCAATTCAGATGCCGACATTCTATAAGGTGCCATCGATATAGGACTGGTTCCAGGAACTAACTCAATAGCAAACTCTACTTCCCTTTCAGGTGGTAGTTCTCTGACATCTTCTGGAAAAACTTCAGGAAATTCTCGGACCACTGGTAATTCCTTACTTGCTACTCTTCCTTTCACTTCCATCGACGCAAAAAGCATAAACACGGCTGCCCCTTCTTGAATTGCTTCACCCACTTGTCTTGCAGTCATTGCCAACTCTTCGATACTCATCTCTTCAGGAAAGATGACCGTCTTCGTAAAACAATTGATATGAACTCGGTTAAATTGCAACCAGTTCATCCCCAGAATAATGTCAAGTTGTTCAAGTGGAAGGCACACTAAGTCCATTCCAAACTTCCTACCAAATATATCAATAGGACAGTTCAAACATGCAGATGAAGTGGTCACTGAACCCGACGCAGGAGTGTCAATAACCATACTTCCATCAATCTTTGATATCTCTAAATTCAGCCTCTTAGCACAATCCAATGAAATAAACGAGTGAGTCGCACCAGTATCAATAATCGCAATTAAAGGTGTGTTATGTATGAAACACGTACCTTTAATCAGTCTATCCTCCGGAGTAGTTTCTGATCCAGACAAAGCAAAGACTTTTCCCCCAGACTGGTTCTTCTTCGGCTTGGTGCACTGTGTACTGATATGACCTTCTTCTCCACAGTTATAACAAGTCACAGTTCTCATCTTACAGTCAGGAGCAACATGGCCTACTCTGCCACACTTAAAGCACTTCTTCTCTTCTTTCTTGCACTCATTCCTCTTATGTCCTGGTTCACCACAGTTGAAGCACCTAAAGGGAGCACCAGAATCTCCCCCACTAGGCCTTTTCCAATTACCAGCTCTTGGGTTTCCCCTACCATATGGTGTACCTCTGTCCATAGGCTTCTTACCCTTTTTATCAACTAACTCGCGAGAGTGAGATGATCTCAGCTTAAGACTGTCTTCTTCAAATATTCTGCTACAGTCCACCAAATCAGCAAATCGGCGAATCCTTTGATACCTGATGCCCTGTTTGATCTCATCACGAAGACCATTCTCAAACTTGATACACTTAGAGAATTCTCCAGCTGCATCGTTGGTGTAGGGTGTGTAGTGCTTAGCCAATTCCACAAATTTGGAAGCATATTCAGGCACTGTCATACTACCCTGTTTCAGTTCCAAGAACTCAATCTCCTTCTTTCCCCGAACATCTTCAGGATAGTACTTCCTCAGAAATTCTCTCTTGAATATGGCCCAAGTAATCGCAATCCCATCTGAATCCAATTCAGTCTTAGTAGTAACCCACCAGTCATCAGCTTCTTCTGATAGCATGTGAGTACCGTACCTCACCTTCAGATTTTCTGCACAATCGATCACTCGGAAGATCCTCTCGATCTCTTTCAACCATTTCTGAGCACCATCAGGGTCATGAGTGCCTTTGAACAGTGGAGGGTTGTTCCTCTGAAAGCTGTTCAACTGCCTGTCAGCACCAATCGCAGCTCCATTAGCATTCCCTCCCAATACACCAGCAATCATGCCTAGAGCCTCTGCGATAGCATCATCATTCCTTCCACCTCTTCCAGCCATTGTTCTGCTAAATCACAAAACAATCTCATCAGAATAGAAGTATCGACAGTGTTTACCTTACACTAGTCGCATACAAGGGAACACTGACACTAAGACTCTGACTCAAACGACCGACTATGCTCTGATACCACTATTATAACACCCTTCTAAAACCCCACGGTAAAATAATATAATCAGAGTAATAACACATCAAGGATGTTACAATTATTAAATAAATAAAACATCAAAGTCGATTGTCATGCTTTTATTAAAATTAACCAAACTTCAACATGTGTTCATCACAGCGGAAACTTATTTCAAACAACGTTAGGAGCATATCCAAACAGCTCATCAATACATAATCCATAAACAAAATAACAACATAGTATCTCAAGTAACGCTAAGACTAATCGATCCCAGTGTTACAATCAGAGCATGACTCGACACGAACTACGGGCTAGCTTATAAGCTATCTTCACCCAATCACACGCCGCTACATCCTTAATCTGAAATCATCAAAGTAAGGGTGAGTTTCATTCGAATTAATAACCATTATACAATCATAAGCAATGGAATATCATAGCAATTATCATCCACTCATCATACATAGAATCGGAATTTGTTATAACAACCAAACATCAGTACATAAGCATATTATATCACTCCACACAATCGTTCAGTCATATCATAATATAATGCAATGAATGAACTGACACTAATGCATGTGGTACCATCCATGGGATAAACCCATCCAACCGATCTTTTTCATCACCAAGATACAGTTTTAACCAGCACAAATTCCACACAATGGGAATTATGCCCACCATTTTGATCCACTTTCATCACCGGGATCCATCACCAAAAATGTATGCCAATGAATGCAACATATAACATGCTTACAACATCACCAATCCGATGTAACACATCGTCTCATTATCATCACCAAATCATCACCAATAAGCATGTATATATATTCTTAGCATTCATACAAACATATCACACGCATACATGAAAGTCATCAACCAAGAAATAATATAATCACAAATAAACAACTTGGACTTCACATCCATACCACCTATTCATCATATAGGCCTTTAATTCAGCTTCACAATGCTCAAAACGGCACACAAAACGGACCAACGGATCAAAAGTTATGCATTTTACAAAATTCTGCATTTTTCAAAAACCTTCAGTGGTAATCGGTTACCCAAAGGCCAGTAACCGGTTACCCTGACTCACGAAACACATCCCCCTGGTTTTTGTATGGGTAATCGGTTACCCTGCTTTCAGTAACCGATTACTGACTTCCAGAAAATACATCTCCCTGTTTTTTGTATGGGTAATCGGTTACCCTGCTTTCAGTAACCGATTACCGACTCCCAGCCAGCAATATTTCCCTTTTTACACTGCAGTAATCGGTTACCCTGCTCCCAGTAACCGGTTACTGCGTACCTGCAACCCCAAATTTTGCAGAAAACAGCATCCCAACCATTCCCAACTCATTCCAATTACACCAATTCGAATAATAGGAAATGAAATGCACACATACCACGAAATACACATCACAATGCATCAATTACACATTTCAAATAGGTTATTGACATGTATTAACATCATATATCACAAGTATCAACAGGATTATGTCAATTCATACAAGATTATCAAAACCTAACAAATCCCCAACCCGACACGTACGAATGAACTAAACAATAATCCTAATCAATCCTACTACCTATAATCGCATAAGGATTACTAACCCGAAGAATCCCCCCTTACCTTAGAGTCGGATCTTCGAAGTTCTTCTCCCCCTTTGGCTCTTCTCACTTTCACGTGTTCTTCAGTTCCAAAATCTGCTTCTACTGCTTCTGCCTCTCTTTTTCCCAATTTCCTTTATTTTATGAAAAATAAAATAAAACATTCTTAATGGGCTTGCTTAGTTAACACCCCCTTTCTACTAACTATCACACTCAGCCCAACACCATATTTTTATTATTTTCCAAATAATTCCCACAGATTATTAATTCTAGTAATTTAATTAATAAAATAATTAAATTAATACACTAGAATTAACGGGGTGTTACACCGCTCAGCGGGCCTGAGGCTGCTTAGCGGACCTGAGAAAAACCAGAAAAAACCCAGCACGAACAGAACTGTCTCAAGCCCCTTATACCCACCAAAACCACTCCAAAACATCATTATAACACCAATACAACACATACATACCATATAAACAACATAACATCCAACTTTCATGGTTGATTCATCAATCTTTCTCAAAACCTAACATTTTCTTCAAACTTAATCAAGCCATGGAAATGGAAAACAAACATGATCAATGAAGACATCTATCATCATACTACACATACACACCACAAAATCTTGTTTATAACTCCTAAACTCACAATCCACCATTGTTGGCCTATCATAGAAATGAACAAGAACAAGAACAAAACCAAAACAAAACTATAAGAATCATACATTCAAGATAAATTAGATTCACCCCTTACCTTGGTTTGATTCTCCATCTTCTCCAAAACCCCCTTCTTCACTTTCTCTCCATCTTTGCTCTTCTTCTTTCTCTCTTCCTTTCTTTCTCTTCTTTTTCTTTCCACCCTTTTTCCTTTCTCACAAATATCTCTTTCTTATAAAGAAAATATCTACCCCACGGAAATGACCAAAATGCCCCTATGCTCAAATATCGTTCAAACGCCCCCAAAACGCGGAATATTACCTTAATAATATTTCTAGTATCAAAAATATGAAAACCTTCAATTAAATATTAGTCCGCCATCCCGAACTAATACCAACTGAAACGACTCCAAAAACGGTAAAATTCCAATAAACGTCACAAACGTCCAAATTAAGCATATACTTATTTTTCCGGGCGTTACAACTCTCCCCCACTTAGAACATTTTCGTCCTCGGAAATATCCCAAACGCAAACAAACCTAGATACGCTCTCGCATCCGACTAACCAACTATCAAGCCACGGAAGCAACGACACAATCAGCACAAACAACGAATAACTCAAGCTAAAAGAAAAACAACCAAAACACAACAACGACAACGAGATGCAATGCCCATACAATGCACTCATAGACTAACACCAAAACACAAGAAATAACCAAGACACAGACAACAACCCGGTCGCACAACATCCAAACAACCATGTTAAGACATAGCAGTCAAACATGTAACCAAAACATCTGGTGGTCTTATAATTCCTACCACATCCACTGTCCACAATTTAAACTCTAACAATTCACACACACACATACGAGCCGCGTCATTTCACGCTTCCGATGTGCACTCTGATTTCCCACAACAAACAAATTTACCAATTTCATATCCAACTTCCAGCCCTTTCTAGTATTCACCAGAACTCATGTTCTCTCTTAACATACTCAACCTCTTAATCTACTGTGTCAGCTCGCACACCAGACAAAAGTCTTTGTATTATCCAATCAAAGGCAAAAAGCTAATCCAAACACATCCTTGTTTCACAACACAAGCCCTCATAGATCCTTAAGTGACCAAATCGCCCTCTCAGTCTGACCATCCGTTTGAGGATGATACGCCAAACTCAAACGCAACTTCATACCCAAAGTACTTTGCGAACCTTCTCAAAATTTCAGAAATAAACCTCGGATCTCAATCCGAACAATACTTTTCGAAACACCATGCAAACAAACAAACCAACAAACAATTTTATCAACATACCACTCGCCAGTACTTCCATCGGTTAATCCATTCTTATCGAAACAACGTGAGCAGATTTCGTCAATATATCCACAATAACCCAAATCACCTCACAATTACTCGAAGTCCTCGGCAAACCAGAAACAAAATCCATAGAAATGTTATTCCGCTTCCACTCAGGAATGGATGACAGTTACATCAAACTAGACGACTTCTGACTAGTCAAACACAAATAAACAAATCCCTTCATATCCTTCTTCAAACATTAGGAATACAAACTTGATCATGACATCCCATGACATTGTTCTTATCAATCCGAAGATCACCATATTTATCTTTGACTAATAAATGTCATCTTATCAACCAATTCAAATCCGATTTCTGACCTTTTCTAATCTCATCAAGAATACCATAAGTAAGCTTTCACATATAAAGCTCAACGCCTGAAGAAGTCTCTTTACAAACCCAACTCAAATCCCACAACTGTTTCAAATATCACAATACTCGAATCATCGACATAGACGTATGCAATGGTTTCTCATATTCAACTCGTTCTGATCAAACGAATACTTCAAACTCTTGTAGTCACTTACACACACAAATCTTGATCTGAATAATTAGTGCCTTCAAATTTCCCAAACAGAAATAACAACTGCCAACTCTAAATCTTGTGACAGATAAATCCTTCCAAAAATCTTAACTTACGTAAAAGCATAAACCACCATTTACCCCTTTCTGCATTAGAACTTCTTGCAAACCCAACAAAGAAACATCCCAAAACACCACAAACAGTTCTAACAGATCCGGCAAAATCAAAATAGGAATGATAGTCAACCTCCACTTAAACCCTTGAACACTCACTCCACTCAACCAAAAACTCACATGAGGAAACTTAGCAAACAACTTCTTCTTCCCAACACGGACAAAATAATTCTCAAATACTTAGCATGATCATCTTCACACTGATGATACCCATACTTCAAATCAAACTTGCAAAACAAACAAGCTCAAACCAACTTGATCCATCAAAATATGAATCCTCGAAAGTGGATACTTTTCCTTAATTGTCACTTTTCTCCATTGTCTAAAATTGACACAAAGCCTCATAGAACCTTCCTTCTTAACCAACAAAACACGTGCACCCTACGGCAACATGCTCGAACGAACAAACCTCTTCTCAAGAAAATCCTTAAGTTGACTCCTCAACTCTTTCAACTCAGAAGTTGGCATCCGATACGAAACCCTCGACACAACAATAGTTCTAGGAACTAATTTCATCAAAACAAAACTCCAAGACAGAATTCCTCTTTTCGACGATGAATCAATTAAACCTTCAAGAAACACTTATACAAATGCGCGACTATCCGCAATTCCCACCATCGCTCTTTCTCAAGAACATCCAAAGTCGTCGACAACATAAACAACTTCGTACCACCTTGCACCGACTCATTCACTTCCAATATTATCAAACTAGCCATATAAGCCTATCACGTCCAATACGATCCCGTCTACTATCAACAAGAGATTAAGGGTGATCAAGTCCTCAATTTGTCAATAGGTATCCGACAATCATAATAGAGTATAAACTATCAGTACCAACATTAATAATATTCTTTTCCAACTTTTGCTCATAGCACAGAAGCACTATGATTCCATAATTCACAAATCTCTCAAGATCATCTGAACCAGCTAACACCGACGTCCGGTAGCTACGTACCAAAACACTTCTAACAACATCTCAAAACAAAATTCCTGAGATCCTACTTATCTCTTCATACTCCTAATTCTTACTCGAGTTCCAAAACGTTTCCAACAACGTCACTTCACACAAGGCTACTCAAACAACAACTTCATAGTCCATCAGTAGCGTTAGAGCATCACAACTCTCTAAATTCCATTCTTTAGAAATAACCAAAATCTACTCTGAGACACTCCAACTTGATTAACAACCAAAGTCTTAAGTCCAAGTCACCTTCACTTCAGAAAACAACAAATTCCAACAACACTAGTACTGCTGCCCTCGGTAGCATACTAACATCTTGCAACTGAAACATATCCGAGAAGCATATCTTCTCCCCCACTTAGCTTCAAACCATTCCTGCATACAATTGACTAGAGGCACAATAAGTACTGACAGTGCTCCACACACTTATCACATACTGAGGAATTAAACAACATTAGACAACACTGGCCGGACAGACCGACCTGCTCTGATACCACTAATGTAACACCCCAATTCTACCCAAAGCATTTAGGCAAGAAAATATCAGAGTATTAAAATTTCATACAACACAATTAGGATGTTATACTAAGTAACCAAACAAACACCTAGAAAACAAACGGACATCAGCGATGCCAAAAGCATACAACACCTGCCAATAAAATGATACATAACACACGGAAGATATGAACATATATATATATATATATATACGTATAGCTCTCACTCTCAAAGAGGAGTTTTCCAAAATAAAGTGTTTACAATACACAACGGCACGTTATCACATATACATGTTTAAAAGAGTCATATACAAATAAATAACAACAGACTCCCGACTCCCCGGTGTTACGTATCAGAGCGACTGACAAGACCAACTGGAGAACTACCTCTTCCAAAAGACTCCCAAAGCGGCTAATCTGCAGGATGCCACTCAAGTATCAAATCAGCAGAAGGGTGAGAATATAATTTATAATGAAGAAGCATGATAAATATAGTAATGCCAACAAGTATCATCAAGAATCATACAACAACATAATCTACTCATTTAGCTACAATCGATATATAAGTAATGCAACACATGAATGATAACATAAATTATAAAGACAAACAATGATGAATGAGACTCGACTATGCATATGCATGTGGTACCAAATCCGGAGTAAACTCCTCCTTGTCATTATGACAAATACACCTGCCGAGCATTATGCTGGGACTTTATTCCACTCAGGAAGCCCCCAGGCTGTCGTCATCGAGCATGTAGCTCCCACTGATGACCCTTTGCCGAGCATTATGCTGGGACTTTATTCCACTCAGGAAGCCCGCAGGCTGTTGTCATCGAGCATGTAGCTCCCACTAATGACCTCTTGCCACTCAGGCTAATATACCGTTACCGAGCATTAAGCTCCTACTGGTAACCAATGCCCGCAGGCCACCTGTTAATAGAATTCCGCTATTAACATATTGAAATGTTATGATGCAAATATACGACTCTATTACACGACAACAACATCATCAACAATATAACACGGTCACATACTCACGTTACACCGTTTATATTCTATCCAAAAGGATACATCACCAATTAATAACATCGTTATCAATTACATGACACCATAATTACCACACAGGCATTATTAAGCACACAACACACATTCAGCGTCAAAACATACTGTCCACGTCGGCATAAATGATCTCATAATTGCATCACATAAAATTAATATTGGCCATCGGCCCACAACTTCATCAATACATCATCAACAAGTTGTAATAACAACAATTCAACAATGATAATACATCATTCTCATAACAACAATTACTTGCCATAAGGCCACACATTATGTTAACAACAAACAACCAAACATCGTCACATATCAAGAATGAACATTCATTAATACATAACACATACGAACATGATTCCATGTTAATCCACACATCAACAACAATTGCAACCAAGCACTATGATTATTTACCAATCATATCGCGCATATAAATAATTATGTGTTTTCATCAACAATAATTAAAACCAATTAATCACAAGCTAACCAAGCCTATACCATCATATAGAACATCCAACTAGCTTCCTAACGCTTCGAACGGCGTATAAAACGGAGTTACGGATCAAAAGTTACAAGGTTTCAAAGTTTGGATAATTGAACTTACTACACAGTTCACCACTTGATCCTAATAAAAATAATAGGAGACTACATCCTATGAATCATTTTATTAGATCATAGTATAGTTCATTGCGTTAGCTTTCCAACGCTTCGAACGGCGACAAAATCGGAGTTACGGTCCAAGGGTTACGAAGTTTCAAAGTTTTGGAAAAATGAAATATGCTGTTGGCCGCTCAGCGGGACGCTTAGGCCGCTAAGCGGAAATTCCAGAAACGGACCAACGAAAACTCCGCTCAGCGGGCCTGAGGCCGCTTAACGGACCTGAGAAAAACCAGAAAAAACCCAGCACGAACAGAACTGTCTCAAGCCCCTTATACCCACCAAAACCACTTCAAAACATCATTATAACACCAATACAACACATACATACCATATAAACAACATAACATCCAACTTTCATGGTTGATTCATCAATCTTTCTCAAAACCTAACATTTTCTTCAAACTTAATCAAGCCATGGAAATGGAAAACAAACATGATCAATGAAGACATCTATCATCATACTACACATACACACCACAAAATCTTGTTTATAACTCCTAAACTCACAATCCACCATTGTTGGCCTATCATAGAAATGAACAAGAACAAGAACAAAACCAAAACAAAACTATAAGAATCATACATTCAAGATAAATTAGATTCACCCCTTACCTTGGTTTGATTCTCCATCTTCTCCAAAACCCCCTTCTTCACTTTCTCTCCATCTTTGCTCTTCTTCTTTCTCTCTTCCTTTCTTTCTCTTCTTTTTCTTTCCACCCTTTTTCCTTTCTCACAAATATCTCTTTCTTATAAAGAAAATATCTACCCCACGGAAATGACCAAAATGCCCCTATGCTCAAATATCGTTCAAACGCCCCCAAAACGCGGAATATTACCTTAATAATATTTCTAGTATCAAAAATATGAAAACCTTCAATTAAATATTAGTCCGCCATCCCGAACTAATACCAACTGAAACGACTCCAAAAACGGTAAAATTCCAATAAACGTCACAAACGTCCAAATTAAGCATATACTTATTTTTCCGGGCGTTACACATTAGGCTCAGAGAAATGCAAGAACTTAGTTTGTGTATTCTATTACAATTTTCTTTTCCTGAACACACTTAATATACATCTTATAAAGAATCTGCTCATAATCCTCCGGTAAAAATCGCTCCAAGATCAATTGTTTCATTCTTTGCCTCTGGCTCTAAACAACAAGCTTTTCCCACCAAACATCAGTTGTACTCTTCAACTTTATCACCATCGACATTCTTATTCTCAAGGACGCTCATGTCGGCGAAAAGTTTGTCAACGTTGATCTACCAATTCAGAAACTCCTTCCCTCCTATCATTCTATAGAATAATGAAGTATCAACCTTCACTTGATAATCATAGTTATGTCGATTCCCATGATCTACTACCTCTTCCTCGTCAAATTCTTCTTCTTTTTCAGAAGTTGATTTTTCAGCAATAACATCACAATGTTTCCACCCGCGAAACCATCATCGGTTCCCTTCTCTTGTATCTTTACTGATTGTCATTGTTGTTTGAGATGTTCACCTGAGTTGTTAAAGTCGCCATTTATTCAGTCAAAGTAGTTAGGGTCGTGGTAAAAGCTACAGTAAATCCCTCAAGGTCTACTCTTGTCAATGGTTGATCTCCCATGGTGGATCAAACTACGAATAGAAACATGGGAAAACTTGCTATAATGCCACCTAACGCAGTTGGAAACACTATGGAATAGCAAGCGCTAATCCTATAATGAGAACACGGGTTTTCAAGCGCAAAACCTGTCAGATAAAACTCTGAAATCCACCAGATAGAAAAACTGCTGAGTTTTATTATGATCAAAGATAGCCTTCACGGCCACACCCAAAGGTGTTTAAATACATAAAAAAAACCCTTAATGGACTTTTAATTCAAAAACAAAAATAAAACAGAAAATTATGGAAAATGTTAAAATGTTATATTCAGGCCTGAAACAAACTCTGATGGTTTAAAAGGCCCATATGTCACTGCAAATCAATGAATTGGACTCGTGAGTCGATTGCTTTTCCGAAAAGGTATAATAATAGTCATTTTAATATCAGAAACCAAACCTACACAATTTCTGCCGAATCTTTCCGATGCGCGACTTTTTCTTCGATACGTGCAACCAACCTTTCAACATCACTAATTCCCTTAGATACATCATACATGAATTAAACCATTCTATGATATTGCCAAGTTTCTTTATGTTTGTTGTAACATCTATTAATCTTTTGTGCTTTTCGTATTTCATGGTATTCCCTCAATTATATACAGTAGTTTGTGTTTATCATTGATAATATCATGAGCATGCAGGAAAACAACACTAGATTCAAACAACTTAGTTTGGAATAAGAATAACCTTAAACTCTAGGCTTATTTATTATTCGGAGAAAAAAATCAAAGTATGAAATATGATCTAAAATAATTTGTAGGG
This sequence comes from Vicia villosa, assembly GCF_029867415.1. Taxonomy (NCBI): domain Eukaryota; kingdom Viridiplantae; phylum Streptophyta; class Magnoliopsida; order Fabales; family Fabaceae; genus Vicia; species Vicia villosa. The sequence goes on along the minus strand of NC_081180.1, from coordinate 234,339,803 downwards.
GTAATTGTTAGACGATGGCAACTTATCTAGAAAAGGGGTGAATAGATCCCCAAGTTTAAAAATTCAAATTTTAAAGGTTATGAAAACATTTAAACTATGGCAAGCAGAAGTATCGTGTTTAGATCAAAAGTCTTCTACACCGAACCAGTTATTGGAACCTCAGATATGCGCACAACCCTTAGCAACCAATTTCTAATCCATTTAAACACAAAAATTCAAAATATAAAATTATCGAACACTTGATGTGCGATTGATTTTTTCATATTTTTCCTTTAAGTTTGTTGATATCAAAATCCTCTTACAATCTATTTGATTGTAAGGAAATCAACAAATCAACAATGTTCAAAACGATTACCGGAATATCATTACGAATCAATGTGTTTAACAATTTGATAATGGAAATTTAAACGCAAGAGATAAAGAGATATATCGAGAGAGAGAGAGGACATGAGGAGTTGTCTAGGCATTTCACCGATCGTCCTCTCTACGACTATGTCTGCCCTTAATTCCAATTTGGAATTGAGATATCAATCTTACTATGAAAAAAAGTGTTTACAAGATATGTCAAGAAATTCCACCATACAAACCCTATATTTGATGTTGATCCTTGCACTTCTCTTTCCTTGATCTAAGTTTGATCAAGTTGTAACACCCTAATTCCCAAATGATAATTTAATAAAAATCAGAGTAATTTATTTCTTAAATTAAAACACAACAATTTGGATGCTACACTTCACCACTTTATCAAAACCTGCTCAATTATGCATAGATAGATACATAACACATCAAGTGGATGAACCAAAAACCATTCAACATAGTTCTCAACTTTAACTTTATTAATGCAATGGAAGAAAACATAATCTTTATTCAAACGTTCTCAATCAACCATAAATCAACTTTATTCAATAAAAGGGAGTTCTTAATACTCCAACAAATCAACAAAATAAAACGTTAACATATCAAAAACAAGCAAGCGTTCACCCCCTGGTGTTACGTATCAGAGCATTGATGTTAACTCATAAAATAAGAAGAGAAACCTCTTCTAGACTCCGCAGCCTCGGACTACTCCTGATTATCTACACGATGTCGTATAAAGAATCATTCTAACAGAAGGGTGAGATATCACAGCGCTCTAATAGGTTATATATTAATAAGTATGCGATAAATATACAATGCATATTATCAACAATAGTCCATCATTACATGACACACAATTCATACTTCAATTATACAACAAAACATCATATCAATTCTTCAATGTCATGCTATGAGACTGACACCAACTCAATGCATGTGGTACCAACAGAGCACAAGCCCTCTACAATTTGCCAATCCAGACCAACAATAGAGCATAAGATCTCAACAATGTATCATGAAACACTAACATTCCAAATCATAACTATGCAATTACATATCGTAAGCTTTAAATATGATGCCATTCCAGGCCAACAACAGCAACATCATTATGAAATATATTATGAAATTCATTCAAACATCATTCGTACAATATCATCGTTCAATCACAACAAAATTCATCGCATTTCGTACGACACTAATACACAAGGCATACGAATCACATATAATTATCATTTTCTAATATAAAAATATCATCATGTTAAAGAGAATATTTTTAGCTTTCCAACGGTCCAAACAGCACATCAAATGGACACCCGGGTCAAAAGTTATTAATTTTCAAAGTTTAGAAAAATGTCAGCTTCAGTAAGGTAATCAGCTACCTCAATTCATTTAGCTGGTTACATCACCTTCCTTTGTCTCTGTTACGCAAATTTTGAACTATGTAACCGGTTATCGCAAATGATGTAGCCAATTACATCACTGAAACAAAGCCAATAATTCCAAGTTTTTATGATGTAACCGGTTACCTCACACCATGTTGTAGCGGGAAAATTGAGATCAAAGTCATTGGATTGACTTGACTCATATTTTAGTAAAATACGCCACCACGCTTTATTGTTTCCAAAGGAAATGGGAAAATAACGAAGTAAAACCCAAATAAGTTTTTTAAAACACAAACTAATAAAAAAATAGAGATCTTAGGTACATGGGTTGATTATGTAAGGGGAAGGTGTTAGCACCCATCACATATGTGGTACTCCATAATAACCTTTTTGTAAATCGGTGTTAAAAGAGTTGTGTGCAAAAGAAAATTTGGGTTTGATTTTAAAATTATGCTCGACAAGACGTTACATCTTGTGCCTACATACTTCCTGAGTACAATGGAGAATTTTCACTTTGTCTACAATCTTTAATAGACTTTGACTAATGATCCTCGTTATCATTCATCACTTGTAGCGCTATATTGTATACAAAGATATTGTCAATATTGACTTAATTTAGGTTATATTGATTTCGGTTCCATCACATTTTATTCATGACATAATTTATCAAGATTTCTTTATTTCATATTTCAAGTACTTGATTAGTTCTTCTGGAACTGAAAAATAAATAATGTCAAAGTATTCTTAGAATTTTCATATCCTCACTTGAGTCAACTTTAACTTTAGTTTCTTTTCTTGGTAGAGGACTTTTAACATAGGAACCGACTTTAATTTCACGCTTCAGGCGCAACTACAACTCATTTGCAATATTAGATTTTCAAACAAGAGAACCTACTTTAATAGGAATATTAGCAGCCGATAATAAGTTTTATAAATTTTGCAAATGAGAAATATATTGAACTTCTGGTTCATATTCGTTTATACAAGGATCAAGATGACAATTTATTTTTAATTGTTTATTTGAACTTCTAGTTCACTCTTCACATGCATATGCTACAAGATGTTCAATATTAATTTTAATGAACATATGCTACAAGATGTTCAATATTAATTTTAATAATATATGTGATACTTAATAAGAAAGTTCGGAAAAATTCAGATATTGAGATATTAGTTTGAGAAAACAATTTCACAAACTGCTGGTTGTGATTAGACAACAAACATTTGCATCATATTTTAATCGATGCAATAATTAATGTCATTAGTAACTCAATTTCTCAGATTTTTATTTTTCTTTAGAAACACACAAAATTTATTGGAATGCAGAAACTTCTGGTTCTTCAATACTAGTTTTTCAGTTGATAAACATATTCATGATCTTTTAGTTGAGAAAACAATTTCACAAACTTCTGGTTGTGAGTAGACAATAAACTTATGCATGATCTTTTAGTCGATGCAATAGTTAATATCATAAAATATTTATATCATCTACATGACTGGTGTATTGATTCACAAATACCATCTTACGTATGTTATATAAAAACTCTACTTATAAAATTTTATTTTCCTTTAGGAAAATACAAAACTTATTGGATTGAAGAAACTTCACGTTCTTCAATGCTAATTTTCACATCATAATACATTCGAGATGACTCAACTGATTTTGCCAACAAACACTTAAGTGTGATTTGTAAACTTCTGATATATAATAACATATATATTTTAATTATTCTAATATAATTGAGTCAATCATGTTGTTCTTCAATAAATAAATCTTCATGAACCATACATATATATTTTAATTTGATTTGATTTTTGTAAATTAAATTTAAATTTATTTCCTAACAATATTATTTAGAATACACATTTAGTCAAAAGAACTTTTTGCAATTCAATTTTTTTATCAGATAAATCAAATAAATTTCAAACAAATATAGAAACCATATTATTACTAATTAAGTGTGATAGTAAACAATAAAATAACTTAAAGTAGTAAAATCTTATTCCTTAATTACTATAAGTTATTATTATATAATATAAATGAAATTCTGGAGTCAGATACGTGATGTCGAATAGGATGTCACGACACTACTATCTGAATAATTTTAAACCAATGAACAAGAAAGAAACAAACAAATAACAAACAACACAAGAGAGTTGTTAACCCAGTTCGGTGCAAACACACCTACATCTGGGGGCTACCAAGCCAGGGAGGAAGTCCACTATGAGTAGTATCAATTTAGAGTAATACAGTTCAAGATTACACCTTTCACTTAATATCTACCCAATGCAACTTCAACCTAATACTACTTAGATCAGAGATTCCACTCACTCCCCCTCAATCACAGCAGTGATGAATAACACTCAACGAATATGAATAGAAGACACACTTCAAGGACACAACTTGATCTTGCTTAAAAGCTTCAATCAAGTACAATGATACTCTTGCTTAAAAGCTTCAAGTACCTCTTACAACTCAAACAAAAACACCTAGACCAAGACAATCATCATGATGATTGTTTGGCTCACAAGAAAGCTAGAACTTAAAAACCCTAATAACGAAAACCTCTTAAAACTTCTCTTAGAAAAACTGTGCACGGGCTGCAGCTTCTTCATAATATATATAGCCTTCAAAACGCAGCAGCTGGGCCTTGGATCCAAATTAGTCTTTAACCTAATTAAACTAATTTCCACAAATCAAGGAACCAAAATAAGAGCAATTAAAGACGTCCTTGAAAAGATCAAACAGATCATAATCTAATATTTCCATGTAAGGCACAGTCCAATATTTCCAAGTAAGGCGCATAGGATCTTAACAGATCACACAAACAGAATTAGTAACAGAATAAGATGTAACAGCTACGGATGTCATGACATCGGCCTTGACATCAGGTAAAGGCCTGCACAAATAAAGATTTCACTACAGTAGAATGCATGTCATGACATCAGTTTTGACATGATAATATCACAATGAGTTTTACCAAAAAAATACAGCCAATCAACAACATCTACAAACTCCCCCTTTGGCAAATTTTTGGCTAAAACAACAATAGATGTAACCATATAATATCAGAGCACAAGCAGCAGATCACAACACCAAGAATACAGAAAAATAAATTCTGTAGCAAAAGGGAAACAACAACCAGCTTGTTTAATCACCAGAAAAACCAGAAAACAGCTATTTAAACATCTGTTACAGAATACCAATATCCATTGTCAAAGAGACTAGAAACCAGAAAATATCCATTACTCCCCCTTTTTAGCCACAAAAGGAAGCCAAACCAAAACAAAAGTACAAAAAGAGAAACACCAAGTCAGTCAAAAGAGAAAACAGCATAAATGAAGTAGGGCTAATTGTCAGATCCACCAGTCTCTTCACCAGCATCACTACTCCCAGTCTCTTCAGCACCCTCACTATCCTCAGCCTCTTCATCATCACCACTATCAGCACCATTTTCTTCATCATTAGTTTCACCATCACTTCCACCAGCATGATCATCATCTGTAGACTGCTCAAGTCTTTGAATGAGCTTTTCAAGCTTCATCTTCCTATTGTCCAACTCTTTACAAGTCTCTTTCAGCTCAGCAATAAGAGAGGATTTGTTCACAGATTTGCTGGTTTGTGATGTCCCAGCAGATGTTATGTCATCTGACCTTTGGAGCAGCTTATAGTGGAAGGACAAAGCACTCTCCCTCTTACACACAGAGTCTTTAGCTTTCAGAATTCCAGGGTATTGCTTGAGGATTATCCCACATATCAGGGATGGACAAGCAATGGGTAGCTTGGTAGCAGAGGTACCAACATGCCTAATAGTTTGATCAAATATGTAAGTTCCATAATCAAACTTTGTCTTGGTTCCCACAGCATATATGAATCTACCTAGGCCAACAACAATGGTAGAAGTGTGATTGGTAGGCACCCAGTTAGCAGCACCAATTTTGTGCAGCAAAGCATACCTGACATTAAGAAGACTAGCAGACAATTTACTCTTTATGGGCCATTTCTTAACCTTACCACCAGTGATAACTTTGCACACCTCATTGTCAGTCACTTCAAGCTCAGGTTGAGCCTCATCATCCCTACCTAGATAGAGGTTGACAACAGTTGGGGAGAAATCTATACATTTTCTTCTAACATACACCTTATGAAAATCCTCAACTTTCCCATCAGCACAATCTTGAGACAAATTTACTATAAACTCCTTCACGAGCATTTCATAGCATTTAGAGAGATGAGTAACAGTTTTAAGCAAACCTGCAGATTTGATGAGCTTCATGGTATACTACCCACCAGTCGATTTTCGTGCATGCATCTTTCTTGGTATACTACTAACAGGATCAGTAGCCGGAACCGTGTTCAAGGGCACAACATCCATCACAACATCCTGATCACTCACCATATTTAGTGCCCTAGAATCGGATACTGTTTCAGAGCGGGAAGTCGTCTTCTTTGAAGGAGAAATCTGAGACATGCTGAGAAGGAATGAAACGATGGGGAAGGGTTTGTGAATGCAGAAAATCGGTGAGGTAGAGTGAATGCAGAAAATAGGATTTGTGGGAATAGGGACCGTTTGGAAGGAGTGAAAGTGAGGGGGAAAATACACTTTAATATTCAATGATAACAAATATTTGGAGAATAGAATACTATTGGCCCCACAAACGGTTAATTGCTATAATTCCTCACAAAGACAAATACCTAGCTTACTTCTCAAATTTTCAAATTGATTAGCATCCAAAGCTTTTGTGAAAATATCAGCCAGTTGAAGGTTAGTAGCAACATGTTCCAAGGCGATTACTTTATCTTCAACAAGATCTCTTATGAAGTGATGCCTAATATCAATGTGCTTGGTCCTACTATGCTGGATAGAATTCTTTGAAATATTAATGGCACTTAGGTTGTCACAATATAATGTCATGACATCTTGTTGAAGGATAGAAAAACACTTAGAAAGGGGGGGTTTGAATAAGTGTAGCTTTAAAAACTTGACAGATAAAAATAAATTGCACAGTTATTTTTATCCTGGTTCGTTGTTAACTAAACTACTCCAGTCCACCCCCGCAGAGATGATTTACCTCAACTGAGGATTTAATCCACTAATCGCACGGATTACAATGGTTCTCCACTTAGTCAGCAACTAAGTCTTCTAGAGTCTTCTGATCACACACTGATCACTCCAGGAACAACTGCTTAGATACCCTCTAAGACTTTTCTAGAGTATTCTGATCCACACGATCACTCTAGTTACAACCTGCTTAGATAACCTCTAAGACTTCCTAGAGTATTCTAATCCACACGATCACTCTAGTTCCTTACAACTTAATGTAATCAATTCTAAGAGTATTACAATTGCTTCTTAAAAGCTATAATCACAAACTGTGATATTTCTCTTAACGTTTAAGCTTAATCTCACTAATATATTACAACAGCAATGTAGTGAGCTTTGATGAAGATGAAGATTCTGAGCTTTGAATAGAACAGAGTTTCAGCAAGTTAATATGAGTTGTTTTGTGCATAATCGTTAACCTTGCTTCTCATCAGAACTTCATATTTATAGGCGTTGGAGAAGATGACCGTTGAGTGCATTTAATGCTTTGCGTGTTCCGTACAGCATCGCATTTAATGTTATACGCTTTTGTCAACTACCTCGAGCCTTGTTCACGCTGTGTCTACTGACGTTGCCTATAATAGCTTTTAACGTTCCTTTTGTCAGTCAGCGTAGCTTGCCACTTGTACTTCCTTCTGATCTGATGTTTGTGAATACAACGTTTGAATATCATCAGAGTCAAACAGCTTGGTGCAAAGCATCTTCTAATCTTCTGACCTTGAAGTGCTTCTGAGCGTGATACCATCAGAACTTCAGTGCTTCTGATCTCATGTTCTTCTGATGCTTCCATAGACCCATGTTCTGATTCTGCTTCGACCATCTTCTGATGTCTTGCCAGACCATGTTCTGATGTTGCATGCTGAACCCTTTGAGACAAAGCTTCTGAGCGCTGAATTATGCATACTCTTTATATATTTCCTGAAAAGGAAATTGCATTGGATTAGAGTACCATATTATCTTAAGCAAAATTCATATTATTGTTATCATCAAAACTAAGATAATTGATCAGAACAAATCTTGTTCTAACAATCTCCCCCTTTTTGATGATGACAAAAACATATATAAATGATATGAATTTGCGATCAGAAAGAGCAGACGGCAAAAGACAAATTACACAGCTATAGTATAAGCATATGAATATGTCTCCCCCTGAGATTAACAATCTCCCCCTGAGATAAATAATCTCCCCCTGAAATAAATACTCGAAGAACTTTAATAAAAGACTTCCCTGATTATTTCGGTAGAGACGATCACATAAGCTTCTGTCTTCAGAGAATTCATAGCTTCTGACTTCTGCTTCCATTGGACAGCTTCAGAACTAGAATTTCTTTAGATCCCTAGAACACTCACAGCTTCTGATTCCTGCTTCCATCTAGGACAGCTTCAGAACTTGAATTTCTTTGATCTTCAGAACATTCACAGCTTCTGATTTCTGCTTCCATTTAGGACAGCTTCAGAACTTGAATTTCTTTGATCTTCAGAACATTCACAGCTTCTGATTTCTGCTTCCCTCGGATAGCTTCAGAGCTTGAATTTCTACCAACATCACTTCATGCTAGATTTGTATCAGAACATTGTTGAATGTACCAGAGCATCATCAGAGCATCTCTACATCCTGAAATGTTACAGAACAAAAACTAAACGACAAAAGTCAGCATGAACGAGTCAGAACATAAAATGTATATGAGAACATATGATATGTATCAGAGCCATATAGGCTGAAATAATGTATCAGAGCAAATAGAATTTTGTCAGAGCAAATAGACAAATATGGATCAAATTCTATTATCTGTGCTTCTGATTCATTCTTCTTTCTTGCTTCTGATTTCTGAAGCTTGATAGCACTCAGCTTGCTTCAGTTTCCATGAGTTTATTCTTTTTACAGAATAACACTTCTTATGGTTTTGCTTCTTGTGTTTGCTTTGAAGATTCTCTTCACTTCTTTATACCTGCAAAACACTTAAACCATATAGAACTTGCAGTTCTTGTTAGAAAATGTGTGGGAGCTTTACCCAGCAACTGATAGATTAATCAAATCATTTATCATTTATCTTCTCCCCCTTTTTGTCATAACATCAAAAAGAATATTTCAAAAGATTCAGATGAATAAAACGACAAATAAGAATCACTGGAATGTAAAAACAAAGAAACTTTTCATTGATAATCAACAGATATTACAAAAGATTCCTATGTTTAACAAGATGAGAAACATTCCTAGCAAATACATAAAAAGTCATCCCAAGAGGAAATGACTACAAAAATTAAAAACAAAACCCTAGCAAGACACACTCTGTGTCAACCCATCAAGAATCCCGGTGGTCTTCTTGTCTTCCAGACTAGAACCTCCACTGTAGGAGAGATCCCAGAGACCAAAGAGGAAGAGAGGGACAGTTCACAGACAGAGAACTGCTGTTGCAAATGGGGCTTTCCCTTAACATAGAAGTTAAGAATATCATTCTTAACCTCTTCCCATAACTCAAGAAAGTCTTCTGTCTTTGGGTGAAAGTTGATAACAACATCAAAGACGAGGTCTGACTTGAGAGGTATTAGGAGAGCCATCCCGAGATATGCAGAGATCTGCCGCCTTTGAGTCATAGATCTTCAACAGGCTTAGAGCATGATTAAGAGATCCAGACAAAGGATTCAAGGTGAACGCTAGGTTTGAACTAGGATTTTTTTTTTAAAAAAAACTTTGTTTGAGCAAGAGAGAGAAAAAAACTTGATGAGGAATGCAAAGAGATAGAGAAGGAAAACAAAGACAGAGTGTAATAGAGAAAATATGAGAGGGAAGGAGAAGCGTTTGAAGAGTATTTAAAAGAAAATAAAATGAAACAAATGATGGATAGCATTTAATGTTACGTGACATGAGGAGAGATAATAAAGACAAATGAGGTGACTAGCACAGTTACCTATGGTCGGCGTCCCTTCAACTGCACGCGCGCTTATCCATGAACAGTAACGACAGGTTTACCATCCCGAGATAAAACGTTACAGCTGTTTTGCTTTAAAAGAGGTTCTGAATCAACTTAGACAATGAAACGTTAGTAATAACCGAATCATAATTTCTAAAAGATTTCAATCAGAACTTCTGATTTAAAAAAAATCCACATTCATTTCAGAAGATACTCATACGTAAGAACTTCTCATCTTCTCATTTTGGGCATAAATCCATACTGATGTTCTTCAGAATGAACTTAAACCTATCTTCAGCCAGGGGTTTTGTAAAGATATCAGCCCATTGATGGTCTGCATCAACAAAGTTTAAAGATATAACACCCTTCTGAACATAGTCCCTTATGAAATGATGTTTAATCTCAATATGTTTAGCCTTTGAATGAAGAATAGGATTCTTAGATAAACATATAGCAGAAGTATTATCACAGAATATAGGAATGTTACTCTCATATATCTGATAATCTTCTAACTGACTCTTCATCCAGAGCATCTGTGTACTGCAACCAGCAGCAGCGACATATTCTGCTTCTGTTGTTGATAGAGCAATAGTTGCTTGCTTCTTGCTATACCAGGAGATCAAATGACTTCCAAGAAATTGGCAACTTCCTGAAGTACTCTTTCTTTCAATTCTGTCTCCAGCATAGTCAGCATCGCAGAATCCTACTAAGTTGTATTCTTTAGATTTTCTGTAAACTAAGCCAACATTAGTAGTACCTTTCAGATACCTTAGAATTCTCTTAACAGCAGTTAAATGAGATTCTCTAGGATCTGATTGGAATCTAGCACACAAACAAACACTGAACAGAATGTCAGGTCTAGAAGCAGTCAAATATAGAAGAGATCCAATCATACCTCTGTATAACTTCTGATCTACCTTCTTACTTACCTCATCCTTACCTAGGATGCATGTTGGATGCATAGGAGTTTTGGCTTCTTTGCAGTCTAGAAGATTAAACTTCTTCAGAAGTTCCTTCATGTACTTGGTTTGGTGAACATACGTTCCTTCTGATGTTTGATTTATTTGTATTCCAAGGAAATACTTGAGTTCTCCCATCATGCTCATTTCAAACTCAGCCTGCATAGACTCAGCAAACTCCTTTCCAAGTGTAGCATTAGATGTTCCAAAAATAATATCATCTACATATATTTGACAAATTAAAATATCCCTTTTAAAGGTTTTACAAAAGAGAGTAGTGTCCACTTTTCCTCTAGTGAAACCATTATCCAGAAGGAAAGAACTTAAGCGTTCATACCAAGCTCTGGGAGCTTGTTTCAATCCATACAACGATTTCTTTAGTTTAAAAACATGATTAGGAGACATAGAGTCTTCAAAACCAGGAGGTTGATGGACATAAACTTCTTCATCTATATAACCATTTAAGAAGGCACTCTTAACATCCATCTGATAGAGAGTGATGTTATGTTGAGTGGCAAATGAAATTAATATACGAATAGATTCTAACCTGGCCACTGGCGCAAAGGTTTCTGTATAGTCAATCCCTTCTTGCTGACTATAACCCTGAGCCACCAGTCTGGCTTTGTTCCTTACCACTTCACCTTTCTCACTGAGCTTGTTTCTGAAGACCCATTTTGTACCGATTATATTGAATCCATCTGGTCTAGGAACAAGATCCCAAACATCATTCCTTGTAAACTGATTCAGTTCTTCTTGCATAGCAATCATCCAATCTGGATCTTCTAGAGCATGATCAACAGAAGTTGGCTCGATCAAAGATACAAGACCTAATTGACAGTCTGCATTGTTCTTAAGGAATGCTCTTGTTCTGATTGGATCATCCTTCTTTCCAAGAATGACATCTTCTGAATGACCAGAGATGAGTCTGGATGATCTTCTGACAGATGGTTCTTCAGAAATGCTTAGATTCTCCAGAGAAGCTGATACTTGATCTTCAGATTCTTTGCTTCTGAGAAGCTCTGCTTCTGATGCGTTGCTTCTTGGCTCAACAACTTCTGATATATCAATATCACAATCTGCAAAATTATCAAACTGCTTTGGTTTTTCAGAACCAAGCTTATCATCAAACCTGATATTGATTGATTCTTCCACAATCAATGTTTCAGTATTGTATACTCTGTAGCCTTTTGAGCGTTCAGAATATCCAAGAAGGAAACATTTTTGTGCTTTGGAATCAAACTTACCAAGATGATCTTTAGTGTTCAGAATAAAGCATACACATCCAAAAGGATGGAAATATGAAATGTTGGGCTTTTTATTCTTCCACAATTCATAAGGAGTCTTATTTAGAATAGGTCTGATAGAGATTCTATTCTGGATATAGCATGCAGTGTTTATTGCTTCTGCCCAGAAATGCTTAGCCATATTGGTTTCATTGATCATGGTTCTGGCCATTTCTTGCAGAGTCCTATTCTTTCGTTCTACAACTCCATTTTGCTGTGGAGTTCTAGGACAAGAGAAATCATGGGCAATACCATTTTCTTTGAAGAATTATTCAAAGGATCTGTTCTCAAATTCACCACCATGATCACTTCTGACCTTTATGATTTTACACTCTTTTTCAGATTGAATCTGAATGCAGAAATCAAAGAACACTGAATGAGACTCATCCTTGTGTTTCAAGAATTTTACCCACGTCCAGCGGCTATAATCATCTACGATGACTAATCCATATTTCTTCCCTCTGACAGATGCTGTTTTGACTGGGCCAAACAGATCAATGTGCAAGAGTTCTAATGGCCTTGAGGTAGAAACAACATTCTTGGACTTGAATGCAGGTTTGGAGAACTTGCCCTTCTGACATGCTTCACAAAGAGCATCTGATTTGAATTTCAGATTAGGGAGTCCTCTGACAAGATCCAGTTTGTTAATCTGAGAAATCTTTCTCAAACTAGCATGACCTAATCTTCTGTGCCAGACCCACTGCTCTTCAGAAACAGACATAAGACAAGTCACCTTCTGACTCATAAGATCTTGCAGATCTGTCTTATAAATGTTGTTCTTCCTCTTTCCTGTAAATAGGATTGAGCCATCCTTCTGATTTACAGCCTTGCAAGACTTTTGATTAAAGATTATATCATAACCATTGTCACTCAATTGACTGATAGATAAGAGGTTATGTGTTAATCCTTCTACAAGAAGTACATTAGAAATGGAAGGAGAGTTACCAGACTTTATAGTTCCAGAGCCAATTATCTTGCCCTTCTGATCTCCTCCAAACTTGACTTCTCCTCCAGACTTAAGCACCAGGTCTTGGAACATAGACCTTCTTCCTGTCATGTGTCGTGAGCATCCAGAGTCCAGGTACCACGACATGTTGTGCTTTGTCCTTTTCGCAGCCAAGGATATCTGCAATAGGAATAATCTTATCCTTAGGTACCCACATTTTCTTGGGTCCTTTCTTGTTAGATTTTCTCAAGTTCTGATTGAACTTGGGTTTAACATTGTAAGCAATAGGAGGAACAGCATGATAATTTTTAATGTGAGTTTCATGATATTTCCTAGGTTGTGTCACATGCTTTTTGGTGTGTGTTATGTGAAAACTTTGAGCATGTGAAGTGTGCCTAATATCATGGGAGTGGCCATACTTGAACTGATCATACAATGGCTTGTATGTGAATTTCATTTCATCAACAGGTTCAAGTTTGTATGGGGTTTTACCCTCAAAACCAATGCCAACTCTTTTGTTTCCAGACACAGCATATATCATAGAAGCTAGCTGACTTCTGCCAATACTTCTAGATAAGAACTTTCTGAAACTTAAATCATATTCTTTCAGAATATGGTTTAGACTAGGAGTGGATTTTTCTGAATCAGAAGAAGATCCAACATTATTGGATAATTTTAAAAGTTTTTCTTTTAATTCAGAATTCTCCAACTCAAGCTTCTTTGTTTCAAATTCAAATAGCTTTTTCAGCTTTTTGTATTTGAGACTAATCTGAGACTTGAATTCCAGAAGTTCTGTTAGACCGGAAACTAACTCATCTCTAGTAAGTTCAGAAAATACCTCTTCAGAATCTGATTCTGACGTAGATTCTGATCCGTCATCTTCTGTCGCCATCAGCGCACAGTTAGCCTGCTCATCTTCAGAGTCTGAATCATCTTCTGACTCATCCCAGGTTGCCATAAGACCTTTCTTCTTATGAAACTTCTTCTTGGGATTTTCCTTCTGAAGTTTTGGACATTCATTCTTGAAGTGTCCAGGCTCATTGCATTCATAGCACATGACCTTCTTCTTGTCAAATCTTCTGTCATCAGAAGATTCTCCACGTTCAAATTTCTTTGAACTTCTGACGCCTCTGAACTTCCTTTGCTTGTTCTTCCAGAGTTGATTTAGCCTTCTGGAGATCAAGGACAGTTCATCTTCTTCTTCAGATTCTGATTCTTCAGGATCTTCTTCTCTAGCCTGAAAAGCGTTAGTGCATTTCTTGATATTGGATTTTAATGCAATAGACTTACCTTTCTTTTGAGGCTCATTTGCGTCCAGCTCTATTTCATGGCTTCTCAAGGCACTGATAAGCTCTTCCAGAGAGACTTCATTCAGATTCTTTGCAATCTTGAATGCAGTCACCATAGGACCCCATCTTCTGGGTAAGCTTCTAATGATCTTCTTTACGTGATCAGCCTTGGTGTATCCCTTGTCAAGAACTCTCAATCCAGCAGTAAGAGTTTGAAATCTTGAAAACATCTTTTCAATGTCTTCATCATCCTCCATCTTGAAGGCTTCATACTTCTGGATTAAAGCGAGAGCTTTAGTCTCCTTGACTTGAGCATTTCCTTCATGAGTCATTTTCAAGGACTCATATATGTCATAGGCCGTTTCCCTGTTAGATATCTTCTCATACTCAGCATGAGAGATAGCATTCAGCAAAACAGTTCTGCATTTATGATGATTCCTGAAAAGCTTCTTCTGATCATCATTCATTTCTTGCCTTGTCAGCTTTACGCCACTGGCATTTACTGGATGTTTGTAACCATCCATCAGAAGATCCCATAGATCACCATCTAGACCAAGAAAGTAACTTTCCAGTTTATCTTTCCAGTATTCAAAGTTTTCACCATCAAATACCGGCGGTCTAGTATAACCATTGTTACCGTTGTGTTGCTCAGCAGAGCCAGATGTAGATGCAGGTGTAGACTTTGCAGTTTCATCAGCCATCTTTTACTGAAGCGTTTTTCTCTTCCTGAATCTTTTCTAAACACGGTTAAGTGCTTGCACCTTAGAACCGGCGCTCTGATGCCAATTGAAGGATAGAAAAACACTTAGAAAGGGGGGTTTGAATAAGTGTAGCTTTAAAAACTTGACAGATAAAAATAAATTGCACAGTTATTTTTATCCTGGTTCGTTGTTAACTAAACTACTCCAGTCCACCCCCGCAGAGATGATTTACCTCAACTGAGGATTTAATCCACTAATCGCACGGATTACAATGGTTCTCCACTTAGTCAGCAACTAAGTCTTCCAGAGTCTTCTGATCACACACTGATCACTCCAGGAACAACTGCTTAGATACCCTCTAAGACTTTTCTAGAGTATTCTGATCCACACGATCACTCTAGTTACAACCTGCTTAGATAACCTCTAAGACTTCCTAGAGTATTCTGATCCACACGATCACTCTAGTTCCTTACAACTTAATGTAATCAATTCTAAGAGTATTACAATTGCTTCTTAAAAGCTATAATCACAAACTGTGATATTTCTCTTAACGTTTAAGCTTAATCTCACTAATATATTACAACAGCAATGTAGTGAGCTTTGATGAAGATGAAGATTCTGAGCTTTGAATAGAACAGAGTTTCAGCAAGTTAATATGAGTTGTTTTGTGCAGAATCGTTAACCTTGCTTCTCATCAGAACTTCATATTTATAGGCGTTGGAGAAGATGACCGTTGAGTGCATTTAATGCTTTGCGTGTTCCGTACAGCATCGCATTTAATGTTATACGCTTTTGTCAACTACCTCGAGCCTTGTTCACGCTGTGTCTACTGACGTTGCCTATAATAGCTTTTAACGTTCCTTTTGTCAGTCAGCGTAGCTTGCCACTTGTACTTCCTTCTGATCTGATGTTTGTGAATACAACGTTTGAATATCATCAGAGTCAAACAGCTTGGTGCAAAGCATCTTCTGATCTTCTGACCTTGAAGTGCTTCTGAGCGTGATACCATCAGAACTTCAGTGCTTCTGATCTCATGTTCTTCTGATGCTTCCATAGACCCATGTTCTGATTCTGCTTCGACCATCTTCTGATGTCTTGCCAGACCATGTTCTGATGTTGCATGCTGAACCCTTTGAGACAAAGCTTCTGAGCGCTGAATTATGCATACTCTTTATATATTTCCTGAAAAGGAAATTGCATTGGATTAGAGTACCATATTATCTTAAGCAAAATTCATATTATTGTTATCATCAAAACTAAGATAATTGATCAGAACAAATCTTGTTCTAACACTTGTGTGACATTATATTCTGTTAACATTTGTTTCATCCAAACAAGCTGAGAACAACTACTTCCTGCTGCAATGTATTCTGCCTCTGCAGTGGATAGGGATACACAATTTTGTTTCTTGCTGAACCATGAGATAAGGTTATTCCCCAAGAGGAAACATCCTCCTGACGTACTTTTTCTGTCATCAGCACTTCCAGCCCAATCTGCATCACAATATCCAGTGAGAATTGGTTCACACCCATGAGAGTAGAGCATACCATACTCACAAGTACCATTCACATATTTCAGAATCCTCTTGACTTGATTTATGTGACTGATCTTGGGTTCTGCTTGATATCTAGCACACACCCCAACAGCAAAAGCAATATCAGGCCTACTAACTGTGAGATACAACAGACTTCCTATCATGCTTCTATACAAACTTTGATCAACATTAGTGCCCTTTTTATCTTTGGACAATTTTAAATGAGTAGGTGCAGGTGTTCTTTTGTGACTAGCATTTTCCATCCCAAATTTTTTGACAATGTTTTTGGCATACTTGCTCTGAGAGAGTAAATATCAAGTGAACTTGAATATTAGTAAAAAATCTGGTGGCTTAGGAGGAATAGTCTGCACATATGGTAAACCTGCAATAACAAAAGTATGAAGAATAGAAAATCCACATTTAGCTAGTGAGTTTGATAAAATAGGTGGAAGAGATGCACAAATGGTGAAAGATAACTCCATGTTGTTTGGCTTAATTAGAGTTTCCACCATAAAAAGTTCTGCTACGGACAATGGTTGCTTATGGCAAATATCCACATTTTTTGTGTCAAATTCAAGAGTTGTTGAATTTGCTAGAATTTCTGCACAAGTGGTTGTCGGCATCAAACTATCTTCACCTGAAATGGCTGCACTAATCTCAAGACAAACATTACAAACACCACATTCACAAGCAAAAATTTCAAGAGATTTATCTACTTCAAGAGAAGTATATAATTCATCCAAATCAGATTTCAAGAAATTTTGTGGCATAATCTCTTTCATGCATTCACTTGAATTTTTGTTTCTTACTATGAGTTCATCATATGAAACAAACACGGTTTTAATGGGCTCACCTGGAAATTCATCAAGGCTGGTATCACATCGTGTTAACTATAATGATGCAACAGGTTGTACATCATCATGAAACATCACGTTCTCTTGAATTTGATGGACACTTGAGATTATTTGTTCAGCTTGGACTTTTTTAACTGGAAACATAGATTGCATATATTGTTGAAACTGCAAATTATTTTCAGTCATTCGCTTATTATTTTCAGCCATTTGCTTGATAATTTCTTCCAAATATGATTGTGTGTCAGCTTTCAATGATGCATTTTGTTGAAATTGTTGATATGGCCAAATAGGCTGCTCTTCAATATATGAGTATTGTCCTTGAAGATCACCTACCATTTGGGCCTCACCATAAAAATTAGTATCTAACAACATAGGACATGCATCATTACCATGAAAATTTGAAGAACAAATATTGCAAATCGCAAGTGGAATATGATTTTGATAGCACGATTGATGTTCTCTTGCTTCCATCAAATTAATAAGATAAGCCAACTGATCCAATGAGTCTCCCATTTTTTTTGACACGAAAGAACAAATATGATTAAAATAAATTCAAAAAATACAAAAGCACGAAATTTAATCTAATGAAGACAAATAAAAATTTTGAGAATTTTTTTGGAATTTTTTGACACTATGAAAACAGTAAAAAATTCATAAAAAATAGAAAAACAAAGAATTAGCGATTTTGAGGGTCAAAATCTTTTAGAATTCTATTCTAAAAGAGTATTGTTCGTCGATTTTTTTCTGACTTTGTGGAAAAAATTCGGAACGATTCGAAACAGTAGCTTTCAATCTTACCTGATAGGCTGGAAAACTTATCACTGTACACCAACCGGAATTGCAACCCTGAAAATCAACAAACACAAAAAAAAAACAAGCAAAAACACAAAACCTATGACTCTAATATCAGTTAATAACAACAAGAATCCCCGGCAACGACGCCAATTTGATCCGCTGTCGCGCGCGGATCAAAACGAGTAGTTTTGCAAAACGGTAGTTTAGCGGTAACGACAACTCGGATATCGTTCTCACAAGGATTCTTGTTTTGTTATTAACTAATAGAAATTGAATTGGGGGTTTATGGTTTTAGAATCAATTTATAAAACAGAGTAAAATAAGTGATTATCAAAATAAGCTAAACGGCTAATCCTACTGATTCGGGTTCCGACTTATCATCGGTTATAATAACACCAATCCCTAAACGGCTTCGATCCTATTCGATTATGAGATTAATCAGACAAGCGCTTATCAAAATCATACGAGTTATGTTCCTGTTTACCGAATTAAGCAAACGGTTAAGAATATGACGAGTTAACGAATTAAGCAAACGGTAACACGCAATTAAATTTAGGAACATGCATACAATCGAATTTAATCAATTCTATCCTATGAACAACAATCGAATTAAGCAAACAATTGTAATCAAATTAAGCAAATGATTTCATAGAAAAGAATTGAATAGAAATCGAATTTAAATTAGTATTAGAATAACCTCAAAGCAATGGAACCCATAAGCAGCAGGATTTGCCTTCAGGAATTAGTTCTTCATTCTAATCATGAAACCAAAAGTAAAATTTGTGGGAAAAAAAAGGTCTAAAATATTCTAACGGCTGTCAACCCTTATAAAACAAAATAAGGTTTTCTTCTCTACTAACTCAAACTGGGTCAAAAACAATACCCAAGCCCATAAAATAATGACCCAAAAACAAATTATTCTAATGACTGACACTTCAACGAAATTCTGGGAATTATACATTCCGAATTTGCCTTTGACTCCAACATGAAAGATGTAGCTCTTTCTCTTAGCTTTCCGGCGATTATTAGAACGCGTTAATCCGATTCCCAGAGCTCCAGTTATGATCATTTTAGTGCAGACTGCTAATGCTGAAAATAGAGTGCGAAAATCAAATAAGTGCAAAAATAAACTGATTTATAAAAACACATTAAAATAGAAAAATAACCAAGGTAAAGTAAAGAAATGCCTAAGTAAAAATATAGGAGAATGTGCATAAATATGCACTGATCAAATTCCCCCACACTTGAACTTTTGCACTCCGAGCAAAATAAAATCAAAACAAAGAAAGCACAAACACATCAACAGTTACTCATTCCAGGCTAAAAGTCTTCTTCGGTTAAGTTTGCATCAATAGGTACTAATCTTGCACACTAAGGATATCGTAGGAACACTAATCCATAATTTTGCAGAAATAAGCCTCCTAAATATACAAACCAATTCAAATCATATTATTATACCATAGCCTAACTTACTCATCCTTTTTGCTCTTTTTTCATTCTGGCGCAATCACATTAAGTCCGTTATCTCCACACACTTATAGCAGGACGACCGGTTAGTGACTCTGATCCTCTTTTGCACGGGGTTCCGGTACTTACGTGGCATAACCCTTTGCTTACTCAGATGTAGTTGCGGGGGATCGGACCGTAATCCTCCCTACCAAGTTCAGCACCAGAAACCGCTGAACCAACTAAAAAAGAGTTTTGAAAAACTTTTTCTTTTGAAGGTTACACAACCGTTGAGTTAAGTGACCGGGTGAGGGTCACCAAACTTAGAAGGTGCATTCCCTTTTTCTTTTTCTTTTTTTCTGGAACACTCACTTATATTCATCGGCTTCCCTGCGTAAAGTGTGTGAGAGATGGTGCCGACTGCTAAAATAAACTACTCAAGAGCTGTCAGAGAATGAGAATTTAAGGCTAAAACATAATAAAAAATTCAAATCAATTTCCATATGCAGGAGACTTACGGTGTTAAAATGATACCGATCTTGTGAATTTTTCCCAAGTCTCCGCAAACTCGACTCAAATCAGTCTATAGCCCAAAACTTTCAAAAAGATGTTTTTTTTTTTAAGAACGAAAACAAAGGAAAAAAAACAAAAACAAAGAAAATAAAGAAAATAAATTATTCCCTCCCCCACACTTAAAACATGCATTGTCCTCAATGAAAGAACATAAATATAAAATAAGAGTGAGAGAAAGGAAAGAACACACCCGAGGGGTTAAGGTGAGATGTAGCTTTCATGTCTGGTGGTTTTGGTGGAGGCCTTTCTGCACTACAAACACATGAAATAGGAAAAAGTAAATATCAAGTGAACTTGAATATTAGTAAAAAATCTGGTGGCTTAGGAGGAATAGTCTGCACATATGGTAAACCTGCAATAACAAAAGTATGAAGAATAGAAAATCCACATTTAGCTAGTGAGTTTGATAAAATAGGTGGAAGAGATGCACAAATGGTGAAAGATAACTCCATGTTGTTTGGCTTAATTAGAGTTTCCACCATAAAAAGTTCTGCTACGGACAATGGTTGCTTATGGCAAATATCCACATTTTTTGTGTCAAATTCAAGAGTTGTTGAATTTGCTAGAATTTCTACACAAGTGGTTGTCGGCATCAAACTATCTTCACCTGAAATGGCTGCACTAATCTCAAGACAAACATTACAAACACCACATTCACAAGCAAAAATTTCAAGAGATTTATCTACTTCAAGAGAAGTATATAATTCATCCAAATCAGATTTCAAGAAATTTTGTGGCATAATCTCTTTCATGCATTCACTTGAATTTTTGTTTCTTACTATGAGTTCATCATATGAAACAAACACGGTTTTAATGGGCTCACCTGGAAATTCATCAAGGCTGGTATCACATCGTGTTAACTCTAATGATGCAACAGGTTGTACATCATCATGAAACATCACGTTCTCTTGAATTTGATGGACACTTGAGATTATTTGTTCAGCTTGGACTTTTTTAACTGGAAACATAGATTGCATATATTGTTGAAACTGCAAATTATTTTCAGTCATTCGCTTATTATTTTCAGCCATTTGCTTGATAATTTCTTCCAAATATGATTGTGTGTCAGCTTTCAATGATGCATTTTGTTGAAATTGTTGATATGGCCAAATAGGCTGCTCTTCAATATATGAGTATTGTCCTTGAAGATCACCTACCATTTGGGCCTCACCATAAAAATTAGTATCTAACAACATAGGACATGCATCATTACCATGAAAATTTGAAGAACAAATATTGCAAATCGCAAGTGGAATATGATTTTGATAGCACGATTGATGTTCTCTTGCTTCCATCAAATTAATAAGATAAGCCAACTGATCCAATGAGTCTCCCATTTTTTTTGACACGAAAGAACAAATATGATTAAAATAAATTCAAAAAATACAAAAGCACGAAATTTAATCTAATGAAGACAAATAAAAATTTTGAGAATTTTTTTGGAATTTTTTGACACTATGAAAACAGTAAAAAATTCATAAAAAATAGAAAAACAAAGAATTAGCGATTTTGAGGGTCAAAATCTTTTAGAATTCTATTCTAAAAGAGTATTGTTCGTCGATTTTTTTCTGACTTTGTGGAAAAAATTCGGAACGATTCGAAACAGTAGCTTTCAATCTTACCTGATAGGCTGGAAAACTTATCACTGTACACCAACCGGAATTGCAACCCTGAAAATCAACAAACACAAAAAAAAAACAAGCAAAAACACAAAACCTATGACTCTAATATCAGTTAATAACAACAAGAATCCCCGGCAACGACGCCAATTTGATCCGCTGTCGCGCGCGGATCAAAACGAGTAGTTTTGCAAAACGGTAGTTTAGCGGTAACGACAACTCGGATATCGTTCTCACAAGGATTCTTGTTTTGTTATTAACTAATAGAAATTGAATTGGGGGTTTATGGTTTTAGAATCAATTTATAAAACAGAGTAAAATAAGTGATTATCAAAATAAGCTAAACGGCTAATCCTACTGATTCGGGTTCCGACTTATCATCGGTTATAATAACACCAATCCCTAAACAGCTTCGATCCTATTCGATTATGAGATTAATCAGACAAGCGCTTATCAAAATCATACGAGTTATGTTCCTGTTTACCGAATTAAGCAAACGGTTAAGAATATGACGAGTTAACGAATTAAGCAAACGGTAACACGCAATTAAATTTAGGAACATGCATACAATCGAATTTAATCAATTCTATCCTATGAACAACAATCGAATTAAGCAAACAATTGTAATCAAATTAAGCAAATGATTTCATAGAAAAGAATTGAATAGAAATCGAATTTAAATTAGTATTAGAATAACCTCAAAGCAATGGAACCCATAAGCAGCAGGATTTGCCTTCAGGAATTAGTTCTTCATTCTAATCATGAAACCAAAAGTAAAATTTGTGGGAAAAAAAAGGTCTAAAATATTCTAACGGCTGTCAACCCTTATAAAACAAAATAAGGTTTTTTCTCTACTAACTCAAACTGGGTCAAAAACATAACCCAAGCCCATAAAATAATGACCCAAAAACAAATTATTCTAATGACTGACACTTCAACGAAATTCTGGGAATTATACATTCCGAATTTGCCTTTGACTCCAACATGAAAGATGTAGCTCTTTCTCTTAGCTTTCCGGCGATTATTAGAACGCGTTAATCCGATTCCCAGAGCTCCAGTTATGATCATTTTAGTGCAGACTGCTAATGCTGAAAATAGAGTGCGAAAATCAAATAAGTGCAAAAATAAACTGATTTATAAAAACACATTAAAATAGAAAAATAACCAAGGTAAAGTAAAGAAATGCCTAAGTAAAAATATAGGAGAATGTGCATAAATATGCACTGATCAGCAGCCCAAGAAAGTAAGTTAATTCTCCAACTAGACTCATTTCAAATTCTGATTGCATCTGATCAACAAAATGTCTAATCATCTTGTCTGACATCCCACCAAACACAATATTATCCACATAGATTTGAGCAATCAGGATCTTTCCTCCTTCATCTTTAACAAAAAGAGTTTTATCTATCCCTCCTTTCCTGTAACCATTACTAGTAAGAAACTCAGTTAGTCTCTCATACCAAGCTCTAGGAGCTTGTTTCAGGCCATAAAGAGCTTTTCTTAGTTTGTACACATGATCAGGATGGTTTGGATCAGCAAAGCCTTTAGGTTGTTCCACATAAACTTCCTCACTCAAGTATCCATTTAAGAAAGCACTCTTCACATCCATCTGGTATAGTTTGAATTTTAGAATACAAGCAACTCCTAACAACAATCTAATTGACTCAAGTCTAGCAACAGGAGCAAAAGTTTCATCAAAGTCAATTCCTTCAACTTGAGTGTATCCTTGAGCAACTAGCCTTGCTTTGTTTCTGATAATAGTTCCCAGTTCATCTGACTTATTCTTGTAAACCCATTTTGTTCCAATGACATTTGTACCTTTAGGTCTTGGAACCAGCTCCCATACTTCATTCCTTTCAAACTGGCCTAGTTCTTCTTGCATAGCATTAATCCAAAACTAATCTGTCAATGCTTCCTTAACATTCTTGGGTTCAATTTTTGATACAAAACAGGAGTTTGAGACCTGTTCTCTTGACCTTGTAACAACTCCACTGTCGGGATCTCCTATAATAAGTTCACTAGGATGATCTTTTTAAACTCTTATAGAGGGTCCTTTGTTAGAGGGTTCAGCTTCAGCTTCTGTAACAGTAGGACTGCAATCATCTTCTTTCTTAGATCCTTCAGCTGCGGGTTCCCAGAATGTTCCAACATCATCTGTGACATCTGCTTGTTTGTGAACATCATCAACCACTACATTTATGGATTCCATGATTATTCTGGTTCTTGAGTTGAAAACTCTATAGGCTCTGCTGTTTGTAGAGTAGCCCAGAAAAATCCCTTCATCACTCTTGGAATCCATCTTCCTTCTGCGATCTCTACCAGCAAGAATGTAACACTTACTACCAAACACATGGAAGTATTTGACAGTGGGTTTTCTTCCCTTCCAGATCTCATACAAAGTGGTAGAGGTTCCCTTCCTTAAGGTAACTCTATTATGAACATAATAGGCAGTATTCATGGCTTCAGCCCAGAAATAAATAGGGAGTTTCTTAGCATGAATCATAGCTCTGGCTGATTCTTGAATGGTTCTATTTTTCCTTTCAACAACCCCATTTTGCTGTGGAGTAATAGGAGATGAAAATTCATGGTGTATTCCTTCAGAGGAGCAGAAATCAGCAAACTTTTGATTCTCAAATTCCTTTCCATGATCACTTCTGATTCTCACAACATCATTTTCCTTTTCCCTTTGAATTCTTTGACACAGGTCTTTGAATACATCAAACACATCTGACTTCTCTCTGATGAAGTTTATCCAAGTGTATCTGGAGTAGTCGTCCACAACCACATAAGCATATTTCTTTCCACCAAGACTTTCCATTTGCATAGGTCCCATCAAGTCCATATGAAGCAGTTCTAGAACCCTGGAAGTAGTCAGATGTCTAACCTTTGGATGTGACATCCTGGTTTGTTTTCCTACCTGACATTCACCACATATTCTTCCTTCATCAATTTGTAACTTGGGAATTCCTCTCACAGCTTCCATAGAAATAATCCTTTTCATACCTCTTAGATGAAGGTGACCAAGTCTTTGATGCCACAACTTTGCTTCTTCTTCTTTAGAACATACAGTTGAGTAGCTAGATTCATGAGAAACCCACAAGTAACAGTTATCTTTGGATCTGACTCCCCTCATTACTACTTCCTTTCCTTCATTAGTAACCACACACTCAGCTTTAGTGAAGTTAACTTGGTATCCTTGGTCACAAAGTTGGCTAATGCTTATGAGATTAGCAGTCAAGCCTTTGACCAACAAGACACCTTCCAGATTTGGAACTCCTGAGCAGTCTAGTTTTCCAACCCCTTTGATTTCTCCTTTAGCTCCATCACCAAAAGTTACATAGCTAGTAGAATGGTTTTTGATATCTACTAATAGATTCTTGATTCCAGTCATGTGTCTGGAACATCCACTGTCAAAATACCAATCTTCTTTGGTTGATACTCTGAGAGATGTATGAGCTATTAAAGCCATATTTTTAGGTGTCCACTGTTGCTTCTTGATGGGCATGATCTGCTTGGGTCTGTAGTATGGAGCTTGGTCTGGGTATCCATATAATCTGAAACAGAAGGGCTTAATGTGTCCAAATCTACCATAGTAATGGCATCTCCATCTTTGAAATTTCCTCTTCATTTTACTTTTGTCATGATGTTGAGTCACATGTTTTGACATCGGGTTCAACATCTTAGATTCTGGTTTAGCATTACTACTAGCTTGAGGATGTTTCTTTGCACCAACAAATCCTATACCAGACATATCTCCTGAACCCTTTCCAATCTGTAAAATCTCTTCCAACATATCAGAACCACTGTTTAACATTTTGACAGATTTTGACATCTGATCAAGTTTGGATGTTAGCATGGTAACTTCACTGTTTAGACCAGATATAGTTTCACGAAGCCCTGTGTTATCAGCCTCCAACTGGACTATGTATTTCTTCTGCTTTTCACCTTGTTGACAGACTTCAGCACTTCTGATACATAGCTTCCTGTAAGATGCTGCCAATTCTTCAAAGGTTAGCTCATCTTCACTAGAATCTTCATTAGAGACACAAACACCAGTAAGGGCTGTGACATGTTTGGCATATTCTTCTTCAAAATCACTCTCAGAATCTTCATCAGACCAGGAGACTGACAGTCCTTTCTTTTGTTTCTTGAGATAAGTGGGACATTCAGCTCTAATATGTCCATATCCTTCACATCCAGGACACTGAATTCCTTTGCTTTGATTGTACTTTTCTTCAGGTTTTACCTTTCTGCTAGAGTCATAGGATCTGTTAGTGTCAGATGGGATGTTCTTGACATTTGGTCTTGACTTCTGATCCATTCTTCTCATAATCTTGTTAAATTGTCTTCCAAGCATGGCTATAGATTCAGATAGATTTTCTTCTCTACCTTCCTCTACTTCTTCTTGAGAGTTGGACACAAAAGCTAGACTTTTATTCTTCTTTTCAGTATTGTCACTGATCCCCATCTCAAAGGTTTGAAGAGATCCAATTAATTCTTCTACCTTCATATTGCTGATATCCTGTGCCTCTTCTATAGCTGTGACTTTCATATCAAATCTCTTCGGCAAGGATCTAAGGATCTTTCTCACTAGCTTTTCATCAGACATTTTTTCTCCTAAAGCTCCTGAGGTATTAGCAATTTCAAGTATATTCATGTGAAACTCATGAATACTTTCATCATCTTTCATCCTTAGATTCTCAAACTTTGTAGTTAGCAACTGAAGTCTTGACATCTTAACTTTGGAGGTGCCTTCATGAGTAGTTCTGAGGGTATCCCAAACATCTTTGGCTAGTTCACAATGGTGTACTAGTCTGAATATATTCCTATCAATTCCATTGAATAGAGCATTTAAAGCTTTAGAGTTGGCAAGAGCCAGCTCCTCCTCATCTTTGCTCCATTCTTCCTCAGGTTTGAGGGATGACTTGCCATCTTTTCCAGTAGTGACAGGATGTTCCCATCCTTTGTTTGCAGCTCTCCATGCTTTACTATCCAAGGATTTCAGAAAAGCCACCATACGAGGTTTCCAATAATCATAATTAGATCCATCCAGAATGGGTGGTCTGTTCACAAATCCACCACCTTCCTTGTCCATAGTACCAGAAAGTGCTGTCCCTAGATCTCACCCAGTAAGAAAAACAGGCAGGGTGCCTGCTTTGATGCCAATTGAAATTCTGGAGTCAGATACGTGATGTCGAATAGGATGTCACGACACTACTATCTGAATAATTTTAAACCAATGAACAAGAAAGAAACAAACAAATAACAAACAACACAAGAGAGTTGTTAACCCAGTTCGGTGCAAACACACCTACATCTGGGGGCTACCAAGCTAGGGAGGAAGTCCACTATAAGTAGTATCAATTTAGAGTAATACAGTTCAAGATTACACCTTTCACTTAATATCTACCCAATGCAACTTCAACCTAATACTACTTAGATCAGAGATTCCACTCACTCCCCCTCAATCACAGCAGTGATGAATAACACTCAACGAATATGAATAGAAGACACACTTCAAGGACACAACTTGATCTTGCTTAAAAGCTTCAATCAAGTACAATGATACTCTTGCTTAAAAGCTTCAAGTACCTCTTACAACTCAAACAAAAACACCTAGACCAAGACAATCATCATGATGATTGTTTGGCTCACAAGAAAGCTAGAACTTAAAAACCCTAATAACGAAAACCTCTTAAAACTTCTCTTAGAAAAACTGTGCACGGGCTGCAGCTTCTTCATAATATATATAGCCTTCAAAACGCAGCAGCTGGGCCTTGGATCCAAATTAGTCTTTAACCTAATTAAACTAATTTCCACAAATCAAGGAACCAAAATAAGAGCAATTAAAGACGTCCTTGAAAAGATCAAACAGATCATAATCTAATATTTCCAAGTAAGGCGCAGTCCAATATTTCCAAGTAAGGCGCATAGGATCTTAACAGATCACACAAACAGAATTAGTAACAGAATAAGATGTAACAGCTACGGATGTCATGACATCGGCCTTGACATCAGGTAAAGGCCTGCACAAATAAAGATTTCACTACAGTAGAATGCATGTCATGACATCAGTTTTGACATGATAATATCACAATGAGTTTTACCAAAAATTACAGCCAATCAACAACATCTACAATAAATAAATAAATAACATAACATAATATCGTTAAAATTGTAGCACCAAATGACATTAATTAAGCAATATAAAAACTATCTTAAAATATCAAATACACCTTAATATTTGAATTTTTTCCTAATTTATAAATTTAATAGCAACAATAAAATCTATAACATTTACTAATTGATACAAAAATATATTAAATCATACATTATACATAACGGAATTTGTTCCCGTAAAATAATTTAACACCAACCAAATAATATATTCAACTAAATTGAATAGTTAATGTATAATTGTTATAATTTAATATAACAATCATATCTTAATGCAGTTTTAAAAAAATGTAATCACGTCAAATTATAATAAGTAATTATAACAAACTACTATCAATTTTATATTTTTAACAATTAGTAATTCAATTTTTTCTCTTAAAATAAATTATTTGAAACACAAGAATATCAAATAGAATATATTTCTTTTACTTTAGTTTGATCCAAATCATATAAAAATCAATTTAGATGCTAAAAAAATATGCTTTAAATTATTAATAATCTTTCATTTGGTCCCTCACAAAAATCACACAATTCAAATTAGTCCTTAACAAAAAAAAAAGGACTTGATTTAATCCCTTATAAAATTTAACCGGACCATATTAGTCCTTCTGTTTGTATTTTTTCAAATCGGTTTTTTTCATACTTTTAAACCGTGACTGGACTGCCACATTGACTTTTATTTTTTATCTTTCAGTTTTTAATACTAAATTAATTTTTAATTATAAATTTATTTTTAAACAATTCTGAATTCATAATATCAAAAAAGCCAAAATTATTTTTATATGGAATTGAACCTAGGACCTTTAACCAATATCTTAAGTCCTTACCACTAGTCCAACGTACATTTCTGACAAATAATTCCTATAATTTTTAGTAATATTAAATAATTCTGAATTTAAAACAAAAAAAAGTTAAAATTTGTATCAATGGGATCTCAAATTCAAATTCGATCAAGTTAAATGATAGTCACTTTACAACTAGACAAATCAATTTGTATAGTTAATATTCTTAATATTGAATACTTAGTTAATAATTCTGAACAAATATTTATTTATTTCAAATAACAAAAAAACAAATATTTACTAACTTTAAGTATTACAAAATTTAAAAATAAAATTAATAAAATATAAATCCTAAATATAATTAACCAAATAAAAATCAATAAATTAATATTTAATTGAATTAACAATAAATTACTATTTAGTTTGAATTAACAAAATAATTTCAAAAATTATTTGATTGTTTAATTTAAATCGATTAAATATTTTAATAATTAGTTGAATTACTATTAAATTAATTAATTATTTTTTAATTTGAATTAGTTTGAAATAAGTAAATATTTATTTGCGTGTTATTTAATTTCAATTACATATAATATAATTTATTACTAATTGATTAAATATATTGAGGTTTTACATTTAATAAAATTTATTTTTAAATTGGTGTATTATTTGAAATTATTAAATCAATGAGGTTCGAAACCCCATTGATATAAATTTTATAATTTTTGTATTAAATTCATAATTATTTAGTATTATTAAAAATCTTGAAAATTATTTGTCATGAATTCTTGAGTTCGATTCCTTTTAAAAAATAATTTTGGATTTTTGATATTATTAAATCATAACTGTTTAAAAATGAAATTATAATAAAAATCTAATTTAGTATTTAAAAAATGAAAAATAAAAAATAAGAGTCAATGTGGCAGTCCAGTCACGGTTTAAAAGTATGAAAAAAAATGAAATTATAATAAAAATCTAATTTAGTATTTAAAAAATGAAAAATAAAAAATAAAAGTCAATGTGGCAGTCCAGTCACGATTTAAAAGTATGAAAAAACCGAATTGATAAAAACATTAACAAAAGGACTAATATGGTCCGGTTAAATTTTGTAAGGGATTAAATCGGATTTTTTTTTGTGAGAGACTAATTTGGGTTGTGTGATTTTTGTGAGGGACTAAAATGGGTCTTCACTCTTAGAAATATATTACATATCTTTAAACAAAGGTAAAGATCAAAGGTTTTTGGGTTCAATTCCTTCTAGGAATAAATTTTTAAATTTCTTTTGGCAATAATTTTTAATTGAGATATACTCGATCAAATACGTATTTATAAGCAACAATTTAAAATAAATATAGTCATTCTTCTGGGATGAGTTAAAATTATTCGTTATAAAAAAATATTCTAAAAAATATAACCATCCTTCTAGGATGAGTTAAAATTATTTGTTATAACCACTAATCTAAAAAAATATAACCATTCTTATGGAATATGTTAAAATTATTTGTTATAACCACTAATCTAAAAAATATAACCATTTTTCTGGGATGCGTTAAAATTATTTGTTATAAACACTAATATCAAAAATATAACCACTTATGAAATGAATTAAAATATTTGTTATAAACATCTAAAAAATATAACTATCCTTTTGGGATGAATTAACATATTCATTATAAACGATTATCTTAAAAATATTACCATCTGATAAAGAGGGTAGAACAAATATATTACCAAAGTAGGGTTTTCACCATTGAATAACTCACAAAACAACGATAAAGAAGAAAATAAAATTCTGATATTTCATTCAATGTTGCTGCCACAATGCAAGCTGTCTTAAATACAAACATAACCCTAATGGGTCAATAAACGGGTCAGGCCCATCAAGTAATTAAAAAAAACTATAAAAGAAAATTGTTATTTGGGCACAAAACCTATCATCCATGTGGGCTGTCTTTTAATGCGACTGGGCCTTCTATCACTACTATCCGGTCCAATAACAACCTTGTCCTCAAGGTTGGGTGTAAGGTTGGTGGGCGGAGCCTAATTCGTAGGCCCATTTGCAGATTCAGCAACAACATTATTGGATTTGAATTTTGGGCGGTGGGAGATAGTTGTGGGCAGACTGGAAATGTGTGCAACAGTAGGGTAGGTGGCGACAGGCTGTAAAGACATGTGGGGAGTCTGAATATTGATTGCAGTATATGTTACCAAGATTTTGGGGGAAGTAGTGCAAGTTGGGTCACGTGAAGGGTTTGAAAAATTCAACGGTCCAGATTGTGGCATAGTGGTAGGCGGGGTAATGGATGGGGTAGATTCGTTTGGAATAGATACTTTGGGCAAAGATGTACTTGAAGTGGAACTTTAAGGACTTTGGATTCTTTTCTCTTTAGTCATAAGTACAATATCCTTCTCTTTACTTGTTTGAGGGTCACACGCAAACCTCTCCTTCTCTTGTCCTTCTTTCTAAACATCTTCTCTCCTTTTGTTGTCATCTCCATCTAAAAGCACTGAGTTCCTCTCTTTGTATTCTGAGCTTAAAACTTGTTCGTTTTCCCTTGCATTCATCTCAGTTGGAAATGGAGTGAAGTGAGATGAAGGATCTTTGCCATGGTACGCACGCAGTTGAGAGACATGGAAAACTGGGTGAATCTTGGTCGATGACGGTAGATCCAGTTGGTAAGTGTAATACGGTGAACTGACTTTATTTGAAATGTTGCGGATAGCAAGATTCGCCACCGACTTTTATTTTATCCAATTAGGAAGGCTAAAAGAACAGGAAAGACCTTTGAAAGATTTTGAGTTCGGGGGTAAGTTATACAAAGGGAAGGTGTAAGGCACCCTTTGCATCCATGGTTATCCATGGGCTCTTAATTGCTTAGCTCACTTTTTAGATTGTTTGAAATGTTTGAAAAGGAGGTGTGAAAAGTAAAAAATTTGAAGAAGAACTTTAGCTTGTAAATAAGCGTAGTCTTTTGAAAAGTATTTGAAAATTAGTGGAAAAAGAGTTTGAATTTGATTTTGAATTTGAAATAGAGCAAGCAATTAATAGCAACTACCCTAAGTTTAAAAACGTTCTTTTAGCTTTTCAGGTGAAAGGATCTATCCATACCATGATAGGGTAGGAAGTCTTTCAATTGGATTTAAAGGGTCATCGATAAATCGTTCGCCATAAGACTGTCCCTTTGCCATAAAGAGGGCAGGTAGTCTAAGGGAAGGATATAATAGTCATTTTATCTGTTTAGGCATCATGCGAGGATACCTTAGCAAATTGGGACAATCATTTTATAAGGCAACATCGAGGGAGTTTCAATAACTTTGAAGGCGACAGGCAACATTGCTTTAGGTATCCTCGGAATCGAGGGACTTGACTATTTTTAGGCAACAAAATCAAGGCAACAATAATAAGGCAACAAGGCAACCAGAGGGATTACCCTAAAGGTGTGTGGGTGCAACAATCACGTGGTTCAGTTCGATTATTTAATCTTGTATTGTTAGTGATCTAACGTTCAGTTCATGGTTTATCACTCCCTAGGATTACTAACCACGTAGTTTAAAATTGCGGAATTTAAAGGCAGAGAAATAAAAGTCCTACACTATTACAATAAACACCTGCGGGGAAGGGGAATGAAAGCAGAAAATAAGAGGGAACAATAATTAATTTTAAAATATTTATCCTGAGCCTTGATCTCCCATGAACCTTTGATTGACTCTGAACATCTTTTGACTTGACGGCGCGTAGTTGGAAGGATCTTTGATTAATCCTGAAAATTGGGCATAAAGAAGAAAAATATTTAGTGTATGAGTGATCCCAACAATTATAACGTGGCAGATTAAAAATCAAAATAATAATAATTTAGGCAAAATAAAAAGGGCGAGGCCAAAGGAAAACCTCGAATAGGACAAAAGTCAACCAGATAAATAAAGGCCAGAAAACCGTATAAGGCGAATAAAATAGTTATTATTATTCAAAACAATTATTGACAAAGTTATGGAAGAATCGAGTTCTCGATTAAAATAAATAAAATAATCACCCATAAAGAAAATATTAATTTTTGTATATATATATATATATATATATATATATATATATATATATATATATATATATAAAGATTTAAAAAATATTAAATAAATAAAACAAAAAGAAAGAAGTTTGATAACTAATTTTAATAATAAAAAATAAATAAATAAAAAGAGAAGAGAACATAGCTGGAATCTAGTGTGGTCAGCTTCTGAGGGTGCATGGTGTGATCCTTCAATCTGGTGCGCTGGATTCAGGACGCTAGTGATCTGATGGTTGACACCAGTGGTCGTATCGTGGTCTTTATTGGATTGCCTGCACTTGATCAAGAATGAACAAATATTAAAACAAAACACCCTGAGTCGGACTCGAACCCAGGACATTATGCATTAAACCCTCATTCCCTTGCCACCTACACTGTATTCTGTGTTTGACATTAATATCATCATAAAACATAATATAATAAAACAAAAGTTAATGCTGAGAAAGGTCAAACCGGCCCCACTGGTTCTCGCACGCGCCAATGGGGTGGAGAGAGAGAACGCATCTGGTTTGACTGGCTGATTGGAACACGCCACGCGTGGAGAGAGAATGGACCAGGTTTTACCCACGAATGAAGGTTAGCCACGCAGCGGTCAACAATTCAAAGTGAATGTTCATCATCTTCACGAAAGTTTTGCTACAGATTTGCTTCAATGCTGCTGCGACCTCTGCTACTTCTTTCGTAGCAAATTCTGGAGACAATCAAAACCTGCAAAAATCAACCAATCGATTAAAGAGCTATGCCCAGATCGTATATTCACAGCATTTTGAATTCAATGATATGCTTTTCGCGGCCTGAAACTGCCTGTGTCACCCAAACGAAACTTTACGAGCTCAAAGCCCTAGCCATGGTGATCTCTCTTCCGTGCATCAAAAGCTGCGAATGAATAATCAAATTGATTCTAAAACACCATATGAACATGTTAGCGATGTTAGTTTTAACCGAAACAGGCCATAAAATTAAAAACGATAATGAATAATGTGTTAAGAGGTATGAAGGTATATGTAGCTATATGATGAGCATGGGGGTTGTTCAAGAGATGTTTCCTACCTTTGCTTACCCCCAGAACAAGATTGGATGGTTAGGAAGCCCTGAGGAGGTCTGCCAATCAAGGTTTAAAAATTGTAAATTTTGAGTGTAACTTTGAACTTGGAAACCCTTGTCTCAAGAATCCTATTTTCGTCCACACCTTATTCTGATGTTGTAGAGTGTATTTATGTGTGAGAATTAGGTCATGAATGGGCTTGGTCCTTGAGTTATTGGAAGAAGAAAATATTTGTTTCTAAATTCATTCTAAATCTTTCCAAATTTGCATGATATCTTTTCCGTGGTGTTTTTCACGAATTTAGACTCCCCCATGTGATTACTTGGACCATCTTGATTGATAAAAATTGATTAAAAATCAAATCTTTGATTAAAACTAATTATTTTATATTTTACATGATTTATTAATATTTAAATGAATAAAAATTCAAATAAATAGAATAAATGTGATAAAAAATAAAATAATTAATTTAAGGATGTTTATAAAGCCCATAAACCTGTTTAGGATCCATTCTTTAGGCCCATTAGTCCAAAAACACCAAATTGTGCAATTAGGGTTTTGAGTTTTTCTTGAGAATTGACCAACTTCTGAGCGTCGTATCTCCTTCAATTTTTATCACATGAAAGTGTTCTTGGACTTTTTAGAAAGCTTAGAGTGTCCTCTATATGATGCTTTTGGTTTCATCTCAATTGAGTCTACCATGTTCAAGTTATGAGCTTTGAGAAAAAACGACTTTTTGCGATCCTTTAGAAGGACCTGTAATGTTTTGGCTCATATCTCTCAAATGAAGCATTTTTGGCTTTGGCATGAGACAAAATTGTAGAGAATTCAATTTCCTTCAAATTGAGCTTTGGATGGGAAATTTCTGATGTTCCATGTGGGAGTTATGGCCGGTCAAAGTTTAGTTGACTTTTTCCTTAAAACCCCTAATTTAGAAACTCAGGTCCTTGATGATTCTGGAGCTTTTCTTGATGAATCATGATCAATACTTGATCAAATGATGAATGATACTCCATAATGAGGATGTTGACCAAAAATCAGAAGTTTTGACTGTAATTTGTCCATAGTTTGACTTTTAGGTCAACCAGTCGATTATTGATCGTTTGAGTAGTTGACTGAGTAATCTTTTGAATCAGGGCTTGAAACTTGGCATGAGGGCACTTTGAATCATATGAGAGATCATGGAATCCACTTGGGGTATCAGAAGTTCAAATTACTTGATTAAATCAGAAACCCTAATTCAGAGGCTGTTGTTTAGGAGAGAGACTGCATGCTTCTT
Source organism: Vicia villosa (assembly GCF_029867415.1). Taxonomy (NCBI): domain Eukaryota; kingdom Viridiplantae; phylum Streptophyta; class Magnoliopsida; order Fabales; family Fabaceae; genus Vicia; species Vicia villosa. The sequence continues at coordinate 234,304,701 of NC_081180.1, read as the reverse complement.
TCTTGTGTGTCTTTGAGCATTTAAAAGTCAGATGGATTGAAATATGAATAAATATGTTGGGAAAATTTTGGGGTATGACAGTAAGCAACCTTGCCGATTCTTCGTAGTATCTAAAAGGGGCCAAAGTATCACTTCGAAAGCTTTTGAGATGTCTAGCGGCTGGCGGAGATTTGACGATAAGGTTGAAGCTTTAGCTAAACCAAATCTCCTTCGGTAAAGGTAAAATCATATCTCTTTTAATTTTCATGTGATTCCATTCTCTGTCTACTGCGCTTGAGGTTTCGTTTTAGAGTTTTTAAAAGCTCAGTTCTTCGTTGCAGGTTGGCCTTTATGGATGAGATGCTCGTACGACCACGTGTGTAGCGGATAAGAGACGGTGGTGGACGATCATAGAGAGCCTCGAATGGTGTCATGTTTATGGCAGAGTGATGAGCCGTGTTATGCCAAAACTCGGTGAGATGTAAGTATTAAAACCATTTTTTAGATTGTCGCTTGTGAAGCATCTTAAGTAGGTTTTGAGACAATGATTAGTAACTTTTGTCTGTCCATCTGTTTCAGGATGGTAAGCTAAACTATACTTCAGCGTGGTACCTTGTGCTTTGAACAATTCTTTCCAGAAATGGCTGAGGAACAAGGGATCGCGGGCTGAAACAATGGAGGTTGGCATACCATGCAAACGACAGATCTCAACCGAAAATCAGAGTGCCAAATCCTTAGCTGAGAAGTTGGTTGGAAGAGCAATAAAGTGGGAAAATTTTGTTAATCTGTCACAAATCACCAAGATGGTGGTGTGTCCAAACGAATTCAGTAAGTGTGTGATAAAATCCATGCTTAGTTCATCCCAAACCAATTCTAGAACACTTAATGGCGGTAGTAAACCCTGTTTTTTTTTGTGGCATATATTTGTTTTGTTGGCAAACTAAACATCTTCTCACAAAATCTTTTGTATCTCTGTAAATACCAGGCCATAAGAAAGCAGAAGAAATGCGAGCCAACATGGGCTGGAGACCAGAATGACCAGCTGAAGGTGTGGAATGATATTCAGCGAGCAACGCTTCCCGTAAATCTATAGGAGAAGGTTTGAATATACGGCCTTTGTAAAACACTAGTCCCTCTATGATTTGAAATTTGGTTTGCATTGCTGTGTCAGTCTGAATTCTTGCGATAAAAGCCTGTCCTTCCTGAGATGTATTGTAATGTGTTTTCAATTGGTTTATGGGGTGTGGAACTGGTGAGGAGATGGAGAGAAGCACATCATCGTCCTCAGTTGGTCGGCAGCTAAACGCATCTGCAACCTGATTAGCACAACCAGGTTTGTAAAAAATATCGAAGTGAAACCCTTATAGCTTTGTCGCCCATTTTTGTTGCTCCGACGTTTGTATTGTTTGCATTAATACGTTTTTAAGACTCCTTTGATCAGTATATATATGAAAGTTCCTTCCGATTAAATACTAACGCCACTTTTTGACAGCTTCTGTAATTGCATACATCTCACGGACATAAACGGACGACGCTTGAAACCTGTTACAAAACTTTTTGCTGAGAAATGTGAGAGGGTGACCCTACTGTGAAAGAACTGCTCCAACAGCCATTGCAGAGGCATATGTTTCGATGACAAAGAGTTGGGGAAAATCTGGAAGGCTCAAGACTGGAGTTTCTGTCATTTTCTGCTTTAAATTTGTAAATGTTGTCTCAGCTGCTGTATGCCAATGTAATTTAGTGGAATGTAATAAACCAGTGACTGGAGCAGCGAGAGAGGCGTAGTTATGAACAAAACGTCTGTAGAATCCGGTGAGGCCTAAAAAACTCCTGAGTGTCCTGAGTGATCGAGGCCTTGGCCATTCTAGAATAGCTTGAATTTTAGCAGGATCTGGGGTTACACCATCACTTGAAATAATATGGCCTAGGTAATCAACTTTAGGAACAACAAAAACACATTTGGATAACTTGGCATAAAATTGATTAGTTAAAAGTAATTCAAGAATCAACTTTAAATGAAGAACATGATCAGAAATAGAAGAGCTATAAATCAGTATATCGTCAAAGAAAACTAAAACGAACCGTCGTAAGTAAGGGCGAAGTAAATCATTCAATGCCGATTGAAAGGAACTAGGAGTGTTAGTTAGGCCAAAGGGCATAACCAAGAACTCATAATGTCCATCAAATGTTCTGAAAGCTGTTTTATGTGTATCCTCCGGGCTATCATTATTTGGTGATATTCAGATCGAAGATCGATCTTAGAAAATGTAGTTGCTGAACCCAATTCATCAAATAGATCATCTATTGTGGGGATGGGAAAACGGTCGCGAACAGTGACAGCGTTCAATGCACGATAGTCAACGTAGAATCGCCAACTACCGTCTTTTTTTTCGAACCAGTAGGACAGGTGAGGAATAGGGACTGTTGCTGGGCTTTATGATGCCTTCTTGAAGCATTTCATGAATAATGGTAGTCATAGCTTCTTTCTGGGAATGGGGGTACCTATAAGGTTTGACATTAATAGGTGCAGAATTGGGTAAAATGGTAATGTGGTGGTCATGTTGCCTAGGCGGTGGTAAGCCTTGGGTTTTTTGGAAGATACTTGAAAAGGACTGAAGGATTGTGGAGATGTTTTTGAGAATTGAGGTAGGTAAAGAGTCAAGGGAATAAAGTGTGGTGGCAGTATTGTTATGGTCAAGGGTCGGGGATGGTTGATATAAGAGTAGATGGATGGAAGCTACTGAGTCTGTGTTAAGGAGATGACATAAATGGTGATATGAAGATGGTGTGGGTAAGGATTTAGGATCCCCTTTAATGGTGATGTCATTGTTGTTATGGGTGAAGGAAAATTTTGGGATAGAGAAATCAGCCACAAGTGGTCCTAATGTGCGAAGCCATTCCATTCCTAGCACCACATCGACACCTTCGATGGGCAGTAAGTGAAAAGGAATTGTGAACAAATTATTTTGTAGTGTAATGGGAACTTGGGGACATAGTCCAGAACAACGCAATTTAGAACCATTTCCGACCATGACCGAAAAATTTGGGATAGGTGTAGTTGGAAATTTTAGATGCTGGGCTATGTGGGGTTGAAGGATGTTGTGGGTACTGCCTGTATCAATTAAAATTGTTACTGTTATCTCGTTGATGAAACCACTAAATTTTAGGGTTTTAGGAAAGAATTGTCCCATAGCTGCTTGAGGGGATAACTGAAAATATGTCTCATCTGATTCTGTGGTAGTAATTGTTAGGTCAGTCTCTTATGTGGGGTCCGGCAGAATAGAATCATCATCTTCCACCAAAAGTAAAAGGAATTTTCCCTGTTGCACATTTATGGCCTGGGATGAATTTTTCATCGCAATTAAAACATAGACCCTGAGCACGACGCTCTTGTAATTGTGATAACAAGAATTTATATAGTATATTTGACTTGATTTACATACATATTGCTAGTACTTTTATTCGATTTAATTGCTTTATTTTAGTATTACGCTGGTATTTTGGATGTTTCAGGTATTATGTTCGTGTTGAGAACTATTTGTCAAAAGAAGATGAAATGTAGATAAAATCAACTTAAAAAGACAAAGAAAGAAGAAAATAGGCAAATATTATAAGTGAAGGTGCAAATAGAATGAATCAATTGTGAGGGGTGCAAATAGGATGGACCAAGTGTGGAAGCCCGACCCACGAAGGAGCTGAAGCTCCCACTATGAAGAAGCTGAGACGCTCGTCTTAGGGCCCAATTGCATGGAGACGTCCGTCTCCAAAGTCCAAGGGCCATGTCATCAAAGGAGACGTCCGTCTCCCAAGTTCACCCACGTCCAAAGGCCATGTCAGCCACTTGAGACGTCCGTCTCCACCTCTCATTTATTTTCTCCATCTCTTTCTCACCAAAGACGCCTATCTCCAGACTTATTCAAATGCTCCATATTTTTCCTCGCACGTTAACATTTTCTAAACCACCAAATGAAGTCACTAAGTCCACTCACCCATGATTTTCTCAACTTCTCCCACCATGATCTCCCCTATCTCTCACGTGATAACTTCCAATAATTCCCACTATATAAAGAGGGGAGTATTCATGTAAAAGGGGTTGGACCATGCTTTGTCCCAGCCATAGTTTTTAGTATTATTTTCATTCCAACATTTTACTTTTCCAGCAATTGTTTTTTTATTCTGTTCATCTTTTCTCACAACAATTGCTATACCGGAAATTGTTGTGAACCTTTAACAGATCTAACCTTACGTTAGATTTAGTTTTTATTTCCTTGTTTTAATTCCTGCTAAATAATATTTGAAGAACAATCCAACCAACCTGTGGTGGAAGTTCAAGTACTCCAAGATTCAAGATTTTATTTCAGATTTATATTATTCAGGTTTCTTATTTACTGCTTTAATTATATTCCTTTGCATGATATATTGTATGCCAATTAATATGCCTAAAATTATGAACCGAATCTATTTATGCATGTTTAACCATATTAATATGTCTGGCTAATTTATTTAGATATCGGTATGTAAAGTAATTTAACCGTGGGATCCGAAATAAATTGGCTTAAATATATTTTATTAAAAATCACTTGTTTCTGGTTTTGTGTCTAATTTAATTTGCTAAAGTTCTAAAATCAACAGAGCGAGAGTTTGAGATTTTAGAACTGATAAAGGTTAAGATCAACAGAACGAGAGTTTGAGATCTTTAACTGGATAGTAGACATAGAACATCAGTTTTAAGGATGGCGAAGGCATATTAAAACTAATTAGAATTTATTTATTTTCAAAAAGTGTTTTTAAACCCGACGCGGGACAGCGAGAGCGTACATTAGGGAATACTAGCATGATCCGAGTCAACAGAGCGAGAGTTTGAGACTAGGAGATTTAAGTAGGTAACGTCTTCATGAAGCGAGCATTTTATTAAATATGATGTTTTCAAAAAGAGTTTCTAAATCTAGTGGGATGGCAAGAGCGTACATTATGAGTTAGGATCGTAGTCTGAATCAATAGAGCGAGAGTTTGAGAGGAGGACTTTTAAATAACATAGTTAGTAAAGATTTTTGATTTAATTAGAATCTGGCCAATGGAACTTCGGATCACCTAAGTTAGACGAACTATATACTGATATCCGCTTATTATTATATTTCTTAGAATTAAGATTTTTAGTTTCCATTTATAAACAACCCAAATATCATTAGCCTTAGCTTTACATAGTAACTTTAGATAACGGTAGATTGATTTATAGTCCCTGTGTATTCGATATCTTTTAAAACTACACGACACGACTGTGCACTTGCAGTTATCCCGACTAATAGATACGTAAAGTCGTGATCAAATTTTTGGCGCCATTGCCGGGGACTATTTAAGTCGATATCGTAACTCTTTTAGTTACACAGTATAGACTAAGGCATTTTTTTCATTAATTAGAATGTATCACCCAAACTTTTTCTACAACTCCCAACAACAGTATTTCGAGGGATACCAACAATCCCATAAATCCAACCTCGAAATACTGTTGGAAAATTTCAATGCGTCACAAACTCATTCTCACCCGAATTTCCTCTCCAACTACCAATCCCAACATTTTGAGGAGTCGCTAGAATTTTATGATTCCAACCAAACCTATCCTCAAACGACTTTCTTCTACGATCACCATATCCAATATGTCGAGGAACCACAAGAATCCTATAATTCTAACCTCGAAGCATTAATAGAGGATTTCAATACAACACAAACTTATCATCAACCAAATTTCCTCTACGATCACCACGCCCAACATTTTGAGGAGTCACAAGATTATCATAAATCCCACCTCGAAATCTTAATGGAGGAATTCATTGAAGCACAAACTCTCTCAAGGCTAGAATCTATGATGACGAAGCACTTTGAGGAAACACAAAATGCAACGCTAACTCCCTTTGAAGAACCTCAAGAATCCCATAATTTTAACTTCAAAACATCAATGGAGGATTCCGAAGAGACCCTAACTCACTCTAGATTAGAATCCATGATGGAGCACCTTGTAGAGACACAAACTGTCCAAAATGAAGAGTTCAGAAAACAAAGTCTTCAAAACAACAAAACCCTTAGGCAACTGACCACTATGGTTGAGTCCCTCGCGACTCACAACATGGCATTAGAGATTCAAATTTCCCAACTTGAACAAAACCCTCTAGGACCTTTCCCTGAGGAGCATGTGGATGTTGAAACAACCATTAGTGAAAAACAAATTGAAGTTCCTAAGGAGAGTGATTATGAGATTGAGGAGAGTGATAATGAGATTGAGGAGAGGGATAATATAGTTGAGGAGAGTTCTAGTGAGAAAAGAGTGGAGATTGAGAAAAATCCACCAACACAAACTGAAAGGGAGGTTGTAGAAGAGGTAGAGAAGGAAACACCTATTGTTGTTCCTCTTCCCTATACCCCACTGTCATACCCCAAAATTTGCCCATACTATTTCTCTTGTACAAATTCAAATCAATACACAAAGGCTCTAAGACACTCTCCTTAACAAAAGTCAACCCAACTTTGACTAATCATATCTCTTTCATGCTTTATCAAAAATTCCCCAACTAAAGCCTATTCTCAAGGAAATTTCATTCTCTACAACTTTGATGTTGGGCTCAAGGTCAAGAAATGCTTCTACCTAAGAGATATGAGCCAAAACATTACAGGTCCTTCTAGAAGCTCGCAAAAAGCTGTTTTCTTCCAGGAGCCATATCCTCAAGATAAAATCTCCAAATGAAGAATATGTTCCAAATGGGTTTGTAGAGGACATCTTGAGCTTTTCAAAAAGTCCTAGAACATCTCCATATGATAAATATTGAGGGAATTATGACTCGTTGAAGTTGACAAAAATTGAGAAAATACATAAAAGTCAATTTGAACAAATTTGATGTTTTTTTTGACAAATGGGCCTAAGTTTTGGTTTTGAAAAATAATCATGAACTTATCCAAGGCCCATAATGCCATTCTTTATTTCTATTATTTTGAAATTTGTTCAATTAAATTCAAAATTTAATTAAATAAATAATAAGAAATATAGAAGATATGCATGACTTTTATTTTCCAATCAAATCTAAGCATCCAATTATCTTATTTCTGATTATGAATCGTTGCAAGAGATATTGGAGAGGGATAGGGAAGATTGAACTCAATTTTGGAAAGATTTGCATACAAATATTCAATCAAATATTTCACCATGATTTCAAGAGATTTATGTGAAGATTATTGACCTAATTGTTTATGCTATATATACTGAGAAAGCACAGAAGAATAGGGGTGGAAAATTACAAGGATTCGCAGTCTAGAAGGATTGACAAAAACCCAAAATTCAAGGCAAAGAGCAATCTCAGTTTCTGGATCTCAGCAAGATTCAAGCCAAACACAAGGTCTCTATCGATTCCTGGAAGTCTCCTGAAGGTATTGCAACTCTCGACATCGGCCAAAACGCTCAGAACTGCCGTCATCACGTTCACGGTTTGTCACTTGTATTTGATTTTCGATTTTGATCATATAAGAATCATGAACGTGTTTTGAATACATATTCGTAATCGTGAGGGCCTGTATATCGTTTCTGGATAGTTTGATTGCATTTTAGGTGCGATTCGAAGCATACACCATGGTTAGGGTTTTTAATTCATAGTTTGGGGCTACGCTTTTAGGAACCAAATTAATTGCAATTGATCATGTTTTCGTGATCAGGGGGCATTAGTTAATCGATCTGGATTTTGTTTGGCATCCATATATCGTGATTTGCAGGTTTTTTAATGTTGAAGGTCTATGGCCACGGACATAAACCGTAGGCAAAAGTGTGTTGTTTCAGAAACATTCCACGAAGAAGAAGAAGTGAGGGCGCGCTAGTTTTTTTTAAAACTGTCACGTGTTTTTTTCATATATGATAATTATTGATAATAGCATTAACAGCTGGTTGATCTGGTTCTAGTGGTAACGCGTAAGCTTGATGACCAAAGGGTCTAGGGTTCGATCCCTGGCCCTTGCAAAGCTTTTTTTTCAATTTGTTTTCTTGCAGATCCTGTGCGTCTCATGCGTGAAAGCCAACCGTACGCCTCCACATATCAACCAGTAGATCTGCAGAGACCAAAATCTGAAGGTCCAGAAGGCGCCTCCCCACCATGGACTCCCAAGGGCCTATCACATACAATCATAAGCTAAGTTTTTTTTAATTTTTATTTATTTACTATTATATAAACTTGTTTTCTTTTTCATATATATATGTTTGTTTTCTCTTCACATATATCTTAATAAAACTAGTTTTTTATTCAAAATCTTTTTTTTACAAATAACAAAATTATTTATTTTATTTATTTTAATTGTTAAATTTATGTAGTTTTATTTATTGAAATTTTTTTATAAAACCTTAATTGTTTTGTTTAACAAAAATTATGAGAATGCTTTTTTTCTGATTAAAATTTATTTATCAATCTATTTAATTAATTAGGTTGCGAAATCAATAATTAATTAAATCGATTATTTTATTTCTATTTAATTTACGCCCGAATCAGGGTTTACGAAGATCATGCCCTACACTGAATGTTTTTTTATTTATGCCTTTTCAAGGTTACTTTTCAAACGCTTTCCGACTACGCGCCACGCCCTTCACAAAGCTAAGTATTTAATTTAATTTAAAGTCTATTTTGTTTCCTTCTATTAAGGTTCGTCTTTTAATGAACTGTGCATACATTCACTCTCCATTCTTCTGCCTTTGCCATTTTTTAGGGTTACCTCCGAGGCTTCACTCCGATCGCCAACCATATCAGATCAAATGCAAAGCTAAGTATCTCTCATTTATTTATTCATTCTTAAATTCATTATCTTCTTATTTTTAGGTTTAATTTCGTTTGCCTCCGAATCGATAATGCACTCACCCCTCTGTTTATTCTTTCTTTTCCAATTTTCAGGGTTTGTCGACTGCCAAAGCTACGAGTATTGGTAACCCTAAACCCTATCCTCAATTATTACTTGTGTTAAACCTTTTGCTTTTAATTATATCCCGCTGGTTTCAATTACCCTCTCCTCCGCTGGTTACAACTTCCCTTCCCCATATTGCTTTAATTATACTGTCTATATTGTCGTGGTTAGTAATTTTAGGGAGTGTAACTCTGAACTGAATTAGAATCACCTAATTATAAGATAATATAATTGAATATGATCACGTGATTGGTGCACACACGCACGCTTTTAGGTAAACCTCTCTGTTGCCTGTTGCCTGTTGCCTTGTGTTTCTTTGCAGAATAGCCAGTCCTCGAATACGAGGATACCTCAGCCATGTTGCCTCGATTATGCAAAGGTCATAAGACCCTAATGATGCTGCCTTCGATACACCAATATGACCTCGACCCTCGGAAGTTGCCTACGGAAAAGGCTGAGGTATCTTCTGGCTGCCTACGAAAAAGGCTATTCTGATCCTTCCCTTTAGACTATCTGCCTCTCTATGGCATGAGACAGTTTTAAGGCGAACGATAACTCGATGACCCTTCAACCTCCAAATGAAAGGCTTCCTGCCCTCTTATGGCAAGGATAGACCCTTTCACCCTGAAAGGCTAAAAGAAACCTATCATCTAAGTTTAAGGTAATTGCTCCTAATTGCCTTGCTCTGGCTAAAACTGTTTTCTCATATTCTTTCTCATAAATCTTCAAAATGGCTATGCTCATTTACGAGCTAAAGTCCATATTCACTTCTTCTATATTTCTTTTCAAAAACGAGCAAAGCAATTAAGAGCCCATGGAAAACCATGGATGCAAAGGGTGCCTTACACCTTCTCTTTGCATAAATTACCCCCCGAACTCAGTTTTTATTTAAAAGGTTTTTTCTGTTCTTTTAGCCTTTCTGATTAATTTGGATAAAATAAAAGTCGATGGCGACTCATGCTTAACCGCGACATTTTCGATTATTAAAAGTCAGTTCACCGTATTACACCCACCGATTCCTTTCCTGCAAAGTTTTATGGAAGTTAAGGTAGAATCCCAATCCAAAACATATGTGGAGGTATTCGAAAATATCCACACTAATGCACCCTTGTTGGAAGTCTTGCATAAAAAGAGAAATTTAGAGGACCATGAAACTAGGGAGATCATTAGTGTTAAGAGGGTAAGGTTAAATTTTGAGGTGGTAGATGAAATCACTAAACCCAAATTTGAAAAGCTTATACTTAGAATTGATCCAGAACCTCCACCACGAGTTCAGAAGAATGAACCACCAAACAGGAGAAAGAAAAGAAAAGGTGAGGGATATGTGAGATGGCTTGATAAGTGGCCATGGAAACGAGGTTTGCTAAAAGTTCAACCGAGGAGTCATTCTCGAGAGAACCACCTTGAGTGCTTGCACTCTTAAGCCATCGAGCTATCGACGTTAAACAAAGCGCTGCGTAGGAGGCAACCCACGAGCTTTTAATTTAATTTTTTTTCTTTTTATTGTTTGAATTTGCAGAAAATAAAAGTATGGATCGCTTGTCACGTCTCAACCATATCTAGGCGAAAAATCTATAGACGATCGTCTCAAAGATGAGCGGGTCTCCACGCACATTCCTACGAGTGTTGCTGCTGGTGGTGACACAATTGATGAGTATGATAGGAGAAGGTATTTCCTCCAGACGCGGAGTGGATTTGGTCATGATGGAACGCCTGTAGCATCCATATAGGTTATGTCTTTCCTTTCCCACCTTATATCAAAACATTGAGGACAATGTTTGGTTTAAGTGTGGGGGAGGAACTTTACTGTTCTCATTTGTTGCTTTATTGTTTTCTAGTTATGTTGTCGAGTCTATATACGTGATTTTCAGTTGCTATTGAATTTCCCTTGAAATTTAAAATTTTTAACCACCAACAAAAATTATTTGCTTTTTGATACATGGCATGCACACTCTGAAAGTATATAGGTCGTCACACTTTAGGCTTTGTTAGAAAGACTTGGGGACGTTTCAACAACATCGATACCGTCCTGACACCCTAAACCCCCTCATTATGTGATATCAATTTGGATGCCCATTATGTCGAGACCTTAGGCTCAAGTTTTCAAAGTAGCTCTTAAGTAGTTTATATTAGCAGTCGGCACCATCTTAAGCACAAACTACGTAGGGAGTCGATGAATATAAGTGAATGATCCTGTTTTTAAAATGATTTAATTGAAGAATAACCTTCTAAGTTAGGTGACCCTCACCCGGTCATTTAGCCCAACGGTTGTTAAGCCAATAAGAATTTAATAATTAGCACCCACTTTTGGTTGGCCCAGAGGTCATTGATAATGGGCTTGGTAGGGTGGACTATGGTCCGATCCCCCGCAACCGCAGTTGGGAAATATGGGGCTTCACCATTTAAAAAACCAGAACCCCGTGCTAAAGAAAAAGGATCATAGTCGCTAACCAATTTCCCCTACTATGTGCGTGTACAGATAACGGGCTTAATGTGATTGCGTTTGAATGAAAAAGAGCGAAAGAAGAAAAAAAATGAGAGATATAGGTTGAGTTATAATGGCATAATTCGAATTGGTTTGCATAAAGAGGGAGTCTTTGAACATTGTGTCATTACAGTATCCTTGGTGTTGATATCTAGAACCTATCAATGTAACATTCGCTTAGCACCGCGTATGACTAAGAGTGATGTCGTGCCCTTGTTTCACATCGTGCATAATTATTTTCTTTTACCGTGTTGGTTGATTGCTTGAGGACAAGCAATGGTTTAAGTGTGGGGGAGTTTGATAACACGAATTTATATAGTATATTTGACTTGATTTACATACATATTGCTAGTACTTTTATTCGATTTAATTGCTTTATTTTAGTATTACGCTGGTATTTTGGATGTTTCAGGTATTATGTTCGTGTTGAGAACTATTTGTCAAAAGAAGATGAAATGTAGATAAAATCAACTTAAAAAGACAAAGAAAGAAGAAAATAGGCAAATATTATAAGTGGAGGTGCAAATAGAATGAATCAAATGTGAGGGGTGCAAATAGGATGGACCAAGTGTGGAAGCCCGACCCACGAAGGAGCTGAAGCTCCCACTATGAAGAAGCTGAGACGCCCGTCTTAGGGCCCAATTGCATGGAGACGTCCGTCTCCAAAGTCCAAGGGCCACGTCATCAAAGGAGACGTCAGTCTCCCAAGTTCACCCACGTCCAAAGGCCATGTCAGCCACTTGAGACGTCCGTCTCCACCTCTCATTTATTTTCTCCACCTCTTTCTCACCCAAGACGCCTATCTCCAGACTTATTCAAATGCTCCCTATTTTTCCTCGCACATTAACATTTTCTAAACCACCAAATGAAGTCACTAAGTCCGCTCACCCATGATTTTCTCAACTTCTCCCACCATGATCTCCACTACATCTCACGTGATAACTTCCAATAATTCCCACTATATAAAGAGGGGAGTATTCATGTAAAAGGGGTTGGACCATGCTTTGTCCCAGCCATAGTTTTTAGTATTATTTTCATTCCAACATTTTACTTTTCTAGCAATTGTTTTTTTATTCTGTTCATCTTTTCTCACAACAATTTCTATACCGGAAATTGTTGTGAACCTTTAACAGATCTAACCTTACGTTAGATTTAGTTTTTATTTCCTTGTTTTAATTCCTGCTGAATAATATTTGAAGAACAATCCAACCAACCTGTGGTGGAAGTTCAAGTACTCCAAGATTCAAGATTTTATTTCAGATTTATATTATTCAGGTTTCTTATTTACTGCTTTAATTTTATTCCTTTGCATAATATATTGTATGCCAATTAATATGCCTAAAATTATGAACCGAATCTATTTATGCATGTTTAACCATATTAATATGTCTGGCTAATTTATTTAGATATCGGTATGTGTAATACGGTGGGAGAACTGACTTTTAAAAATGTCGCGGATAGCAAGAGTCGCCACCGACTTTTATTTTATCCAATTTTTAGAAAGGCTAAAAGAACAGAAAAAGACCTTTTAAAAGAGATTGAGTTCGGGGGGTAAGTTATACAAAGGGAAGGTGTAAGCACCCTTTGTATCCATGGTTATTCATGGGCTCTTAATTGCTTAGCTCACTTTTGTTTTCAAAATGTTTGAAGTGTAGTGTGTGAATAGTAAAAACTTTGTTAAGGACTTTAGCTTGTAAATAAGTGTAGCCTTGTTTTTGAAAGTATTTGAAAAGATAGTGTGAAAAAAGATTTTTGAATTTAAATCAGAGCAAGCAATTAGTAGCAACTACCCTAATTTTAAGATTTCTGTTCTTTAAACTTTTCAGTTTAAAAGGGCTATCCATACCATAAGAGGGTGGGAAGTCCTTTCATTGGATGTTGAAGGGTCATCGGAATTATCGTTCGCCATAAGACTGTCCCTGCCATATAGAGGGTAGGTAGTCTTTAGGGAAGGATATAATAGTCATTAATCTTTTTTAGGCAACAGGCGAGGATACCTTAGCAATTGGGACAATCACCATTTACCGAGGCAACTTCGAGGGACAAGATCATTTTTGTTAAGGCAACTTCAAAGGGACATATGATCTTATGATGATTTATGAACTGAGGGAAACATTAGCTTTAGGTATCCTCGAAATCGAGGGACTTGACTATTTTAGAATCGTAATTAAAAGGCAACATGCAGCATAAGAAGGATTATCCTAAAGGTGCGTGTGTGGCACAATCATGTGGTTCAATTCGAATATTTATCTTATAATTAGTGGTCTAATTCATTTTAACAAGGCTTGCACTCCCTAGGATTACTAACCACAGCAGAAAAATAAACAGAAATAAAGATTCTACGCTATTACAATAAACACACACCTGTAAGGCAGAAAAATAAAGGCAGGAATAAAAACCCTAATTAAACTATTACATCCTGTGAGCAGTTACATAATATGGCAAAAACTTGCGGGAAAACCACAAGAAATAATTAAGTAGATGATAACCCTGCAAGACACTACAGTAATAATAGTAAAGTAAACAATAGTAAAGTAAGCAAATAAAGGCGAAATTATAAATAATAAAGTAAAATAAGAGGGCAAAATAAAGAAAATTAGTGTTTTAAAAGAATTACGGGGAAAAAACTTAAATCTATGGTTAATGGGCAACACCTACCAGTAATTACTTAGCCTAACTGCACTAAGGTAACATGGCAAGGGAAAGTCAATTGATTAAATGAACCTGATTAATCTAAATTGTTTAACCTAAATTTAAATTTATTAGCCTAAAAATAATTATTAGCCTAAAAATAAATTAATTAGCCTAAAATTATTATTAGCCTAAAAATAAATTAATTAGCTTAAAAATAAATTAATTAGCCTAAAAATAATTATTAGCCTAAAAATAAAGAATGTGATAAAATCCTAACCCTAATTCATGAAAATGGACAACATCTACCTATTATATATATTTTAGGGTTAATGGTTACCAAGGTTTTCAAGGGTAATGAAGCTGTAAGGAAGAATTGACACCTGCTCCCCTTTGGCCAAAGGAGGTACTTGCAAAAATAAAATAATAATAAGAATAAGAATATTAGTAATAGTAATAATAATAACACAAGAAAATAATTGGGGTTTAGCAAATTAAATTATGGACAGAATTACAAATAACCTTGATTTGGCCAAATACCAAAAGGTTTTTGGCCAAAAAAGCAATTGGGGTACCATCCATTTGGTCAATCCATAGAACACCTGTTCATAAACCAACGCAATCTTACGGTTAAAAAAACAAATGGAAAAATAGAAAAGTGATTAAAATAAAATAAAAAATAAAAACCTGATTATAAATCAAATAAAATAAGAATACGAAACCACAATTTTTTTTAGATTTTTTTGAAAATATGAAAATAGAAATTAAATCAAATAAAATAGAAAAAAGAGGATTTTGCGATTTTGAGGGTCGAAATCCTTTTGAATTCTATTCTAAAGGAGTATTGTTCTACGATTTTTTCTGAACTTCTGGAAAAAATTCGGAGAAAATCGAAACAGTAGTTTCAAAATTCGACTGATAGGCTGGAAAATTTATTATTGTGCTGCAACCGGAATTGCAACCCTGAAGAAGGAGAAGTAGGAGAAAATATTTTGTGTTTGTGAGAAGAGAGAGACGGAGTAAGGGTTAGAATTGTTAGTCCTATTTATCATCATGAATTAGGTTAGAAGAAAAATAATTATAGTAAAACTATGGACCAAATCAAAGCCCAAAAATCAATTTGTTTTAATTCTAATAAAAATTTAAATCAAACTAATTTAATAACATTGATTTGTTCCCTAAGTTATAAAAAGTGCTAAATATAGGACAAATAAGATTAAAAACTTCTTTTTTTGGATTTTTTAAATATTTTATGATTTTTGGTGATTTTTTTTACTAAAAATGCATAAAAAGTTAAAATTGCTTATTTTAAAAAATGCCTATTTAATTAATACGATAATTAAAAATAAAATGATAAAAAATGATTTTTTTGTGATTTTTTTATATAAATGAAAATAAAATTAAAACCATAGTTAGAAACAAATAAAAGAAAAAAGTGTTAGAAGTGGGATTCGAACCCGAGACTTTGTACTTGCAAGCCTTACCTCCTTACCAATTGCGCTATATTATTTGTTTGAAACAAAAGCTAATTGAAAGTGTATGAAGCATGGGAAATCATTTTGCTATTTATTAAAATATAAATAATTTAAGAGTAAATTATTATATTTTAAAATAGACTTTAAATCGAATATTTATAAAATTCAAGACGTCAATGTGAATGACCTCAAAATTTTATAAAAAATTCAATTTTGAAATAATTTGAATATTTGAATATGGTGGGCAAATTTTGGGGTATGACAGTATGTAAAGTAATTTAACTGTGGGATCCGAAATAAATTGGCTTAAATATATTTTATTGAAAATCACCCGTTTCTGGTTTTGTATCTAATTTAATTTGCTAAAGTTCTAAAATCAACAGAGCGAGAGTTTTAGATTTTAGAACTGATAAAGGTTAAGATCAACAGAGCGAGAGTTTGAGATCTTTAACTGGATAGTAGACATAGAACATCAGTTTTAAGGATGGCGAAAGCGTATTAAAACTAATTAGAATTTATTTATTTTCAAAAAGTGTTTTTAAACCCGACGCGGGACGGCGAGAGCGTACGTTAGGGAATACTAGCATGATCCGAGTCAACAGAGCGAGAGTTTGAGACTAGGAGATTTAAGTAGGTAACGTCTTCATGAAGCGAGCATTTTATTAAATATGATGTTTTCAAAAAGCGTTTCTAAATCTAGTGGGATGGCGAGAGCGTACATTATGAGTTAAGATCGTAGTCTGAATCAATAGAGCGAGAGTTTGAGAGGAGGACTTTTAAATAACATAGTTAGTAAAGATTTTTGATTTAATTAGAATCTGGACAATGGAACTTCGGATCACCTAAGTTAGACGAACTACATACTGATATCCGCTTATTATTATATTTCTTAGAATTAAGATTTTTAGTTTCCATTTATAAACAACCAAAATATCATTAGCCTTAACTTTACATAGTAACTTTAACGGTAGATCGATTTATAGTCCCTGTGGATTCGATATCTTTTAAAACTACACGACACGACTGTGCACTTGCAGTTATCCCGACTAATAGACACGTAAAGTCGCGATCAAATTGAGTGTTGGAAAGGCGGCGTATAGGTAGACGTGGTGTATTGGAATGTGAAACTGGTTTCGGTTTGCTGCATTTGTTGATGCAGATTGGGGCTGAAGGGGCTGGCGGTTTGGTGGGCTGGGTGAAGAGGTTTTTGTGTATTTAGGTTTAGATTCTCTTAGTTTAGACTCAATCAATTTGGCAAGACCAATTGCTTGAGAGATGGATGTGGGTTTATGAATAGCAATTTCATGTTAAATCTCAGGTGTCAAACCTGAAATAAAATAAAACAATTTAAGATAGCCTCATGCGATAAACCAACAACTTGGTTGCCCAATTTTTCAAAAGCGGCTTGATACTCCACAACAGAATTTGTTTGCTTCAATTTGAATAATTCAGCCCGATGGTTTTCAAAAGTAGAAGGGCCAAACCGTAATTCTAACTCTTTTATAAAAGAAAACTAATCCAACAACAAATTATTTTGATGCAGCCAATTAAACCAAGCCAAAGCTTCTCCTTTCATATAAAAGGACATCATAGAGAGTCTATTTTCAGGCGGTAATTAGTAAAAAGTAAAAAATTGATCAGATTGAAATAACCATTATAGGGGATTAGAACCATCAAAAACAGCAAGCTCTAACTTTGGGGTGCGAAAAGGGGGAATTGGGGAATGGGGGAAGGCTGGGTGTATGGAATTTGTTAAGGGAAAAACATGGGAAAGGAGTGGTTGGGGGAAAAAGCTGTTGTCCCAAGTGAAGTAGCAAAATTCTGAGCTATTGAAAAGGGTGGAATATATTGGCTGTAAGGAATGAAGGGAGATGGTTGAGTGATGGGTATTCTAGGGCTAATAGAAATCGTGGGTTGAGTGGGTGGCTGAGAAAAAATTGTGGAATGCCTCGTAGGGGTGTGTGTGGGAGAGATTATGGTGGAAATATTAGATGTGTTCATGGGTGAGGGAGAGGTTGTTTTAGGAATACCTGATAATGAAGCTGCTGTGTGAACAGTGGGTGTAGATTGGTTGGACTTTTGAACTACCAGCTTTGTAAGAATGGACATCATTGAATCATACCTTTTATCCGCAATCTCCCTATCATTATCCATCCGTGTGTTCAGCTGTTGCAGATCCGTGGATGCAAGGGCAAATCGTTCATCAAGCTGAAGTTGGGTCTCTTGTAAGGCATTATTAAGATGAAGGGTTGAAGTTTGTATTGCTGTTTGGACAACTTCATCAATGGTTTCTTTGGAAGATCGATTTGGGGGTTTTAAGGGAGCCATGAGAACAAGAAATGAAAGCACCAATGATAAATAGGGTAGAACAAATATATTACCAAAGTAGGGTTTTCACCATTGAATAACTCACAAAACAACGTTAAAGAAGAAAATAAAATTTTGATTTTTCATTCAATGCTGCTGCCACAATGCATGCTGTCTTAAATACAAACATAACCCTAATGGGTCAATAAACGGGTCAGGCCCAACAAGTAATTAAAAGAAAACTATAAAAGAAAATTGTTATTTGGGCACAAAACCTATCATCTATGTGGGCTGTCTTTTAATGCGATTGGGCCTTCTATCACCATCCTTCTGGGATGAATTAAAATATTTGTTATAAACGATAATCTAAAAAATATAATCATCCTTCTGGGATAAATTAAAATATGTTATAAACGATCCAAAAAATATAACCATAACCATTATTTTGGTATGCGGTAAAATTATTTGTGCCATTCTTCTGGAATGAGAATCTTTTTATGAACATATTACAAATTACAAATTTTTAGATCGATATAACAAAACAATCTTTATAAAATCTTTTGGGGATATTTTAATATTCTTCATGTAATCGTTTGGGATGCATGGAAATCACAATTGATTTATCCTAATATAATAGGTTGAATAACAAATATATTTTATAAAACTAAAATAAACAAAGAAAAATATATCTGAGAGCTTCGTGCTGATAACGTGTTATGAAACTGAATAAAACAATATAAGAGAGAAAGAGAAGAAGAAAATATATTCTATTATTCATATTTTGAGTGTGTCAGATTCTGATACAATATGAGTATTATTTCTTATACATATGTAATAAATGAAAAATCAATCCGAAATCTCCTAATTGATGAACATCCATAATCATACCATTTATAATAGTTTTTGTTTAAATGTTTAATGGTCGTAATTAAAAAAATAATATAAAAATTTATTAGAATTACATTAAATCTTTAAAAATAGAGTCATGTTAACTAGTGTCCCGTAGACATTTTTTAAGGATTTCAAATAAAAAAAGTATTTTTTTAAATAAACTTATGATTTCTACTTTGAATGTATTGAATACAAATATTTATAAGAAAACATTTTTTTATTCTTTAATAAGGTCAATTATTTCAATATCCAATGCATTGAATAAAATATTTTCAATAAAAATATACCATTTTAAATTTTTAATGATCGTTGGCATTTCTCTTAAAAATATTACTACCTCCGGTTCCATTTATAAAAAAAAATTCCATTTTTTAGATACATTGAATAAATAATGTATATGGGCAATATGTTATCTAGGTACATTATTTATTCAATGTATCTAAAAAAGAAATCTTTTCTTATAAATGGGACTAGAGGGAGTATAAAAAAAGATGACTTAATTAAAAAAGTTATATTATATTATAAAAATATTGAAATTAAAAATTATATTAATTAAAAATATTAAAATAATAAAAAACAATAAAAAATTCCTATCCTCGGCAAAAGAGTGACCTAGTCTGTTCATTAAAAAGAATTCAGACTATCCTCGGCCAATGGATGACCGAGCCTCTTTCTCAAATGGAATTTCTATGATTTTAATTTTAAGGGAGATGCTAACTAGTGTTTTTGAAAAAAAATTTAAATGATTAAAGTAGTAATTTTTTTTTAAAATACGTGTATACAATTAATTAAAAATTAAAATATTTACTTTTATAAAATATATATTTTTAATTTAATATTTTTAAAAAGTATTTCAGAGACACCAGTTATCGTGACCTTAAATTGAAAGCAGGACATTTTAAAATTTTTGTTTAAAAATAATTGCAAGGGAGTAAAAAAATCTAGTGGTGTCGACAACAGTAGAATTCTTGCAAGAATCTGTCTCAACGAATAGGGCAGGGACAATTTTGTGATGATTCCATAACAACAAAATAAAAATCCATTGACCATTTGAATTCAAATTATTGTTATTTGTGAGATTCAGACACGAATGATGTTTTTAACTGTGGATGATGATGTAAGGTAGTTTTGGAAGTTGATGAGTCAGATAATTGTCACATGAGAATGGAATGGATAAGATTTATTCACAATTCCAACCAACAACACGTTCTCTTCTATCACAAACAAGATTCTCATTCTATTATTATATTACACAACTTCTTTTTACTATTGCTTTTAAATTAAAATAAATATAAAGTGGGAATAAAATTATTAATAGATAACGCAATAAAAAAAATCTTTTCTATTATCAATTCATTTATATTAAAATTAAAAATATTTATAAATTAAAAGAGATTTTTTTTAACCAATTACTTGGATTCTAGTGGGAAAGGAGTTTCTTTTAAGACTGATCGATCGTTCGAATATTATTTGAGTTCGATTCTTAGTAGAAATAAGACTTGGTCAGGGCCGTCCTCTGAACCACAAATCTAGATTAGTCGGTTCACTATATGAATCGGAACTGTTTGCTAACCAAAAAAATTATTTTTTTTATCAAAATGTTTTTATTATATATTAATTCTTTTTATTTTTTTGGCTTTATACCACCGGTTTAGTCCGGTTCGGGGGCGAGTTCTGGCATCAAGTGGTTCCATCCCCCTCCCGATCGCAGTTGCGGGGGATCGAACCGTGGTTCGATCTACCAAGTCCAGCACCAATCACCACTGGACCAACTATCAATTGTGAATCTGGCCTGCATATGTATTAAAATTGATTAAGATATCTTACTTTTTCATATTTATCATAATTTATTGTTTGGATTGGATATTATCTCCACGTCACCTCTCTCACATCTTTTAAGTCAAAAGAAAGAAAACTCTCACACACCATTTTTCTATATATATCTTACATTATTGCCTCATTATTCTCATCATCCGTTTTCCATTTTCAAACTATCTTTCACCAAATCTCATTCTCCATCTACAACTTATTTTTTTTGCTTTCTCATTATTTTTCTTGGTATGCTTCTCTATTTTCATTCCCTTACTTTTCATATTTAATATTTTTTTCATTCATGGTTCAAAATTCCTAACATGTTTTTTTATAATGTTTTTATGCAGCTAATTGTCACTAAATCAAAGATTTGAATCAAACATGTTGGGAATTTTCAAAGAAAAGTTGGTGAATGCACCAAAAGAGCTTAATAGTCCAGCTTCTCAAAATTCAAACACAAAGAAAGCTAAACCAAGTCATGAAATTCTTAGAGATTTCATGTCATGCAATTCCGAAAATGCCTTCTTCATGACATTTGGAAATGATGCTTTATTGGCCTATTCCCCTTCAAACACACCCTCCATTCATCAAAGGTATGAGGGTATTTTAGGAATCAAATTTCTAAAAAGAGTAAAAGTGCTTATCATATAGATCATAGATATATTGCTAATACAAAATATGTTTCATGTGTCAAATAGGTTGTTTAGTGGTTTGGACAACATATACTGTGCTTTCATGGGAAATCTACACAACCTCAGTCAATTGAACAAACAATATGGACTATCAAAGGGAAGCAATGAGGCCATGTTCATCATCGAGGCGTATCGGACACTTCGCGACCGAGGTCCATACCCTGCTGATCAAGTCCTCAAAGAATTTGAAGGAAGTTTTGGATTTGTGATCTATGATCATAAAAATGAAACTGTTTTTGCTGCATCTGTGAGTCACTTTTTTCTTATAATTAGCCTATGTTGGAAAAAAATCACTTTTTTGGGACTTATTGATTAACAATTGTTGATATTTTTTTAGGGCTCTGATGGGCAAATTGGACTGTATTGGGGTATTGCAGCTGATGGGTCAGTGGTTATTTCTGAAAATTTGGAGCTTGTTAAAGCAAGTTGTGCTAAATCATTTGCACCTTTTCCAAAGGGTATGTAAATATTTTGATTAGCAAAAAATTAGATTTTTTTAATGTGAAAAATTGTATAGGGACTAATAAAATCTAATGTATAATATTCGAATTTTCAGGGTGTTTGTTTCATAGTGAGCATGGATTGTTGAACTTTGAGCATCCAACAAAGAAGATGAAAGCAATGCCTAGGATTGACAGTGAGGGTGTTATGTGTGGAGCTAACTTCAATGTTGACTCTCAGTCAAGGAATCAGATGATGCCGCGTGTTGGGAGTGAAGCTAATTGGTCTACTTGGGGACAAACATAACTACTTGTGTCATCATAAATAATAACCTAAGTTTATTTAGTTTTTTGTTTGTGAAGTGCAACTTGATAGTATGATGAGGGGAGAGCTTGTTTGCATTTATTAGTCCTTTTGGGATATCTTGTTTGGTTTCATTGTTTTGTACATTTTTGTGATTTAATGTTGAGCAATGAGTATTTCTGATGATTTCCAATCTAAATAACATGAAGTTTTTAGTTTTGACTTGTGCATTTCAGTGTTATGCTGGTTAGACAAAACTGATATAGTTAGCCTAAGTTAGGCCAAATTCATTCTCTTGCACTGCAACAACTGATCTCACGCGCCCAATAAAATTGTACTAAATATAACCATTGCTTATCCTAACAAGTGGTGTAAAACTCTTATTATGCAAGAGACACTAATGGCAGAAAAAGCACATCAACCATCAAGTTTTTGAAGAATCCTATAATACATGGCAAATACAAGCATATTGATGTCAGATTCTACTTCCTAAGGGATCTCACAAGAGATGGAAGGGTAGAAGTGTCCCATTGCATATTCGAAAGGCAACTTGTAAATGTGATGACCAAACCTCGGAAGCTAGAATCATTGTGCATATTGAGATCAAGACTTGTGGTGTGTGACTCGATTGAGATTAAATAGTTTTCTATTTTGATTGTATTTGTTAATTGTATGTTTAATCTGAACATTTCTATAGAGTTTGATGTAAAAATTCCTTTTTAATTTCAGCTTATACAATTTCTTGTGCCTTTATAATGTTGGAGTATATCTTCTAACATTGGTGTTGTTGCATGGTCAATTATATATTGCAATAAAAATTAATTGTTTCAAAAGAAAGGTTGAAGATATTGATGATACAAATGTAACTTCAAATGTAATATGCGTAATTTATAATAGATAATGTTGACAATAATTTATATAATATTTAGTTTTTCTATTGTCATGTTTACTAAATTTTACATAAGTGATCTTGATTATAATTTAAAAATTTAGAAACCTAAGTTGAGATACTTGCATGTTTTAAGGTCTATAAATAAATAACTCAAGCATTTTATCCAAAAATTGTTTTATCTTCATAAACCTTGCAGTACATAAGAGACATACACAACTCTTCCTTCCACTCATCATTTGTTCTATGAAGTAAACCACCTTCACTTGCAACATCAAAGTGTTATGAAGAGTTTAATGGCAATGAAATGTCTTGATGACAACTAGAGCTAGTTTTTTTCTTTGCTCCAACAACAGTGACTGCATAAAACACAACACTTCTCACTGTCAGGTAAATCTACACCTCTTCTTCCCTGTACAATTCGAGTCGGCATTTTATTTTCATTCAGTTTCTTTCTATACTTAACCACAATCACGAGTTTCTTCCCTCAAACAAGAAGAAACTCGTGTCTATATCTCTTCCCTGTACAATTCTAATTGCTTCTTTTTTATCTATATTTAGTTTCTTCAGTTAACCACAATCATGTGTTTATTCCCTCAACCAAGAAGAAACTAACATGGTGACAATTTTGTAATGAAGCCAGCTATACAACTCGAGTCCATCTTCCGCCACACATTGGACAGCCATACGCCCAGCGGCTCACCCACCAACTCTTGAGGTCATCTTGACTAGGAAGGTTGGTGGAAGATGAGGAAGCAAAAGCAGAAGTCTGCCGCAAACATCTTATGCACTGCACCATACAGCAGTTAAAAGAAGAATCAGAAAAAGAAGCAGATCTATTATATTATCCCGTAAGTAACAATACACAATGGTGGTGGTGGGGGGTAGTGTTTCTATTGCATATGAGTGTCTATATATGTGAATGTAGACATGTCGAAGAACGAAAATAGAATAATATCCAATTGGAGGCAGAAAGAAGAATAAGAAGTGTCTTTTCAGTAATTTTCAAGCATCATCAATAGAATAACTTTATTTACAAATTTGATCTTGGTTGAACACATTAACAATTTTGACAAAACTAAAGTTTTCAGTTAACATCAAAGCTTCCGTCGGTTGGTACTTAGCAATATATCTTCTATCTATTGGTAGGGATATATACTGAGAGAAAAATGCACTGGCTATATTAGAGATTAACGGAAAATCTTGGACGGTACTTAATAACAACCAAAAAGCACTTGTTAGTTAATATGCGTACACACTGACTAGAAAAACAAAAATGAAAAAACTGTACAAGACTTTCTTTCATACCTTGTACCAGACCCCTTCAAGGCCAGTCTTCCATGATGCAGTAACAACATCTCTTCGAGATCCCATAATACCAAGATAAGCTCCCAGACTCTCTGAAGTGTTCAACCCAAAAGCTGCATCTCGTTCAATCATCCTGCGCTTCCTTGGCAACAAGCCATTGGCTTCATAATGGATATCATTGTTTTCCAATGAACTGGAATCAAATGGATACAAACTAACTAGTCTTGGTGCATCATTTGCATCATCCTCATCATCTAGATCAGTCCAAGGCCCACCAAACGAATTCTGTCGGTACCACTCTTCTGCTGGAGGATTGAGATCTAGCTCGCGTAGTAGAAGACCACCGGCATCTGCACTTCTAGGGCGAGGCATGTTCTGCATAGCCATTTTTTATTTAATTTTGGGGCAGGCGTCACTCTTAGGAAATTTAGCCACTCAGTCCAAGGAAAGAAACAGATCTTAATTCACCCAAATGAAATAAAACAAACAAAAACATGTATTTTATCAAGAGTTCAATATTCATACATTTTAACTGTTCCTAAGTAATCTAAAACAGTATGCTTTATCATTAATTGAAAAACAACATGCTAGTTAAAGAAAGACAACCGAGCCCCTTACCAACCCTATTTCATTCATTTCTATCATTCTTACATCATATTTTCAATTCATGAATTGAGTGGCATATTAACCTAGTGGAAATAATACATCATGCTTGTGAAAGAAAACCCATAACTAGTTCCATACTTCCATTTGTTTACCAGACACACTAACTTTGAAATGAGAAAACAGAAAATTACCTGCATATGTGGGCCAATGGATGCTTCCAGAATATCTGGCAGTACAGTGTAGTTCCCATCAATATAATGCAGCCGAACCTGAATGTTGCTACTCCCCACTTGAGAAACTGGCAAGGGGTGCTGCAGACTAGAAGTTCGGCGACAAAGGTCCATAACTACTAGAAAAAGAACCTTGACCTGCATTACAAGTGCTTTAAAACCTCAAGTGAAACTAACAGTTCAACTGTTGTAAGCAAAGGAATAAATTGCCATGGTTTCCAAACATTTATGTCAGTCACAAATAACAAAAATAAGATATTTTAGACAAGTTGTAACAAAGTTATACCTCTTCAAAAGTATACCCCTGACCTGCATTTCCAGTACCAAATCTCAAACGCCCTAGATACTGTTCTTCACCCCCTCTTGACCTAGGCCCAAGCAGAACTCGCCCTGTCTGACTGTCATCTGACCTACCCACACTTGACACCGGTTTTGCAATCTCCTCCACCTTGTCAGGAACAGAAGCATTAGGTTGAGGCTTTTGTGTATTGTTATCGGCAGTTCTCTTCGCACCACTCATATAGCGGGGAAGTTGTGATCGTCGAAAGAAAAAGCAAAAGAGCAAAAGTTGGCATAATCTATGAAGGAAATGACAGTCCCCCATAAGTCGAACTGCGGGTGTTCCAGAAAAAGTTTCTCCATTCATGCTTATTGGCATAAAGGACGAAGGACCGCTGATGGGGGGATTAGGAGTCGGATTGGATACTCCAGAAGTGTTGCTAATCTTGGCAATAGCCCCTTGCACTAAATCTTTCATCTCTGTGCTTCCACTAGAACTGGTGGTCCCATTTTCACCTCCTGGACAGTGTTATTTTTGCCTTTATTTGATACGTAAAATAAAAAATAATGCTGATACTCAAGGAAATTAAAATATTCAATGTAAATAAATTTTATTCACAATGAAAAGCAAAAGGCCCAAAACTTTGCTTCTAGATAGATTCAATACATTTATACAATTTATCAATCAAAATCTAACAAACTACACAAAAAGAACAATCAAAGCCTTTTTTCAGTTATATGGATTCTGTTAGAATTCTTATTTTTTCATGAATGTAATGAGAGAATTCTCAATTGAATTCTATAAATTTCTATTTTTGCATTTCTTAATTTTGATTACAAAGGATTGAGATCTATTTATAGAACCAAGGATCTCAACTGAGTTAGTTACAAGTCTCCTAAAGTCTAGGGATTAGTTTCCTAATCCTAAAATCTAGGGAATAGTTTCCTAGATTTTAGGAGTTAGTTAGGGACAGTTAGATAGACTATAGTACTGAGCAGCTAGTGCACAGTATTT
Source organism: Vicia villosa (assembly GCF_029867415.1). Lineage (NCBI taxonomy): Eukaryota > Viridiplantae > Streptophyta > Magnoliopsida > Fabales > Fabaceae > Vicia > Vicia villosa. Next base: position 234,278,436 of record NC_081180.1, on the reverse strand, counting down.
ACAAAGTGGACTGGTTAATACCAGTTCCTTTAATAGGATCAAACTACACATCATCAATCAAATAATGCCAAAGTGTGCTACTAAGAATCATCTCTGCTGCTGATCGACCATTAAATTCAAATCGTTCTTAATGGTTTAACTTAGTTTTCTATTGTAAGAAATATCTATTAATAATAAACAATATATCATATTGTTGCAGACCTACCCTGACTTGTTGCAGGAGCTGTTGAATTTTGGGCAGGACCAGTGACCTTATTCCGGTTGCTTCCAGTCCCCACAGTCACACCATGACTAGCCAGTGTATGACAATAACTTGCATACCGCCGCAACCGTGTGATAAAATGTGAAGCCAGATCAAGAACTGAATCAACATAGGCCTACATAATATCGAAACAATTATGAGATTTATATACATATAATAGGTAGGTAGGTATATTTATCTACATGATGTATTAAATATGCAACAACATAAGTTCTTTTACATGTACCATGATGTTAGGACATCTAGGCATATTCTACAAGAAAGTGGGTCCATGAGGGAGAAAATGGAAGTTTGTTAGTGAGGTGGCTTGTGGGATATGAGATTCTGTTAGAGGGGCATTATACATACACGAGTAGGAGGGTGTAAGGGCATTGATAAATATTGCTAGAGTTGGTCCGGAGAGTTTTCTCCCTGGTTATGAGCTTTGCTCTGGAATAGGAGTAAGACTCCTCTGGTTTATCGCTTGCATTGTTTTATTTACCATTGTAGAGCCTTTGAGCTCCTTTTTCAGTCAATAATAAACAATTGTTTTCCTCTTTGGATTTCTGGGTTCAACAGCTATAAACCATGCAGTTAGCAACTGTCAACTGCTGCAGCAGAAAATTGTGCCAAAATAACTGTAAACAAACAAACAAACCTGAATACATGGAATTAGTGCAGGTTCAACAGCTACTGCTTTGGGACCAATACTGGATAATGCCTCAGCAGATACCTGCCATGGATCAGGCACTAAAGCTGAAGGGTCATTTAAAGCAGACTCAATTCCCTTTCCGAGCATATCCAACAATAACCTAGCTTGCATATCCAGAACCACTGCCCTGACCTCTTGAGCATTTGATCCTTCAAGTAGCCTACACTTTATTCGGTCTAGACTCTGCAATCATACAAAACATGGTTGTGTGTTAAGCCCTGAAAGCAGCATCAATAAGCCATTTCCATAAGCATTAAGACACTACAGCAATAAACCAGAAAGCTAAAATGTAAAGTTAATATTTAACAATATAACGAGACATTGTGATTGTTGAAATATATATGAAAGCCATAGAAAGGGGTTGGTGAAACTTTATTTGTCCCTCAGAGATTAAAGTGTCACCATATTAAGACCCTTTTACTTCTTGGTTTCCTACTTTCATTTCCACCAAAAAGAATAAACCTTATAGACGATACATTCTAGAAACTTTTGAAAATGGGTTTTTAAAAAAAGATCCAACAACCAAACCTTATCCATTTAAGTGGGGTCGGTTACATTGACCAAATTCTGCCATAATGTTCTATCTAATACCATGTTTCTATCCAATTCGATAATTTAAAAAATGCCGATAACATGTTTTTTCAGTGTTTTAAAAAACGCAATCTCCTTTCATCATCTCTCTACCATAATTATTCACTTCAGTAGCCTTTTCATCCATGGCCTAATAAAATGAAAATTGAAAATACTTTTAGAATGCAAACAGGCCCTATGTTCTTCAAAAGACTACTCATTAAATTAGACATTCAAAGATCTAAAAATGTCACAAAGTTAGCCATTTTACTTCAGCCATTTAGCTTTTGTATGGATAAATCTCGAAACAAATGTGCATCTTTGAAGGACCAATGTGATGAAATTTTTTGGAGGACTGAAATGGTGACACTATAATGTTTGACAGACTAATTTAGTAATAAAAATCTAATTTGACAAAAACCTAATCTTTGGAGGACCAATTGAGGTTTTAGTAGTGTTATGTTAGTAGACCTCCAATTACTAATGTGTATGTTAGGCGTAGGCCCAAAGGCCAAGTAAGTTAGGCCCAAATGATTTAGTTAGATGTCAAGTATATAAGTAGAATAAAGAATGAGAAAGGCTATCATTCAGTTTGTATTTGGTTGGGTTGGTTTGGGAGAGACTAGGCTCTCTAATCCTAGAGGTTATTTACAGTTAATTGTGTAAGTATATCTGCTGTTGCAGTTTGTAACTGCTACTGCAGGAAGTTATTTCCTGTATAACTGCCATAAAGTACTCTAATGGTGTGTATTATTATTCCCTTAATTGTCAATACTATTCAGAATCTATCATTGGTATCATAGACAACGATCCTTGGCACTAGTTTATGGTCCACACGCGCCGCCAAATGGAAGCAAGATTGGAATTTTTGGAAAGGGCATATGAAGGTTTTGTTGCAACCAGAGAAGAGATTCATGAGTTGCGCAATCTGATGGAAACTGAAAAATATGAATCGCAGCGCCGAATTGATGAACTACTCGAAACTGTCCGCGGTCTCACTATCCGAAATGACAACATAGGTAATGGTACCCCTGTATTTGGACAGAATCTCCGCAACCATGATGACAAATGGAGAAAACTTACAATTCCCATTTTCGAGGGTGAAGACGCTTTTGGGTGGATTAATCGTGTTGAACGCTACTTTGATTTAAGGGGTGTAACTGACGAGGAAAAGGTACAGGCTGCCATGATAGCAATGGAAGGAAAAGCACTCACTTGGTATCAATGGTGGGAATTTTGTTCCCCCTCACCATCTTGGGATGATTTCAAGGCTGGTTTGATCAAACGGTTTCAACCGTCAATGCTACAAAGTCCCTATGAACTGCTCCTCAGCCTTAAGCAAATGGGATCGGTGGAAGAGTATCGGGACAAGTTTGAATTGTATGCTGGCCCACTTAGAAGTGTAGAACCAGATTATCTTAAAGGGATTTTTCTCAATGGAACCTCAAAATCTCATGGCTGTCCGTACTAATGCTGCCAACGTTGTGGAGGTGCTTATTCAATGGAAGGACTTACCAGCATTTGAAGCAACATGGGAAGCTTTTGAGGTCATCAACCAACAATTTCCTGATTTTCACCTTGAGGACAAGGTGAAACTTTTGGAGGGGAGTATTGTTAGTAGACCTCCAATTACTAATGTGTATGTTAGGCGTAGGCCCAAAGGCCAAGTAAGTTAGGCCCAAATGATTTAGTTAGATGTCAAGTATATAAGTAGAATAAAGAATGAGAAAGGCTATCATTCAGTTTGTATTTGGTTGGGTTGGTTTGGGAGAGACTAGGCTCTCTAATCCTAGAGGTTATTTACAGTTAATTGTGTAAGTAGATCTGCTGTTGCAGTTTGTAACTGCTACTGCAGGAAGTTATTCCCTGTATAACTGCTATAAAGTACTCTAATGGTGTGTATTATTATTCCCTTAATTGTCAATACTATTCAGAATCTATCATGTTATGAAATGAAAATGCTACTGACAAGCATTTGCTACAGGATACATATTCCAACTAATATTATATTCATAAAAAACTATCAACAACTTCATAAATACATGCGAAACAACAGAAAATAATAAAACACAGCCTGGAGTTAAAGACAGAGATATATAACTAAGCAAGCTAATGGTGATAGTTTATGGAAATATACATGACAATACTGTTGTCTGTGCTGAGCAGTAGGAAGGGAATGGAAATCCGCATCTAAGACTGCAATAACACTGTTAAGTGAAACTGAAACCAAATGAAATAAAAACCTCATTAGCATACAGAATCAGTTGACAGTAGCAATTATGCAGCCACAATATAGAGTGCATGAAATAGACTAAATTGTAATGTCCATTCATTCTGATTTTTTGGCACAAATTTCAAGTGAAATAAAAAACACTGTAGCAAGACTAAATAGTTAGCAACTCTAATTTTCCAGGCACAAACACCAATAAAACACAAAAAATAGTAGCAAGACTTAACAATTTCAGTATCCTTACCAATACCATCCTCAGCAGCACTTTGTGCACAACCAACAGCATCCCACCAATCAATTCCAACCAAAAGGCTCCACCAGAACCTGCTTTTCCAAACAGATGTTAGAAGAGAAATAAACCGTTGTCCAAAAAACACAAATCACAACTTTCAGTAAATTTATGGGCATATTAAGAAAGAATGAACATGCTGCATCCTAAAGCATTTTAAGCAATCACCTTTCAGCAATTTCACATTCCCAAGTTGAAGAGTTTGCTTTCACTTGACCAATTGGAATAGCAGGAGGAAGAACCCGGATTATTTTCAATATGGTCTGACCCTTGCTTGTGTCATGCCATACAGAAGCTGAACAACAGCTTGTTGCAGAAAAAGCAGGAGCAGCAATTGCAGCTCCAACATCAATCTGATAGTTGGCTAAAGGTGCAAAATTTAAGCTAGAAAAAATGTGGACTCCGCCCCGAAGAAAAGCAATAGCCATTTCACCACCCTGAGCTGAGTAAACAACTCGTGAGAGTGCCCTAATATCAGTTGGAAGATCAAAAGCATTGACCTTTTCCCCTTTTGACTTATCAAAACCAGACTCAGATGCCTTTTGAACATTAGCATTCATTCCGACTGGAGGTGTTTGATGATTCTTGATATCATTTGTTTGTGGAATACTCATATCCACTTTGCATTGCCAAACATCTTGCATAGGAGGCTTTCCATCAATACTTGAAGTAGGGTTTTCAAATATTGGATGGAAGACAACAGGCTGCAACGATGATTCCCAGCGTTGCACTCTCCACCCTGTGATTGATGGTCCCTCATCTAGGTCAAAAGGGGACATGTACTGCCCTGCAGAGATAATGCTCAATGATCAGTGCACAAGAAACCCCAGGCAAAAAATTCCGACGAACATGAATCACAGGCAGTATCATTACAATATGTAGAAGGCTAGATAAGTGCATGGGTCCTACTGATATATCACTCAAGTTGGTCTCAAAAGGAATGCCAGGTTGCACTAGGATGATATTCCAAGAGCAGAAACACCAGTAGTGAGAGGGAATATGTCACATAGTATCATTTGATATTCAAATTTTGTATCCTGTATTGAGGATACTGAAGCCCTATTGCTTCGTAGCTGATTAATTTTATTCAAAGGAGAAGTAGTTTTGATGATCAATTTGCTGGTTTCATATAAAAAGACGTACAGAAAAATATAGACATCTCAGGCTTTAATTAAAAATTAGTCGCGATCTTTTACTGGATATCATTTTATTCAGATTAGCGCTATTTGGGTTTTTAGCATTACATCTTCTCTGTAATTTAATGGTTCATCAATTGATTAAGTGAAAATAATAGGTTTACACATAAATGGTTTTAAAATCTTAAACAGCTTAACAAAATATGGGAAAAATAAGGCTTCACAGATCTTAGTGTCATTCAATAGGAATCACGTATAAATACTGGTAAGATAATGAGGAACGTAAATAATAATGTACAGATAATATAATGAAATTGAGGGGGGGATTAAGTGCATACCCTCAACTATCACAACAGCTAACACAGAACCGCCATGAATCGGATCAAAGGCTACTGCTGATATACCAGAACCCCATGCAGGGGTTGCTGCAGATTTAGCTGCCGCTTCAGGACTCATATATGCTGAAAAATTTGAAACTGGTGAGCAGTAAAGTCGTATAGATTCACTAAGGTTTTGGTTTGTTTGGTTTTTCCCTTTTTTTTCTTCAGATAACAGATAATCTTGCCAACTAAATAAATATGCAGCTAAAGGTGCAAAACCACTCCAGTTGGGTGGGCTACGAGGTGGGACACCATTATTAATACTTGTCTTTGGAGTTAATAGGAAACCACTTCCAGACCCAGGCATAACCTCCCATACAACAATGGTAGATGGATTGACAAATGGCACAGCGGCTACATGCATAATACCACTTTCTGTAATGATAGCATCACCAGCCACAATGCCTCTGGGCCCACAACCCAATTGTCCTTTTCTAGTGGAAAACCATTTGGGTGATGTTGCATTCTGACTAGGAGGCCATTGTGACCAATGAAGTTGAACTAAGCCTGATGAGAGTACAGAACAGACACAGAAAAAATTGGGCCATCTAGCTGAAATCAAAACAACTATGTGTTAAACACACAAGCATCTTACAATTTAATACATAGTTCTGCACTATTAATTAAAACAGAAAAGGCGAACTTATAAATAAATGATCAAGCAAATAACACAAAAAGCAGTCATACATGTGAATACAAGATTACACTCAAAGAGGTTTTTGATTTATGGCAAACTCAAATGAGCATTCAAACAACAAGGAGGAATCAGAAAAGCAAAGCATTTGATCACTCATGAAAGCACAAGGTGATCCATTATGTATATAAGTCGACTCAACACAAGCGGGACATGAAAAATGCAGAAAATCAGCAGTTAGGTCGACCTACTGTCAACCTAGGTCGACCTAAAATGAAGGAAAATCCATATACCTCTGCTAGGTCGACTCACAGACCATTTAGGTCGACTCAAAATGAAGAAATCTTCACATCAGTCTGCTAGGTCGACCTACATGGCAACTAGGTCGACCTAATCTGTGAAAATGTCCCCAGAATGCATCAGAAGAGGATTCTGGTCGACCTACTCCTTCAACAGGTCGACCTAACTGGGAGAAAAATTCTGCAAGCTCTGTTAGGTCGACCTAAGCACTACAAGTGGTCGACCTAACTGATCAAGAAAGTTCAAAAATCAGTTTTTCTTGGTTCTAACTGTTATGCAATCATATATATTGTGCAAGGGTAATTATTCAAGCAACACCAACGACTGAAAGATACACAAACGCTTCTCATCTTCGTTCTTCATCATCTCCAACACAATTACACATAATCATTCTTGCGTTGCGGGTTAGTGATGAGTTCGATAACGTCCATGGAACGGAATTGAAGATTCCTAGTGGGTGAAGGTTTGTGGGGTTTGTTGGTGAATAAAATCTGCGGGTTTTGTCCTCCACGACGGGTGGTTCTTGGGGGTTTTTATCAAGAGGCGTTCATTGAGGATTCGGCTGAGTGTAACGATTGAGGAACGGGGAGTTCAAGGAATCAAGACACTGCAGAAGGGAATCAAAGTGAAGCTCTTGGATAACCTTGATCTGGCTCAAGATTAAGGGGGAAGAAGATTCAAAGGATCGACATAATTGGTTTATCGTTTATCGCTTTGTTATCTTCTTTGTATATACTACTTTCAACATTAATGAAAGATTACCCAATTTCAATTTGGAATTGGGGGCAGACGTAGTCGTAGCGAGGACGATCGACGAACTGCCTAAACAAATATCGTGTTCTTGTCGCTTTTACTTTCTCTTTTACTTTCTGTTCATAATTGGTTATAAGTGCAAAATTGATCAACGATTCGAGTGTTAAAATTGTGAATTAAAGTTCTGCACAAACATCACAATTCACCACAACTTGAATCACTATCAATTTGAACCTATCACCAAGTGTTTGTGTTTTTGCTTAATCCAATCTTACTGCATTGCAAATCAAAGTTGTCAATCTAGAAGTTAATTGGATTTCAGTTGTTAAACGTATTGGTTAGCTATCATATTACTTCACCATCAATTCCACTTACTATTTGGTTTTGAAACACATACGACCTTTGCAATAGCGGTCCAGAATAGACGCAAGTCGATTCAGAACCGCTTTCGCTCAAGTCTGTAGAAAAATCTGTAAAAACTTAGTGAGATCTATTCACCCCCCCCTCTAGATCTATAGGCCAGCGTCTAACAAGTGGCATCAAGAGCTCTGGTTTATTCCGTGCTACGTGAAACACTTATTGGAAAGATGGCTTCTGGACCTAAAGGGGCTCATAATAGAGCTCCAGTTTTCAACGGAGAAAACTACGGCTATTGGAAGGATTGTATGTGTGTCCATATCAATGCAATTGATAGGAACATCTGGACAGCTATTGTCAATGGTCCATTTCAGATCACTATGACAAATGCAGCTGGTGCAGTTGTTCCAAAACCAGAAGATACTTGGAATGCTGAAGATGAAAAGAAATATGCATACGATTGGAAAGCGAGAAACATTCTAATCTCAGCTCTAGGAGTTGATGAATACTATCGCGTTTCCCATTGTAGATCAGCTAAAGCTATGTGGGACACATTGCAAGTTGCCCACGAGGGAACGGATGATGTCAAACTAGCTAGGATCAATACGTTAACTCAAGAGTTCGAACTTTTCCACATGGAAGATGGTGAAACCATCGAAAGCATGCAGAAAAGATTCGTTCACCTGAAAAATCGATTAAACTCTCTTGATAGACCTGTTTCCAATGCAGTTGCTACTAACAAAATCTTAAGGTGTTTGAACAGGGAATGGCAGCCCAAAGTTACAGCAATTAAGGAAGCAAATGATCTCAACACTTTAGACATTACCACTCTCTTTGGTAAACTAGAGGAACATGAACAGCATCTTAAATGCCTTGACATGCATGAGAAGAGGACAAAGAAAGAAAAGAACATGGAGAAAGAGGTAGAGAAGAAGTCAATAGCTCTAAAAGCTTCGAGCTCCAAGACCTCAAAACGAGAGCCAAAGGATAGTGACACAAGTGATGACGAAGACTCCGATGATGAGGAAATGGGACTGTTTGTGCGAAGATACAACAAATATCTAAAGAAAAATGGAGCAAAACATTCCGACAAAGGATTGATCAACTATAGAAAGCAATCAAACATGTTCAAACAAGATGACGACAACAAAGGAAAGATCAAAGGTCTTTGCTTCAATTGTGGGAAAGCCGGTCACTACAAACCGGATTGTCCATACCTTAAGAAAGAAAAGGAGAAGAACCAAAGCAAAGGTCATAACAAATCTAAAAGAGCTTACATAGCATGGGAAAGTGATTCATCTAGTGAAAGCTCGTCAAGCGATGAAGAAGAATCAGCAAACCTATGTCTCATGGCTCATCAAAACAAGAAAAAGAAAGCTGTAAGTCATCTTAAACCTGAACTCGTAGATAAGGTATCTCATTCTCAACTAAAACTTGCTTTTGAAGAATTACATAGAGATGCAATTAAAGCTTTCAAACTTTTGGCCTCAAATAAGAAAATATTTTCATACCTTGAATCAAAAGTTGAGAAAACCGAAAGGGATATGGAAGCTTTAAAACAATCTATGCTAGACATTCAAAAGGACAAAGTTGAATTAGATCCTACATCATGGTTTGGTTGTGAGACATGTCACATTTGGCAAAAAGAAGTAAGAGATCTAAAAGCCAAGTTAGACAAGGCTCTACAACCAAAAGTGACTTTTGCGGTTGATCCAAACAAGTTCAAAAGATCGTATACTCCTTTATATAGTAAATACACTTTTGTACCAAAAGTATCAACTAGCAAAACTCCATATTCTCATCATATTACCTGTCATTATTGTTGCAAAAAGGGACATACCATTGAAAAATGCAAATTTAGGAGAATTTTAGTTCCTAAAGGAGTATTTCAATGGTTGCCTAAGTGCAACAAATTGTGTACTCACTACCAAGGACCCAATGAAAATTGGGGACCTCCCTCTTTAAATTAATCTTGCAGGAAAAGTGTCTTGACATTGCCGAAAGGTTGTGGTTCCTTGATAGCGGATGTTCAAGACACATGACTGGAGACCTATCTCTTTTCGTTGAGTTTCAAGCAAAGAAAAAGGGGTATGTCACCTATGGAGATAACAATCGTGGAGCCATACTTGGTAAAGGAAGTGTTGGTAACCCTTCTACCACTACTATAACTGATGTGCTGCTAGTAGAAGGTCTTAAACATAATCTTTTAAGTATAAGTCAATTGTGCGACAAAGATTTTAAAGTAATGTTTACAAATTCTGGATGTACAATAGAACATACTAAGAAAAGAGACATTATGTTTAAGGGCTTAAGAGTAAACAACATCTACATGCTAAACTTGGATGAGGTATCTAAGTCTAGTACCAAATGTCTAGTTGCTCTAGGCGATGACTCATGGCTTTGGCATAGACGTCTCGCCCACATAAATTTTGACTTACTAAATAAAGTTGTCTCAAAAGATTTAGTAATCGGCTTACCCAAAATGAATTTTTCAAAAGATCATCTATGTGATGCTTGTCAAAAGGGAAAACAAACAAAAATCTCTTTTAAATCAAAGAACGTGGTTTCAACATCACGCCCTCTTGAACTACTTCACATGGATCTCTTTGGCCCTTCAAGGACTAAAAGCATAGGTGGAAACACCTATGGTTTTGTCATTGTCGATGATTACTCGAGATTTTGTTGGACAATCTTTTTACCTAGTAAGGATCAAACTTTTCCAGCCTTTACACAATTTGCAAGATTATGTCAAAACAAAATGAACAACAAAATAGTTGCAATTCGAAGTGATCACGGTGGAGAATTTGAAAACGTTTCTTTTGAAAAATACTGTGATAAACATGGAATTGAGCATAACTTTTCAGCTCCTAGAACACCTCAACAAAACGGAGTAGTTGAACGTAAAAATCGTGTTCTAGAGGAGCTGGCAAGAACAATGCTGAATGAGGGTAATCTACCAAAGTATTTCTGGGCTGACGCAATTAGTACAGCATGTTATGTTTTGAATAGGATAACAATACGTCCTATACTGAACAAAACTCCCTATGAATTACTAAAGGGTAGAAAACCAAATGTATCTCATCTCCATGTATTCGGTTGCAAGTGTTTTGTTTTGAACAATGGTAAGGATAATCTTGGCAAATTCGATGCTAAAGCTGATGAGGGCATATTCCTTGGTTACTCACAATCTAGCAAAGCATATCGAATATATAATAAGAGATTACTTATAGTAGAAGAGTCAGTACACGTTTCTTTTGATGAATCTTATGCAAAATATGTCGAGAAAGGTCTTTCATTTAATGGTGCAGGCCCATCCACTGAAGACATTGTCAAGGATAAGGAAGATGAGGATGAGAGTATTGTAAAGAAAGATGCTGAGAGAGAGAAAGATGAGTCTCACAATGAAAATGAAAAAGAAAGCATCTCAAACAATGAAGAACTTCCCAAGGCCTGGACAAACGTGAAAGACCATCCAATTGACAATATAATAGGAGACATCTCAAGGGGCGTTACAACACGCTCAAAGATAAGTAACTTCTGCCATCATTTTGCTTTTGTTTCACAAGTTGAGCCGAAAAACGCTAAGGACGCATTACTTGATGAGCATTGGCTAATGGCCATGCAAGAAGAATTAAACCAATTTAAACGGAATGATGTTTGGGACTTAGTCCCTCATCCGGGAGATCATCAAGTAATAGGCACTAGATGGGTTTTTCGTAACAAACTTGATGAAAACGGTGTTATTACTAGAAACAAAGCTAGATTAGTTGCTCAAGGTTACAATCAAGAGGAAGGTATTGATTATGAAGAGACATACGCTCCTGTAGCACGTCTCGAAGCTATTCGCCTTTTACTTGCTTATGCTTGTTCTAAAGACTTCAAACTATTCCAAATGGATGTTAAGAGTGCCTTTCTAAATGGCTATATAAATGAAGAAGTCTATGTTGCTCAGCCACCCGGCTTTGAGAATTACATGTATCCAACTCATGTTTATAAGCTGAAACGTGCTCTATACGGTCTTAAACAAGCCCCTCGGGCTTGGTACGAACGTTTGAGCAAATTTCTCCTTAGTCAAGGGTACTCTAGGGGTAAAGTTGATACTACTCTCTTTATTAAAAGAAAAGATAAGGATATTCTCTTAGTCCAAATTTATGTAGATGATATTATATTTGGGTCCACTAATGCAAAACTTGTCAAAGACTTTTCTAAGCTTATGCAGAGTGAATTTGAGATGAGTCTCATGGGTGAGCTAAATTTCTTCCTTGGCCTACAAATCAAGCAACTCAGTCATGGAACGTTTGTGAATCAAACTAAATATTGTACGGAGCTGCTCAAAAGATTTGGAATGAGTGAAGCAAAGGAAATTGACACACCTATGGCAACAAATACAAATCTAGACAAAGATGAGAAAGGTAAAGAGGTTGACGTGAAATTATACCGAGGTATGATAGGTTCACTATTGTATCTTACTGCTTCAAGACCAGACATTATGTTTAGTGTGTGTATGTGTGCAAGATATCAATCTTGTCCAAAAGAATCTCACTTGAAAGCTGTCAAAAGAATTCTGCGATACTTACGTGGAACTACTACATATGGCCTATGGTATCCAAAAGGAAATGAGTGTCATTTGGTAGGATTCTCCGATTCAGATTTTGCTGGCTGCAAATCCGATAGAAAAAGCACTAGTGGAACGTGTCATCTATTCTCAAACTCATTAATAAGTTGGCATAGTAAGAAACAAGTATCGGTTGCATTATCCACTGCTGAAGCAGAATATGTAGCTGCTGGAAGCTGCTGTGCACAAATATTATGGCTCAAGCAACAACTTCTTGACTTTGGTATTAAGCTTGATCACATACCTATCATGTGCGACAACACAAGCGCCATAAACTTGAGTAAAAATCCTGTCTTACACTCACGTACCAAACATATTGAAATAAGGCATCACTTTCTACGAGATCATGTAGAGAAAGGAGACGTTACTTTTGAACATGTAGAAAGCAAGAAGCAACTAGCTGACATCTTCACCAAACCGCTAGCAACGGAGCAATATTTCAACATTCGTAGGGAATTAGGGATACTCGATATCTCTAATTTGGGCTAATTACGTTTGTTTTCTCTTAATATTATTTCTTTACTTTATGTATATATCTATTTGTCTTGCTAACAATTTTTTTAGCATAAAGGTAGCTCATCATCAAGCCAGGCGTCATATTGAAAAAGCGGTAACGCAATTGGTGTTCACTTCCAAAAATATTATTGATACTATAATATGCTATCAATTAACACGCTTATAGTGACCTCATGCATAAAAACTGCTCCTGCTCACATATGTGTCTCATTCTACCATTAACTATCTTTTACCTACTATACTATACATGCTAGCATTATTATCTATGGTTCTCTTGTTACTCTTCCATTCTCCTGTTTTCTCTTTTTGATGTTGACAAAGGGGGAGATAGATGCTGAGCGTACGGGGGAGCTTTGTTGAGAGATTGCCTTGGTGAGAGATAGATGCCGGATGTACGGGGGAGCCTTTTGAGTCCTTGTCACTTACTACCAAAGCTTTTGAGTATTGGTTTGCCATCATCAAAAAGGGGGAGTTTGTGAATACAAGATTACACTCAAAGAGGTTTTTGATTTATGGCAAACTCAAATGAGCATTCAAACAACAAGGAGGAATCAGAAAAGCAAAGCATTTGATCACTCATGAAAGCACAAGGTGATCCATTATGTATATAAGTCGACTCAACACAAGCGGGACATGAAAAATGCAGAAAATCAGCAGTTAGGTCGACCTACTGTCAACCTAGGTCGACCTAAAATGAAGGAAAATCCATATACCTCTGCTAGGTCGACTCACAGACCATTTAGGTCGACTCAAAATGAAGAAATCTTCACATCAGTCTGCTAGGTCGACCTACATGGCAACTAGGTCGACCTAATCTGTGAAAATGTCCCCAGAATGCATCAGAAGAGGATTCTGGTCGACCTACTCCTTCAACAGGTCGACCTAACTGGGAGAAAAATTCTGCAAGCTCTGTTAGGTCGACCTAAGCACTACAAGTGGTCGACCTAACTGATCAAGAAAGTTCAAAAATCAGTTTTTCTTGGTTCTAACTGTTATGCAATCATATATATTGTGCAAGGGTAATTATTCAAGCAACACCAACGACTGAAAGATACACAAACGCTTCTCATCTTCGTTCTTCATCATCTCCAACACAATTACACATAATCATTCTTGCGTTGCGGGTTAGTGATGAGTTCGATAACGTCCATGGAACGGAATTGAAGATTCCTAGTGGGTGAAGGTTTGTGGGGTTTGTTGGTGAATAAAATCTGCGGGTTTTGTCCTCCACGACGGGTGGTTCTTGGGGGTTTTTATCAAGAGGCGTTCATTGAGGATTCGGCTGAGTGTAACGATTGAGGAACGGGGAGTTCAAGGAATCAAGACACTGCAGAAGGGAATCAAAGTGAAGCTCTTGGATAACCTTGATCTGGCTCAAGATTAAGGGGGAAGAAGATTCAAAGGATCGACATAATTGGTTTATCGTTTATCGCTTTGTTATCTTCTTTGTATATACTACTTTCAACATTAATGAAAGATTACCCAATTTCAATTTGGAATTGGGGGCAGACGTAGTCGTAGCGAGGACGATCGACGAACTGCCTAAACAAATATCGTGTTCTTGTCGCTTTTACTTTCTCTTTTACTTTCTGTTCATAATTGGTTATAAGTGCAAAATTGATCAACGATTCGAGTGTTAAAATTGTGAATTAAAGTTCTGCACAAACATCACAATTCACCACAACTTGAATCACTATCAATTTGAACCTATCACCAAGTGTTTGTGTTTTTGCTTAATCCAATCTTACTGCATTGCAAATCAAAGTTGTCAATCTAGAAGTTAATTGGATTTCAGTTGTTAAACGTATTGGTTAGCTATCATATTACTTCACCATCAATTCCACTTACTATTTGGTTTTGAAATACATACGACCTTTGCAATAGCGGTCCAGAATAGACGCAAGTCGATTCAGAACCGCTTTCGCTCAAGTCTGTAGAAAAATCTGTAAAAACTTAGTGAGATCTATTCACCCCCCCCCCCTCTAGATCTATAGGCCAGCGTCTAACAATACAAAGAGAGGATAACATAGTTCTAATTTAAGGTTCTGTCCTGAACTACCACCAGCATCATCAACATACAAAATTTGTTTTCGTACCAGTCTGAGAAGGGAGACATTGGATATAATACAGAGAATGGATCAAAAAACTGCAAGTCATGCTAGGATGACAAGTGTTCTGGTAAAGATAAGGCTCCATTTTCGAAGTATTTGGGCTTGATAATTAGGCATCAGCCAGCCACTAAGACAGTTGAGTATCATAAATTCATATTATACAAATCAGATAAAATTGTAAAGAACAGTTAGTTTACTACTTCATCTCAAGTGATCTGTCTTTATGGAGACATTTATCAACAAAAATAAATTCACAAAAACAACATAGAATATTGCTAAAGGCTAATGTGCAACAGAAAATACAGAGAGTAATCAGAAGGGCTGTGTTGTGTCCATGGGTGAGACAGGATAATTCAAAAACAATAAGTAAAATTTAAAAGTGAAACCGTGCAACACTCAAACTCTAGTCCCAATACACAAAGATACACATATCCATACGCCTATATCCCTCTTCTTTCCCGAAATAATAATTTTTGAAACATGGGAAATGGCAATTAGAATAGTAAATGCAAAATAAAATAGACCTGAAGTTTGAGATTGTTGTGAAATAAACTTTTCCTCAAACATTGACTTTGAATTGGCAGGAGCACTTGACTTGGAAGAAAGCCGCCTATACTATTTATCAAAAAAGCAATTAAATCAGTTTTTTTTTTTTTAAAAAAGGTCACATTGAATCGCACAATATCTTTATGTATGTACTCACATGCTTACTAATACTACAGTGCAAATTGTAAGTCAGTGCATCAATGCCCTGACTTCATGATTGAAGGGGAATCAGGGAGATTTTAGGAAACCTACAAAACCTATATACTTCTTTAAAAGTTACAGTTCATTTCAAGGAAAAATAATAGTTTGCCAATTTTCCAATTAAAGAGGTGTCTAAAAAAACCACTTCCCAAGAAATATTTTCTATTTCTCTAATTTTCCTCCAAAAAAATCTATCTCTAAACAACTGAGAATTTTATTTATAGATAGGGATAATAGTTTCACATTAGATGAGATAAGGCCCGAACCTTACAATCCAATTCTGTAAGGTTCATTTGAACCTAACCCAAACCTTAGGTTGATATTTAAGCCAATCCAAAATCCATTAGGTCAAGTGCTATCAAGTTTTTGCTATCGGACCCCCCACCATTTATACCCACGCATCTAACTCAATAGCTTTGGGCGTGAGGGGTTGAGTCAAGTCCCACATCTAATGAGACTAGGCTTGAGTAATTGTTTATAAGTCCGCTCTTCACCTTACAAGCGGTTTTGTAAGGTTAAGTTAAACTCAACCTAAATTCTAAGAGATAGAAAACTTTTTTTGAGACAACTGTATAGTTCGACATATATTTTTTTATTAGAATATACCCAAAAAAATGTATTGTTTATTCAAATAAGTTTCAGGTATAGTTAGACAGATAAAAATCCTCAAAGACAGTAAAATGAAAATTTGAACATAGCATAGAAGAGAAGTTAACTGCATACCGGAGACACCGCTGACAGCCACTTTGTAGCAACTGAAATTTCTTGCCGCCACTCATGCTCACACAGCCAACAGCTAGTGTCAAGTACAAAATTAGCTGGCCCCTGAATGGGAAAGAAACCAACAATAAGAAAAGCATATAGCCACATATGAGTAATGAAGAAACAAGTGAAAAATAAAGATGGGCAAAAGGGGCAGGCACAACACAAGCACTAGGTCAACTACATTAAGCTATCACACATAGCTAAATCACTCATTAAGGGATTTGAAAATTGCATCTCAGTTTACATGAAACTATCATACATAGCTAAATCACTCGTTACAGTATTTTTTTAAATTAAAAATACCCTCAGTTCACAGGAAGCTATGGAGTGTGGGGTAAATTTTAGCAACAAACTCAGTTACAGGCAGCCAGCAACTAAGCAATTAAATCTATGGTCATAGGAAAACCTATAAAGAATACTTAACAATTAAAGCTATGCTAGAAAATTTTGATAGTAGTATCAGCTTAAGTAAAACTGGCTTACTTGAGATGGCTGAGTCCAAATAGTTACCCTCCCATGGAAATTCGCTATCAATAATGCACGGGGACAACAGGCAGGGGACCATTCAATAAACTGGATGGGATCACGAGGAGAATCTACAGAAGGCGTATAGTGCAACTAATCAAATTCCCAAATGTATAAACGCATTTGCCTATTTAGTGAAGCAGTTCAGTTCAGAGACTAAAAGCTCAGGGGAAAATGCCAAGAAAGAACATCAAAATATTATTTTTCATATGATGATCAGTCAATGAAGCAAATCAAAAGAAATATCCCATATTTGATGGCAAGGAGAAATTAACAGATGAGGTAATTGCATATTTGATCTCTGCTACTGTTATACAGGATCTCAATTTCCTCAGTTTTCTGGATTGTATCATTTAGATTCAACTCATCTTATTTCTTATTTTACCAATATTACACATAAAAAATGTCATTTGTCAAACCATTCAACGTAAAACTATTATTATTTATTATTATTATTACTGTTATGATGATGATGATGATTTATCATATATTTTCATCATGAAGATCCTTTGGACTTTTCTTTTAAAATCAATTAAATTGCCCCTCTGGTGGTGAAACAGCAACTTCATAAAGATTTGATTACAACTTCAAAAGGAGTCGATCTGACATCTGATGCTTATAAGCTATCCAGATTAAAATCATCTAAAGGTTTAATTCAAAATACAATTGCCAAAAAATTCTAACAATTAGAAGATTCCTTCTCTGCTATCAACTTGATGCCTTATGCTCAAATATAATATTCCTAAATCCATATTTAGCTTATGTAGGATCACATTGTTGAAAAGCCTCTGATTTATCAGAACCTTGATATTGGTAATGAAATTGAAAAAGACTTTCCAAATTTTGGTATTGTTTACCAAATTTTAATATTGCTGCCAAGTGAAGAATAATATCAAACAAAACCAACCCTTACAGTAAAAGTGAAATAGCCATGACATCAAAGTACCTGCTATGACATTGAATACCGCAGATTCAGTTGGCCTCTCTGGGATCACAATATGCACAGGGATCCAAAATGATGGACTTAGAATTGAGCTATGGAAAAAGGAAAGACTAATAACCATTACAAAATTACCCACATAAACAAACATAAAGAGTATCAGCCGCAAGCCAAAGTAACGGATACAGATGACTGAGTCAATATAACCTCAATGATTTGAACAAACATTAGAAGCAAATTTAATAAACAATATGAATTTGGACATTGTTAAGCTAGCTTTTTTTTTTGCATATGAACAAGTTTTTGTTTTCCACGAACCACGTTCATTCAGATTTCCTTGTAGGCTGTCTAACAAATGAATATATATGCAAAACTAACATATATGTTGCTGTTGATCAGAAATTCTGTCTGCAGCCTACCCTTTAACACAATTTTTAATGAACCATTTGCCATATTACTAGAAATATAAATCAGACAGGACATAACTTAAAGTTGTTTGACATTCATTTGCCTAGAAAGGAGGAAACTAATTAAGAGCAAGAAAAATATAATATAAGATAATCAGAGAAAGAAATCAAAGACACCGTACCAACCACCTGAGATAAGCAAACCAAAAGATACATCCCATAACACCTCTTCCCAGTGCTTTTTCTGGTTTGGATCTTACAATAGGATAGATGTAATTGAGAAAGTTTGAAATATTAACCAATCAAATCTTCTTGAATTCATCCATAAATTGTTAAATGCCTTGGGCCAACGGACCCCCAAAATCATCCTAATCTAGTAAATTAGTTTGCTCTTAAATCTTTCATCAACTATACTTATTCAAACTTTTAGATTTTGCGCCTAACTCAATTAGACAACACTGGCTTGTAAGACAAGAGTTGCTCGAGTCTAATAAACACTACCTTAGTATATCTCTAACAAATAGGGGACTCTCAACACATCACCGCAGAACTGGTCTTCTAAAATGTCGACTAATAATTTAGATTAAACAACATAAATCTTAACACACTCTCTCACATCCAAAACTAAAGATTTGGAGTATGGACAAATGCAGGTGGAATAACAAAATCTATGATAACCTTTGATACTCTGTTCCATTTTACTATATGTCATTTTTTTTACTTTTTACATATACCAAGACAGCTAATAATTGTTGTTACTTTTTAGTCAGTGATTATTTTTTTGTCTATAATACCCTTAACTTTTTGGTAATTTATTTAACTTTTTCTCTCAGTAATAAATAAATAGGGGTAATTTTGACAAAACTACAACCAATACTACTTTGAACTTTGAAATGACACTTAAAAAGAAACGGAAAGAGTATCATCTTAGAGTTTGTGTTGAGTTTAACTTAACTACACAAATCAGACCCAAAACCCTAAGTCAAGTAGAGACTATAGAATTTGACCAGAACACCTTGGTGATCAAAATGACTATTTTACCCTCAGTCCCATAATTTTATTATTTTGACGAATAAGTGGCTTCTAACCAATATTCCAGCTGGGATATTACAACAATCTATGATAACCTTTGATATCATCTTAGAGTTTGTTTGTATTAAGCTTAACTTAACTACACAAAACAGACAAACAAAATGAGGGTTGCCCCTTACTTATCATCACTACTAAAGTCATATACTCATCATATCTCAATTCAACATGAGACTAAAAATCAAAACAAGAAAGACATATTTACAACAAAGCATTTAGCAATATCCAACTATAAAGCACGGACACCCCGAACACGACACCAACACTAATATAATAATATAATGACATCAGTAATAATTTGAAAAATGAATAAATTAAACGTAATCACATATGTCAGTGCCGGTGTCTGACACGAACACGAACACCTATTTTTTCAGAGGAGTCGGTGCTACATAGTAATCCAAAGATAACAGGTCATATATACAACAAAACATTTAGCAATATTCAGCTATGAAACACGGACACCCCGAATACGACACCGATACTAATACAACGACATAGATAATAATTTGAAAAATGAATAAATTAAACGTAATCACATATCTCAGTGTCAGTGTTCGACACAGACACCACAGACACCACCTTTTTTCAGAGGTGTCGGTGCTATATAGATATCAAGAAATATTGAGAAAACATGACCAGTGAGTGGATTTTAAAAACAGACTAACCTTGGATCACTGATACATGCTTCAGAAGCGCAAGCTATAGCATTCAATTTCCCACACCAAGCAACGGCACTGAATAAAAAATATCCATATCAACAGTAGCAGCATTACGATAAGAATCAAACTATTCGTAAATGCAAAATTGAAACAAAGAAAAGAATCGCATGCGAACCTGAAATTGCGACAAACTTGAGGGAAATCCATCTTGTAAAGTGAATAGGCGTCTGGTTGTTCGAGACGAATTTGAAAAACGGTGGCGGGAGTTGGCGAGAACGAGTCTGGTTCGTTTCCGTCTTCTACATTCATCTCCATTGAATCCTTTTCTTTTTCTCGTTCCTGTTCGGGATCGGTAACTGTCACTGTCACTGCTTCTTCGATTTTCTTCTCCGAATCAGTTGAATTGGAATTCGAAACCTCTTCGGTTTCGCGATCGTCTTTTTTCCCGCCAATTTGAACCATGACTCTCGGTAATGAAAGAGAAGAGAGAAGAAGTTGCTGATTGTTGCAATGGCGGAAACAAAAACCGGTGTTGAAGGTGACGGATGAATGAAAAGAGAAAGTTAAGTAGTGATTATTAGACTCTAATTTGTGGGTTTATGGGGAGCTTTGTTGTAATGTGAGTGTTAAATGGTTTAATTGAAATGAACCTAAAGTTTTTTTTTATAGTGAGGGTTTATGGGGAGCTTTGTTGTAATATGAGTGTTAAATGGTTTAATTGAAATGAACCTAAAGTTTTTTTTTACAGTGTGAGCTGATTATAACTGTCAAATTTTTATAACGTTTGATTTTTTTTTTTTTTTGGTATATATCTAAAATACTCCCTCCGTTTTTTATTATAAGTCGTTTTGAAAAAAAAATTGTATTTAAATATAAGTCGTTTTACAATTCTAATGAATAATTAATGTTATTTTCTCTATTATATCCTTAAATATTTATTATTCTCTCTCCTTTCAATTATATAAATTTATCTTCCACACATCATTAATGAAGGATAATTTTGTGAAAACCTTCATAATTTCTCATTTTTATACAACAATTATTATTTTTCTTAAACTGTGTGAAAAGTCTAAAACGACTTATAATAAAAAACGGAGGGAGTATTAGATATAAATAGTTGTCATTGAATTGTAAAAATATTTAGACCGAGATGCATAATAGTTAGTGTTATTTAAAATAAATTTTGACTATTGATAAAATCCAATTTCTTTTTAAACTTTTACCAATTCAGTAGAGCATCCTTCTAGAGACAATTAAACTTTTTTATAAAAATTATGAATACAAAAAACTAGAGGAATATTTTTAATTGGTAATGCAAAAAACTTTAATTATATTTTTTTAATTTTTTTTTTAATTTTAGTTCCTCTTAGTTTGACATTAATTTTTAATTATTTATTTTTGAATTTGTGGAAGAGGATGGAGAATTTGTGTGTATGGTTGAAGATGATGAATTTTTTATTTAATTTTATTTAGTTTTATTTAAATAGAGTAATTCATATTATTATTAATAACATAAATAATAATTTAAATGGTTTTTGATTTAAATTTGGTAGATATAGCTATGACACATTATCACAATCAATGTCATGTCACTAAAAATTGGTCTTAAATTGGAGAAAGACTAAAATCTTAGAATTTTTTTATAGAGAGACTAAAAACTCATTTTAAAATATTTGGACACAAATTAGAAAAAAAAAAATCAAAGTTGTATTTAGCCTAATTAAAAAGGAAGGTCGGTCTCGTTAAGACAATTTAGTTGATAGCTGTGTAGGACATTCGACTGTAACAGTCTGAGTTCAAATTTGCAACATCTCATTCATTCACCTTTAAGGGGTAAAATTCAGACTTTTAGACTACTAAACAAGAAAAAAAATCTTGAATTTAATATTTAGAATTTGTTAAGTATAGTTCTCAAAACTTTGGACCATTGATAAAAACCAATGATATTCTTTTTGAATTTTATCAGAGTCCTCAGCAACTTAATTTTTCTTAGCTAAATGAGTTAACATGTCAGATGGGATCACCATTGGTGGTGTGATCTTCATGACAAGCTTATGGGTTCTATGTTTTTTTATTGTACGCTCTTTCTCCGAGCAAGTAGATGTACCTGTAAAGACATTTTGATGTTAAAGTAATGAAGAGTCAAAGAAAATAATAAATTTTTGAGTGAAATAATGAATGATAATATTTTGGAGTGAACCTCATCTTTTAAGTTTTTTGTTGTGAGTACGATCCAATTGTTGATATTTCTAGTGTGGTGATCGTTGAGATTGTTACTTTATAAGTGCATTGTGCCAACATAATTGAGTAGCTAGATAGGTGGGAGCTCTTATCATATTCGAACGAGCTTCTTGTTATGTGGAACAGTAGAAACACAATAATGCTTCTATATCTTTTTCATGTCATTGTGTTAGTTTTCTAATATGACATTAGGAGCCATTTATGTTAGAAAATTAATTTAAACTGAATGGAATCGAGGCTAGAATCGTGAACGAAATCGCTTTCCTTATAAGTATTTCAAGTACTCTCAATATGTCTTAGAGTTGGAACGCATGAATACCCAGGATAATTCAGCTTTTTGTCGAGTTTGCGTAAGACTGACGAAAAACTCGAATGTAAGGAAGAGTGTCTGAAAGAGGATTTATAATTTTTGTGTTTCATTTTGGATTCATAAATGTGTATTTATAGGCCTTACATGTGTTGTTTCATAAGTTTGCAACTCTTGATGAAACAACACCTTTTCACCATATATTACAATGGTTCATCTATAATGACACAAGACACCCCTTCATGAAATGTTGTAAATTTGAATTTAAAAACAAATTTATGCAACAACCAAAAATCTATTCCCATTTTTGTCACATTAGAACACACTATGGTAATTATTATTTTATAATTTCCAACAATTCCCAACTTGTTCTAATAATGACAAAAACTCATTCCAGAAATAAAGATATAAAGAGTGTCAATACACTTAGGTATCTTTCGATTTAAAACTTAACCTTAGTGAGAATAACGCAAAGTTTAATCGGAATATTAGGTAGCAATGCTTTTAAACCATTAATCCATGTGATTAGACCGGCGTTACCTTACACATACTCTTTAAAGGTTCTTCCTCTACATATCTCGCTTAGCACTTATTTATGGCCATATGTTATCCTGTATCATGAATTTTTCATGAGAGAAACTCCAACTCTCACTTTGAGACGACACCATCTCGAAATTCACATAGGTGAAGTTCATATTGTGTCCTTTTCCACGAGACACGTACCCTCGGTATTGAACTTCATTAAGAGTTTAAAAATAAAACTCAACCCTCGTTTTAAGGTCAACATTATCACGAAATGTTTGACAATTATCCAAATCAACGACTTATTGTTACCCATTGAAAATCTTGAGGTTAATGTTTTGTTAACATAAGATTGGGTTGTCGCCGCTGTCGGAACTCTTACTCAAGGAGTTTCAACCCCATACCACTCGGGGTTGTTTTTACTAAGTCTCTGGCCAGTGGCTTAGTAAATGAATTTCCCAAATTATAGATCGATCGTATATATGCGAGTAAATGATTACATCTTTAATCAATTTTCTCACAAATGTCTAAGGCCTCATTGCCCAGACTTTTCATTTTACACTTATCTGAGTTCTCTTGCTAAATTGGCTTGACTAACACATTGTGTTAACACCTTTGAAACACTGTATTTAGCCAATGGAACTTCCGACAGAAGGTCCCTCAACCATTTAAATTCTTTTATTAGTGGAAGCGAGATCCACACACCATGGTTCCATGGTCAAGAGAGTGATTCATGTTTGTTTCTTGCTCTTCCAAGAAATCTCACCTCCAACTAGTGTAAATATCCACTCAGTTGTAATTTTATGATCTCCTACACTCGATATCCAACTCATATTGGTATATCCTTCTAATATGATAGGAAACCTACCATGATGAAGGTCAAGATTTTGGTTTCTTTAAAAGATAATCGGAAATCCTTGTGATGGCCTTCCAATGCTCACCATTTGGATTTCTAAGTAAATCTACTCATTTACTAAGTGCAAATGCTATGTCAGGTCTAGTACATTACATTAGAGAACCAATTGCACTTCCGTATTCTAATATAGCCACAACACCTCCGTCATCATTTTGACACTAAGATCCAATTGAATATTCAGTCTCTTGAAACGTGGCAATTTTAACTTATCAATAACTTTCTCAATAAAGTGTGTTTGACTAAGTTCATGACCCCCACTATTTCGTATTACTTTGATCCCCAAAAGAGTTTCAAATAATCCAAGATCTTTCATCTTGAATATGGAAGTTTTCTCAATATAGTTTTCCTGACTATGTTTTTAACCCCACTATTTCACTTTACTTTGATCGAAAATGGTGTATATTATTTCAACATCTTTTCATCTTGAATGTCGAATCTAGAAACCTCTTTGTTTCTAAAGTTCCATTCAACTCGTTGATAATGATCAACATATAATCAACATGGAGACAAGAAAATCATAATGTTCTCACACAACTTTATGTACAAACACTTGTCACAAGAATTAGATGAGAAATATTTTTAGATAATCATGCACGATGATGTAAGAAGGTTTTAGATGAAGTGAGAGATGAGATTATGAACAATTTAAAATAGTATAATAAAAATTGTAATGAGTACCTTGGTTATGTTCACTTCTCTCAAATCTTCACTTGATTTTCTATGTTAAACCTTCTTGGTCAACTTCATCATTGACGTGCATGACACTTTTGATCCTTTTCTCCTTTGATAACCTTTGTCTTCATCAAAACTAGATATAAGATATATTCTTCACAATCTCCCCCTTTTTGATGATGACAAACTCTTTGTATTCGTGCTTTAATAAGATTCAAAGTCTCCCCCTAATTTGTGTGTCTCCCCTTTTATTTTATTTTATTTTGAATCTTGTACTGGAAAAGTCAAGCTTTTTGAAGTCATTGTTTCAGTGCTTATTTTAATCCATACAAGGATTTGACAAGCTTGCACGCTATTTGTTAACTACCATGAAGCATATAATCTTATGGTTTCTCCATGTAAATCTCCTCATCGAGATCTTCTATTTAAGAGTATTTTTGACATCTATTTGATGAAGCTAATGCAAACAAAACTATAATTTTCATTGTGCTTGCTTCTAGTGCATATGTGCAGAAATAATCAAAATCTTTCTTTTGTCTAAAATCCTTGGTTACTAATCAATCCTTGTAGATGTTTAATGTACCATCACTATGATACTTTCTTCTAAACATCCATTTGCATCCAATAGACCTTGATCTTTTAAGTAGATCGACAAGTTCCAAGTATGGTTTGACATTATTAAATTTATTTCGTCTTGGATAACATCATTCTAAAAGAAGTCCCTTGAATTTACTTCTTCATTTTAAATCTTAGGATCATCTTTCACTTGAAAATTAATAGGAATTTTACGAACAAATTAAACTCTCACTATTTTCTTCTACTAGGTAAAAGAAATATGTCAACAATCGATTTTGTTCGGTCTTATATCTTTAGCCTTTAAGACTTTATGCTTATTTGAAGTTCGAGTTGTTTTCAACAATCATTGACGAACTTTCAATTTTGTTTCAACAATCTGCGAAGAACCTTCCTCACGAGGTTATTCAAATTCCTTATCCTCCTTGATAAGGTTCTCATAACTCCACATCTCAGGATTCAATAGTTATATTAGACTCCAAATTTAAAAGTCTATAAAAATCATGATCCATTTTTAGATGATCTTTATATACCATATACCTTGTGCAAGTATCATATCAACAATACTTTTTCATTAAAAAATAATATGAAAGTTGCATTGGTTCATTGACAATTTTTCTCAACAGGTGCCTGGTTCCACTCCGACCAGATACAACCTATCTGTGGTTTTAATTTTCCATACAATGTTTCAAGGAAACATA
Source organism: Vicia villosa (assembly GCF_029867415.1). Classification (NCBI taxonomy): domain Eukaryota; kingdom Viridiplantae; phylum Streptophyta; class Magnoliopsida; order Fabales; family Fabaceae; genus Vicia; species Vicia villosa. The sequence goes on along the minus strand of NC_081180.1, from coordinate 234,252,525 downwards.
TACCTTTTCGTAAAGAATTTAAACAAAAACAAGACATTGGTCCAATGGCACTGTTCCGCCCATGCGCGCCCATTATTGTTATTGCTTTGATTCAAATCCGAACAAGTGTCAATTTTTGTTGTAATTATCACATTAAACAAACCAATTCCGATCCAATATATAAAGCAGAAACATATATTAGATATAAAGCAGAAACATATTTTTGTTGTAATACCCTTTTTGGTCCCGTATCTATGCCTCTGGGTCCATTTTGGTCCTCTTCCTTTTAAAAGTTTCAAATTGGTCCCATACGTTATTAAAATGGTGCCACGTTTGTCCTGACTGTTAGAAACGTTAGTTTTTTTACTTAAAACATGCTGACGTGTTAACTTATTGCTGAGGTGTATTGAAACCATTGCCTATGTGTCAATAGAGTTAGCATTTTATTAGTTGGTTTATTTCATTATTTGACATATGATGAGCCTGAGTTAGAAAGCCCTAGCAGACGAAGAGAGAAGACGAAGAAGACGAAGAGAGAAGACGAAGAGTGGAGACGAAGGATGCTGTGAGGAAGACGAAGACATAACTTCTAAAAACGGTTAGTTTGCATGTCTCTGGTATCTATGAATGTGTGGTATGAATGTATGTTTACCTTGTTGCGTTTTTCTGAAATGATTAGGTTTTTAGGTTTTTTTGCCCCTTTTGAAATCTGCTAGTCTGAGACGAATACTTGCTTGTGTGTAATGTGTTTTATTGATTGTAATGTTAGTTTTCTTGTGTTAGGTAGAAATGGCAAATATTATCACATTGACTTTGCATCATAGTGGTCATTTTGTGGATTCTGAAAAAACTGATTATGTGGGGGGTAAATGTAGTGAGTTAGATGTAGACGTGGATAGGTGGTCATACTTTGAATTGGTTGGTGTTCTGAAAGATTTAGGTTACACTGAGGTAGCCACTATCTACTACAAAGACCCTTTATTTGGGATGTCTGTTCTTAAGGATGATAAGGGTGCAAATGATGTAGTTGACTTATTTAGGGTACATTTGAAAGTACACATTTTCGTAGAACATGTCTTATCCTAACCAGAGTTTATTGAAGAACCTTTAAATGTAGAGGAAGAACCCATGGATGTATCCCCTTTAAATGTGGATGAAGAAGGTGTTTTTGATGATTCCATCATTGATGATCTATTTGAAGATGTCATAAAGGACTTAAATGTAGGTAATGATGTTGGGAATAATGATGGGAACAATGATGTGAACACTGATGTGAACACTGATGCTTTGAATGATGTGAACAATGATGATTTGAATGATGTGAACAATGAAGGTTTGAATGATGTGAACAATGAGGGTCTGAATGATGTGAACAATGAGGATCTGAATGATGTGAACAATGAGGGTCTGAAATCGAGGCTAGAATCGTGAACGAAATCGCTTTCCTTATAAGTATTTCAAGCACTCTCAATATGTCTTAGAGTTGGAACGCAGGAATACCCAGGATAATTCAGCCTTTTATCGAGTTTTCGTAAGACTGACGAAAAACTCGAATGCAAGGAAGAGTGTCTGAAAGAGGATTTATAATTTTTGTGTTTCATTTTGGATTCATAAATGTGTATTTATAGGCCTTGTATGTGTTGTTTCATAAGTTTGCAACTCTTGATGAAACAACGCATTTTCACCATATATTACAATGGTTCATCTATAATGACACAAGACACCCTTTCATGAAATGTTGTAAATTTGAATTCAAAAACAAATTTATGCAACAACCAAAAATCTATTCACATTTTTGTCACATTAGAACGCACTATGGTAATTATTATTTTATAATTTCCAACAATCCCCCACTTTTTCTAATAATGACAAAAACTCATTCCAGAAATAAAGATATAAAGAGTGTCAATACACTTAGGTATCTTTCGATTTAAAACTTAACCTTAGTGAGAATAACGCAAAGTTTAATCGGAATATTAGGTAGCAATGCTTTTAAACCATTAAACCATGTGATTAGACCGGCGTTACCTTACACATACTCTTTAAAGGTTCTTCCTCTACATATCTCGCTTAGCACTTATTTATGGCCATATGCTATCCTGTTTCATGAATTTTTCATGAGAGAAACTCCAACTCTCACTTTGAGACAACACCATCTCGAAATTCACATAGGTGAAGTTCATATTGTGTCCTTTTCCACGAGATACGTACCCTCGGTATTGAACTTCATTAAGAGTTTAAAAATAAAACTCAACCTTCGTTTTAAGGTCAACATTATCACGAAATGTTTGACAATTATCCAAATCAACGACTTGTTGTTACCCATTGAAAATATTGAGGTTAATGTTCTGTTAACGTAAGATTGGGTTGCCGCCGCTGTCGGAACTCTTACTCAAGGAGTTTCAACCCCATACCACTCGGGGTTGTTTTTACCAAGTCTCTGGCCAGTGGATTAGTAAATGAATTTCCCAAATTATAGATCGATCGTATATATGCGAGTAAATGATTACATCTTTAATCAATTTTCTCACAAATGTCTAAGGCCTCATTGCCAAACTTTCCATTTTACACTTATCTGAGTTCTCTTGCTAAATTGGCTTGACTAACACATTGTGTTAACACCTTTGAAACATTGTATTTAGCCAATGGAACTTCCAACAAAAAGTCCCTCAACTATTTAAATTCTTTTATTAGTGGAAGCAAGATCCACACACCATGGTTCCATGGTCAAGAGAGTGATTCATGTTTGTTTCTTGCTCTTCTAATAAATCTCACCTCCAACTAGTGTAAATATCCACTCAGTTGTAATTTTATGTTGCGAGATTAAAGTTTTAACTACTAATTCGGTGCTAAATAGTTAGATTACAATGATTTTCGTTTATGCTTTTCACCTATTAATTGACTATGATCCTTTTCTCTAAAATTATATACCATTTCATCTTTCATTTCAACCTTTTTTATCATACTTATTTTCTTCATTTACACTCATGTTTAGTTTCCAAGTGTTCAAATAGATTTGTCATTTTCATGATGTTATTCAATTTAGTGGTTCCCTTTTACATTTCGATATACTTTTTTTTTAAAAAAAGCAAAGCACAATGCATTAAATTAAAAAGAAACTAACACAAGAAATGCTAGGTAAATAGAAAGTATACAGCAGGAAAAAAATCTGCTAAACATTCACCCAAACTAGAGGCACTTCTTGAAAAAAGTCACCTAAGCAAAACTTACTAAAATTACAACTCACCCTCTAACAAACCAACCCTAAAGCAACTTAAAAAACTTAAAATACCAATAATAGCAAGCTCCCTATACTACAACAATAACATCTACTATAAGAGAACTACAAGACTTTACCAGCAGATAGAAACATATAGCCTCCTACAGTAGTAGCAAGCAGACAAATGCAACGCTATACAATACGATACCATTTGCAGAAGAACACCAACAAATAAAAGCACCTCGCACCGAAAGATACACAGTGACAAATCAAGACACAAACAGAAACAACATGATGCAAAAATCAATTTAAGCCAACAAACATATTAGGATTCGAGAACCATTGGTGAATGTTGAACTTCAAATTGCTCGACTTTCTGCATAACCAGTTCCAAGCAGTTTGTTTCACATCCTCAACTAAATTTTTTGTATTGATGACTTTACTGTTGTAAAATTTTATCATTCCTTGCGTGCCACATAATCCAAATGGAAGCACTCCAAATAATTCTCATTTTTACACCATTCTCTTTGCCTCTGCTACTTAGACCTTCGAATTAGTCTAAGTGCTTCTTGCAATCGTTTTGCAGAACTGTATGAATACCCACCCACTAACATAACTCATATCAAATTTTTGAAAACACATGGCATTCAAAGAAGAGGTGCGATATTGTTTCTGGATCTCCACAGTCACTAACACAGTTTAGCTGATTTTGGTTCAGAATGCCTCTTCTAAAAAGGTTGTCTTTTGAAGCAATTTTGTTCTACAACACTTTCCACAGTAACACTGAAACCTTTGTTGGGATCTCACTATGCCAAAACCTTGCAAGACCTGGATCAGGATTAGTTAAGATATCCATCATGAGAACCTTATACGCCTCTTTGGTTGAGTAGTGTTGGTCAATACCGCCCACCCAAATCCAACGATCTTCCTTTGCTTCGGTCTATCCACCCCTTGTAAGGCACTCAACATAAATTTAAAATATTCGCACTCATTCTAATTTAATTCCCTAATCCAATTAAGCTTCCACCTTTTCTCCCTCCTCCCCCACTCTACAATCTGAAACCTTCGAGTTTTTATCGCAAGATAACAGAAACAAATTGTTGAAGGCATTTTTTAGAACCCCTCTGTCACACCACCAATCAGTCCAAAAATTAGTCTTGTTACCTTTACTGATGACTTTTCTTAGTCTTGTAGTAAGCCAATCTCTTTAGAAATTCCACGCTCCGGACTTTAATTGATTTAGATTTTTCCACCGAGTAGATCTTCAATAACTTTTTGTGTTTATATCTTCATCTCCAACTCTGTATTTATTTAGAATGATTCTCTGCCAAAGCCCCTCAGGGTTCCCTTTTAGACTCCAGGTCCATTTTCCTAAGAGGGGTATATTGAAAGAACTCAAGTTTTTAATACCTAATCCTAGGGGTGACAAAACGGGCAGTGGCCCGTCGGGCCGGACCGTGCACCCGCCAAAAAATGGCAGGTTGGATTGGGATTTTAGGCCCTCTGCCCACCAAAGCTCGTCCCGCCAAAACCTGCCGCCCCCCTAATTTTGCTCCGCCAAAACCCGCCGCCCGCTAAAGTCCATCTCGCCTATTTGTTAAGCTCGTCACTCCTTAAGCCCGCGCTTTTTTAGTTAATTATAGTAATTCAAATTTTTGATGGTTTTATTTTATACATTTATTTGTAAATATATGCAATATTTTTTTAGGTAAAGCTTGTTTACAAAATGCTTTATAAAAAATAGTTCTAAAAAATAAGTGCAAAATTTAACTGAAAGGTAAAAAAAGACTATTAATCTATTAAAAAATGAAAGAAAAATAAATAAATAAAATAGGCGGGCAAGCCTGCCGCCTGCCAACCTGCCACCTTGGCGGGGCGGGCATGATTTTTATGCCCATTTTACTTGGCGGGCTTAAGGTGGGGCGAGCGCGGGGGCCCATTTTGCCACCCCTACCTAATCCTCCTTCTTCATTCGGTCTACACACTTTATTCCAATTAACGCAGTTAATTTTCCCCTCCTCTCCATTTCCTCCCCACAAGAATTGTCTGAACATAGACTCTAACTCAGTTATTATTCCTTCTGGTGCCTTGAAAAAAGATAAAAAAATAGACTGGTAATCTGATTTAATGAGCACAACTTGACCTCCAATTGACAGTTGCGAATTACTCCACCCCGATAATCTCATTTTAGCAGAATCGAGCACAGACTTCCATGTCTCCTTTCTTCTCGGATTTGCGCCAATAGGGAGGCCGAGATACTTGAACGGGGCAACACCAACCTTGCAATTAAGAATATTAGCTGTCGTGTCCAGCCACCGATGATGGATGTTAATGCTGATTAACACGCTCTTATGGGAATTGACTTTTAAACCTAACATAACTTCGAACAACATCAAATTTTCCTTCATATTTCGAACATTTTCCCATCACTGCCCCCCGAAAAGTATTATGTCGTCTGCATAATGTAGGTGAGTTATATGCTCCACGTCGCCTATAAACTTGTAACCAACGAATTTCCCTACTTCAACGGATTTTCCCATCAATACATTAAAGCCTTCAGCTGTTATAAGGAATAAGAACTTCCTTTAAATTTGTTGGACTCCCATAACAACTTCCTTTAATTTGTTGGACTCCCATTGACTAACACAGAGACAAAGGTTGATTTAAAGCATGCCGCTATCCATATTCTCCGTTTCTCGCACGACTCCTGCACTCTCATACCGCTCTTTGAATTTCTACTTCTGAAAAGTCTTGAATCAAGGCTTCTTTATCATAATCCTCTAGGCTTTTGAATCTCATGTAATCTGGAGTTGGTCGAATCTCCTTACTTGCAAAGTGATTTTGAAAGTGGTCAACTATAACATTCTTAATTTCCTCCACTTCTGTAACTTTCTTTCCATTCGATTCTAAGCACAAAATTTCATTAGTTTTTCTCCTCCTATTTATGCACCTATGAAAACATTTCAATATACTTTTGTTTGTATTGTATTTGCTTCCCATTTGTTTAGTAGAAATAGGTGATTCAAATATTACTGAAATTAATTACTGTTTGAAAATACAATTATCTCATTGGTAAATAATACGTAAAGAAAGAGATAGTGAGAGAAGAGAGAATTAAAGAGAGATGATTGAGGGTGAGTATGCTTATTTGCATTACTTAAGACAAGATGAGGATGTTTACAAAACATTTATACAACTGTTACGAAATAATTGTAATCTAAAACACACAACTGAAAAACTAGAAAAAACAAAATTTTGGTGTTGTAACCGGTTAACACAAACTGATAACTCGAAATATTGTAGAGTTCGAATCAAAATCTCATAAATTTGTTGGACATTTTGTTCGACAGTTATATGAGGAGAGATATTCTAACTCAAAAATAAGTTACTAAAACTTACTTCATATTTTAACCATTAATTCTTTTCAATTTAATGGTTAAAAATAATAAATAATTAAATATAAAGAGAGAAAATATTACTTAAGTTACGTCTAGTTTTATTAATAGTTATATATATATATATATATATATATATATATATATTCTGAATTTTTATTAAAATAAATCATAACTAGTAACTACTAATGAAACTAGACGTGGCTTAAAGTGTATTTCAACCTTCACCATTTGAAACACTACGAACTCAAGAATGGTCTTCAAGCTCTGCTGCATTTTTGGCTCATTTGTATTCGAAATGTTGCTTTAGTTCTTCTCCATTTGAAGTTGTTTACGAAGAAAAGGTAAAAATGTTGTTTTGTTGTTGCGGTGGTTCTATACAGTTTACTGAAAGCTTGTGGTGGTCCTATTGAGACATTTCGAAAGCACATCTTGTCCACTAAATTTGTTATTTTTGTATTGAATATTAGTTTTGGGTTTAGGGATCCATCACTTTTATGTAGTAATTGAGGTTTTGATCGTTAAATGTGAATCATTTTTATATATTTTTTAGTGTATTTATACTGCATAATATTGAGTGTACTTTGATTGTTATGTGTATACCGTATTTGACTTAAGTTGTACAAATTTGACCCTAAGTGTAATGTACAAGACGTGTAGTTATTAAAGGTGATGTTCTACACCAAGGGTTATTTTATAAAAGATATTAACTTAAGATATGAGGGTGAGGAAATTTATGCATATAGTGGTCAAGATCTGGATTATTGGTCTTATTTTGTAGCATGTGACTTAATCAAGGGGATTGATTCAGAGTTTAATGTTAGAGATGTTAAAATATGGTGGAAACATGATGGTGGTAGTTTGAGAGAAGATTTAAAACCCTTTAGGGATGATGGAGATGCATCTGAATTAGTTGTGTTTGCATTTGAAAATAATATTGTGAAGTATAAATATTTACTGAGCCAAAACCACTTACAAGAGACGTCACATTTATGGATAAGGTTGGAGAGAAAATGAAGGGAAATAAATGTGATGGAAAGGTTAATAATTCTAGTGAATCACATGATGAATCTGTGAAGGGTATACATTTTGATGATAACAAGAAGGAGGGAATGAATGGGTTTGTTTAAGGTTTTGATGAAGGTATGGATGAAGTCCATCCTAGAGCTACACTTATTGTTAATGGTGATACGATAAGTGAACCACCTAAAAAATCATTTATCACACAATAGATGGGTAGGGAACATATAATTGAGGAAGGCTATATACTGATGAACTTGAAAGTTGGGTAGATGATGAAATTTGTGATGATAGGCGTAGTGTAATTATATTCAATGAAAAAGATGCTCTTATAATAAGGATTTTATTATCAAGATTGGAATTGAGTTTTCCTCATTGAAATAGTTTAAGAATGTCATTTTATAGCATAATGTCTTGAATGGTAGGATGTGAGAATTGAAAAACCAAAAGCTTCTAGTTTCAATTCCTTCAAACCCCAGGTGTTATCAAGGTTTCTTCACAAAAGCCAAGTAGTAGTGATCCTGAATTATCTTCACATTTTGTGCTTTTAAACCACCATGTCCATGCATTTACTAACATTTGCTTGTTATGACAGGCCAAAAGACTGATACCAAAAAACAAAAAAGTGGAGAAACATGGTGATTTGATGGGTGCAACAAGAAAGAGTGACAAAATAATGACTCTCAAAACAAGAGACCTAAAAGGCTTTGGAAAAGATCCAGAATATCCATTGGTGTTTCCTAAAGAGAATACCACAATAGATGACATTGGAAGTAAAAAGAAATCCAAAAGTTGGGCAGATATTTGCAAGAGTTTAACTCAATGAAGACTATGCTGATGTTTTATAGTTAGTAGCTATATTTTGAACATGTTTATTGTCATGAATTATAAGCCACTATGTTACTAGCCATATTTTGTAGTCTATATGATGGAAGAATTGAATGATGTTGTATCACCACTATGTTATAAAGCTTAGGGTTTAGGGTTTTGGGTTTAGGGTCTAGGGTTTAGGGTTTAGGGTTTATGAGAATGTCGTTTGGAATTTTTTTCTCAATTGTTATTTAATTGTTGTATAATAAATATGTTTGGCATATTATGGGATACAAATATCATCACAGTTGTATTATGATAAATATGGGCAAAACAATGTAAAATATAGGAAATACCATGTCCAAATTTCGGCCCATACTTTATCAATATTCAACGAATTATAGGTCATTCCATGTATATATTTATGGTCATTTTCATACCCCAAAATTTGCCCAGCATATTTACTCATCTGACTTTCAAAGGAAGCATGCAGTCTCTCTCCTAAACAACAACCCACAACTAGGGTTTTGCTTCTCTCCAAGAGAAATCAACTTCTGATACTTCAAGTGGACTTCTTGGCCTATCATATGCCTCATAGTATCCTCACACCAAGTTTCAAAATCTGACTCACAAGTTTGATCAGTCAACTGCTCAAATAGACAATAGTCGACCAATTTGACTTAAAAGTCAACTATGGTCAAACCACAGTCAAAACTCCTGATTTTTGATCAACATCCTTATTTTGAAATCACATTCATTATTTGATCAAGGTTTGATCATGATTCATCAAGGAGAGCTCTGAAATCATCAAAATCCCAAGTTACTAATTTAGGGTTTTTTAACCAAAAGTCAACCGAACTTTGACCAGCCATATCTCTCTCATACTTTCTCAGAAATTCCTCAACCAAAGCTCATTCTCAAGTAAATTCAATTATCTACAACTTTGATGTTGGGTCCAAGATCCAGAATTGCTTCCGCATAAGAGATATAGGCCAAAACATTACAGGTCCTTCTAGAAGATCGCAAAAAAGATGTTTTCTTCCAGGAACAATATCATCAAGATAAAATCCTAAAATGGAAAATATGTTCCGAAGTGGCTTGTAGAGGACATCTTGGGCTTTCCAAAAAGTCCTATATCATCTCCATATGATAAAATATGAATGAGTTATGGTTTGCACAAGTTGGTCGATTTTGAGAAATTACACTTCATGCAAAATAGAGAATTTTGATTGTTTGAGTTCTTGGGCCTAAGTTTTGGATTTCAAACATATCCATGGACCATACCGAGACTTATAAACCTATTTATTTTATTTTTATGATATTTATTTCATTTATTTTAATTTTATTCATTTAAATGTTAAATAAATTAAGTAAAATATGAAATAATTAGATTTTATCAAAAGAATGATTTCCCAATCAAATCCAATCATCCAAACATGATTAATATGAATTAGATTTCGTGCAAAAGGGATTGGAAAATATTGAAAACAATAAAATCCAAAAATAGCAAATTTTCACATTATTTTTCAATCAAATATTTTTTTCTTTGAACATGAGGTCCAAGCCCACAATTTAAACCTAATTCTCCTCTTATATATATACAAGTAAATTGCAGCATGAGGGGAGAATGAAAAAGGGGTGCAAGGTCTAGGGTTTTAAAGTGTCAAAAATATCCAAGAAAGGTGGAATCCTCGTGCTCCTCACTCAAGAACTTTCAAGGTTAAATATTCATCTCAAATCATTCCTCAGGTAAGATGGGGTGAGATTACATTGTTTTTGAGTTTTTATAGTGTCCATAATGCTCACCTAAAGCTCACATACTCATACATGTTTATTGAATTTTCGTATCTCTTTGCCCGTGAGGATTTAACATGATTTAATGGTATCTTTGAGTTGTGGATGGATTTTAGATAACGTTAGAACGTTCAAGACGAAGCTTTAAGGGCTATGGCGTAAACCACCATTGTTAGGGATCAAGGGAAGATACTTTCGGCCTCCCCTTTGCAAGCGGCTTTGGATCAAAACGACACCACCAATGGACTCAAAGCACCTTAATAAGGGGATCTGGGGGCTCTTTGATCTTGATTAACGTGTCCTTTTTGAGTTTGGATACTTGCAGGAACAACCATGGAATATCGCAAGAAAAGTTGCAGCAAATTCTAAAAGAAAATCCGCAGCTAACTCGTGGGAGAAATTGAAGAAGATAGTGAATAGTGATGTTGACTCGGTGGCTACGCGTGATTGGCCGGTCAAATTTCCCTTGCCTCTCTCCTTCCTAATTGGTTGGTCAATGCATTCAAAACTTCTCTCTCTCTCCCATTGGCCACGCGTGTAGCCGTGGGACCCAGGTGAATGGTATTTTTGACTTTCCATATTTCCTTTTTGTATATGACTACTTCTGTTTATTTAAATTTCAACTTGCTCATGCTGGCTAAGTGGCAAAGATGAAAGATAGGAGTGACCCCAGGGGCTTTGGTTCGATCCCTGGGTCTGGGCCATTTATTTTGTCATATATTCCTTCAAGATCCAACGCTTCATCTCCCCTGCAAGGATATCATGCACCCTCAATCTCCTCCATCAGATGCCCATGCGCTCAGATCCAAGGGTTCTAGAAGACACTCCCTATGGTGCACCTTCAAGAGACCAACACACATGATCCAAAGCTGAGTATTTCTTAATCCTTTTCTTTTTATTTTTATTTATTTATTTATTTAATTGTTTATATTTTTTCTTTTTTCTTTAGTTCTTTCTTTCCTTTTCTTATTAAATTATTTTCAATTAAATAATTAGTGTTTTAACAAATATTAATTTTTTATCGAAAATTCGACTTTTTCCATGATTTTATCAATAATTGTTTTTAAATATTAAAAAATTATTATTTTGTATATACTTTTAATTAATTAGTTAATTAAAAAATTAATAATTAGTTTTTAGGTTTGTTAACCTCGATTCATTTATAAACCCTAGAATCCTCAGTAGGTGTTATCCACTAACGCATTTTTAAACCTTTTAGGTCACAATAAGTTTTCTTAAAAACCCTTTTTAGGTTCAGGATTAGGGTTTGTAAACCTTTTTAGGGTTTGTAATCAATTAGGGTTTAAATCAGTTAATGCACTAACATTTTTCTTCTTCTTCGTGCCTGACTTTCAGGGTTGATCAAAATCCTTCGACTACGCGCCATGCCAATCAAAAAAGCTAAGTTTCTAATCCTTTGCTTGTTTAATAATATTTTTTTTTTTTTGCCTTATAAAAATTAGGGTTTGCCTCACTAGTTAATGAATCTGTTCTACACTCACCCCTATTATTTTCTGTTTAATTCTCAGATGTTCAGAGTCAATCGAAGGTTCGAGGAAGATCAAGGCTCAAGATAATAATAATTAAATTAATTATTCATATTTCTTATTTTCTGCTTTAATTCCCCCATCCCCGCAGGTGTTTATTGTAATAGCGTAGGAACTTTTATTTTTCTGCCTTTAATTTCTGCAATTTTAAACTGCGTGGTTAGTAACCCTAGGGAGTGCAAGACCATTAACTGAATATAGATCACTAAACTTACAAGATAAATATCATCGAAGTTAACCACGTGATTGATGCACCCACACACCTTTAGGGTAATTCCTCTTGTTGTCTGTTGCCTTATTAATTGCTGCCTTGTTGCCTTAATTTTGTTGCCTAAAAATAGTCAGGTCCCTCGATTCCGAGGATACCTAAAGCAATGTTACCTTCAAAGTTATTGAAACTCCCCCGAGGTTGCCTTATAAAGAGTGATTGTCCCTATTGCTATGGTATCCTCGCATGATGCCTAAAAAGATTAATGACTATTATATCCTTCCCTTAGACTACCTGCCCTCTTTATGGCATGGGACAGTCTTATGGCGAATGATAACTCGATGACCCTTCAAACATCCAATTGAAAGACTTCCTTCCCTCTCATGGTATGGATAGACTCTTTCACCCGAAAGGTTAAAAGAACAATTTTTCAAACTTAGGGTAGGTAGCTTTTAATTGCCAATCCAAATTCAAAATTAAAACTCTTTTTTCCACTAATTTTCAAAGAAACTTTTCAAAAAGACTACGCTTATTTACAAGCTAAAGTTCTTCTTCAAAGTTTTTTACTATTCACACATTACTTTTCAAACATTACAAACATTTTTGAAAACAAAGTGAGCTAAGCAGTTAAGAGCCCATGGATAACCATGGATGCAAAGGGTGCCTTACACCTTCCCTTTGCATAACTTACCCCCCGAACTCAAAATCTTTTAAAAGGTCTTTCCTGTTCTTTTAGCCTTTCCAATTGGATAAAATAAAAGTCGGTGGCGACTCTTGCTTAATCGCGACATTTTCAAATAAAGTCAGTTCACCGTATTACAGAACTGGCGACTCTGCTGGGGACGCTTTCGATTAAAAAGAGGGGTTACCTTAAAGTTTAGGATTCACTTTAAAATTGTTTGATTTGTTGGCTTTATATTTGTGGGCCTGTTTGGGTTTACTTGTGTGAAAGATCCTAACCCGGATCTGAGTACCTTAGGTAAATGGCATGAGACCAAGGAGATTGCACAGCGTATACTGATGTGGTTGATATGGTGGCCATCATTAGTGTGACACATTGGTTTGTCCTGGTGTTCCTTGGGATCCGACTCGAGGAAACACTTGGCTGCTGCGTGGTGTCATTAAGCACTAATTTGCCCTTAGAACCCTAGTTGAACTTGACTTTGGCCTATTAGAAAGTAGCGAGGTGGCTGGCTTTGGTTCCGACTGAAGTTGGTTGATACTCGAAGCTACACTCATATGGACTGGACTTTCAGGACCTTCTCGGTTGGTGATTCGATTGCCGAACTGAGATAAGCGCCTTCGAGAAAGGTCAATGATATGAGCTCCCTAGAACCCGATCTTTATATAGGACAGGTTGAACCAACTAAACTTCAGTGGGGAGGGTACTTACCTACGAACTTCATGCAAGCCTCTAAACCTAAGGGCACTTGTGTGACTTGTTTGTGTTTGCTACTAACCTTTGTTTCCTTGTAGGTTTTGTTAAAGGACTTGTTTGCCCTAACTATCTCACGTTGTGCCTAATGAACTGCATTCGCATAACATTCATGACATCATGACATCATAAGCATAACATAATTTAACTAACCCTTTCAATGATCTTAGGGATTTAGGGCGCACAATTTCAGGTACTCTTATCAAGGACCGAATTCCTAATCAAGGGGCAAGAGGATTTATTTTCCTCTGGACACATACCTTCCAATTCAGAGACTCAGTACCTATCAAGGGGCAAGAGGATTTATTTTCCTCTAGCCATGTACCTTCAAATTCAGAAGTATCCCGAATCAGAGGCGATGACCCACCGGATATGGTGAGCTTGATTCCCATAGAAGAACATCCAAGAATCAGATTTCTTTAAACGAATATGCGACCAAATCATTTTTGAACGTTGCTAACTTAATTTCCTAAAGATCCTTAAAAGCATTGCATTTGCATTCATAACATCGCATAACAGGTTTCCATAACAGGTCTCTCATCTTCTCTCGCTGTTTATTTCATGCACAAATAGATCTCGAGCAATCAGTCAAAGACCTTCAGGCTCAGAATGCCCAGTTCCAAGCTTTGATTCTGAACTTGTCCAAGGGGAAAGATGAACTGAAAGCACTCCAGATTTGTTCAACAAATAAACATAAAACAAAAATAAATAATATAATCCAACGTCATTATGTTACGTTTCAAAACAATTTCCCATGTGTCACACCTTGTCAGCTTCCGTTAGGGGCATTTAACGGGAGGAACGAATATTATTGACATAAAATGTTATGAGGACCATTGTTTAAAAGAAAATTTTCAAGGGACTAAAATTAAATTATATGATATTTTTGGAGATCATTGACATATTTAACCCTTATAACTAATATTTTAAAAATACTAAACTATTTATTTGTTAAAGTATTAAATAAAAAATTTACTTTTTCTAGATTTATAAATTATTATCTATATTAAACATCAAAATAAATTTAGATATTACGAAAATTATAATAAATTTTTTTATTCATATATTTTTATTAAAAAAAATTTATTTTTTTTAAAGATAAATTAAGAGCATAAAGATTTCAAAGTAAAATTTAGACATTATAACTATATTGACGCCCCCAAAGAACGCTCATCTTATACCTATAGTTGTACCTTATCTATATAAAGAAAGGGTGAAAAGAGGAATTAAAAAGAAGAGGAAAATTATAGGGATTAAAAATCAGAAATAACATTGGAACAATTGTTATAAATAATATTTGCACTTCTCACTTGTTTGTTTTTTCTCTTCTGTAATTCTTGGATATATAAGGAATAAAATGAGACTATATATCCATGTTTTTCTCAGGTAGAGTAGCACATGTAATGATGTCAATATCATTTTGAACAACCCCATCAAGTGTCCAATATTATTCTTTTGAGTCTTCATAGTATTACCTTCCAAATTGATAATCTCCTCCAAGTTGGCAACTTATTTAACATGGTGATCTATAGGAGAATCCTAGGGTATCTCCACAGTAGCATCACTTGTTACCTTATGTTGAGAAATTATATAGAGGTATTTCCATATCTATATGTGATGTTGTGTGTAGTTGAGAGACCTAAAATATCTTTGTATGTTCTACAGTCACTTCTTGCAGCATTGGTGAGGATTCTTCACCCACATGTGACTCGATCTCACTGGTGACCTTATGACGCTCAGTCAATTCCACACATGCATGTTATATCAAACTTTACTTACATTTATTAAACATTTTTACTTAAAAAGACATTTGCTAAAACATGTTGGGCTTTAGGAGGGAGGGTGTCCTTGCTAGTAAAATTGCTATAGTCAAAAGTTACAATTGTACCACTAAGACAATTTACAGCTTTGTCAAATCAAGGTTCATGTAACATACCTCACTTTCTCTCAATATATGATCTTGTAACACACAATATTAGGTCTTATAGCTAACAAAAGTGTATGATGCAACCTCTACTAATGAGTACAAACTCAATTCCTCAATCCTAATAGATAAAGAAGGCATCTTCTAATGTAGGTCCACAAAGAAAGAACATCCACCAACCACGATATCTTCAACCGTCTATCACACATTTTTTATATAACCAAACAGAAAGGTCTTCAACGTGAATCAGTTGATTCGTCTTTAAGCCAAAATTTAGTTTGGCGATATTTAAAAAACTATAACTATATATATATATATATATATATATTAAATTTGAAAAATCATAAAAAGTGGGTTATGGTTTGTTTACCCACCACAAGAGAACTTGGATGAGATGACTGATAACTCTTCTAGTCTGATCAAAGATCATGGATTTAAAATCATCCTTCAGAAATCAACACTGTTAAATCTCTTAAAAAAGAGTTTTATCGCCCATTGTGGTCCGCTCTGGTTTGAGAAATTATTCTCTAGAGTTTCTTGTGGAGGAAATTGAATTTATACAACAACAAAATGGGCTGACTCACCCAAACAATATATTAAAAGATTTTTATTGGGCACTTTAGATAAATTAATTATTTCGTTTGTTTCTGGTTTTTTAAAATGATTTTAATATTATTATACATTTTATTAAATTTTGTTTAAAAGAGTTTTGAATAAAAAATGAATCAAAATAGTTTTTTTTAGTAAAATGTTATTTTAGATATTTTATTTTTTTGCTATGACTTTTTTTAATATCAAAGTTTTAAAAAGTTACTTAAATTTGAAGTTAATTTAAAATTATTTTTTTTAAAAAAATTATTTTTAAAATATATCTTTTTAAAAAATGATGTTATTTATATTTTAATTCTTAATTAGGATTGCAAATGTCTCAAATTTTAATTTGTTTCATCATCTTAAAAAGACTGTCAGTATACACCCAATTTACCATCATTTTATTCAGAGTGTATTTACTGAAAGAGAAGAGAAAAATAGATATGATAAAAATGACAATAATAAAATTAGTGAAAAAAATATTAAATCGAATAATTTTCTTTTATTGCTTTCATGGAAAAACTTCATAGAAACACCACTTTTGTTAAGAAATATTGAAGACAATAGATAAAATGTTGTTGTGTTTTATTCCTCAGCCCAATGTTGGTTTATACAGAGGAAATACAATTAATTGCAATAAATCTCTCCTTAATGAAAAATAAATAATATTAAACATGCATAATGGAATTGTCTAGAATAAAATAAGGAAATAAATATTGTATTTTCCAACACCCCTTCAAGTTGGTGCATATATATATATATATATATATATATATATATATATATATATATATATATATATTATCATGGCCATCTTACCAAGCTTTTGGTTAAGATATCTGCAGTTTGCTGACTTGAAGTCACAAAAGGCAGACATATGATTCTAGCATCTAACTTCTCCTTTATAAAATGTCAATCAATCTCAATATGCTTAATTATGTCATGTTGAATTGGGTTATGAGCTATGCTAATAGCAGCTTTACTGTCATAGTAGAATTTTAATGGAAGCTCAATTTTCATCTTAAGTTCTTTTAGGACTCTAAGGATCCATATTCCTTCACAGATACCTTGAGACGTAGCTCTAAACTCGGCTTCCGCACTAGTTCTTGCTATAACTCATTGTTTCTTGCTCCTCCATGTCACAATATTATCCCAAACATAGGTACAATATCTAGAGGTTGATCTTATATATGTGACTTAACCTACCCAATCAGCATCAGTGAAAATAGACACATTTCTTTCACTAGTCTTCTTAAAAAGTAAGCCTTTTTTAGTATTTCACTTTAAATATCTCATTATCTTATAGACTGTCTTTGGATGTTCCTCGAAAGAAGAATGCATAAACTCACTAAATGAGAAAGCAATATCAGATTAGGTGTGGGACAAATAAATCAGTTTTCCTACCAATATCTGATATCTCTAGTATCAACACGAACATTACCTTCTCCCTAAAGTTTAGCATTAGGATATGTAGTTTCTCTGAGGTTGGCATGCATTTTGGTAAAACATACTTAGCAAGAACAAGTTGAAAGAAATTCAAGATTCCTAGCGTTCAGACTTCATGTCAAACAAGATGTCACAACATGTCTGGTATGACATCCTGTCTGCAGAAGCTGATCTGTCAAGTGAATCAGGTGTTTTTATTGCTACAATAATCTCGTGTTTCAGCTACAGAATATTCAGTAATAATCAAATTAGTTGATGTGTTATCCAATATTGATTCAATCAAGAGATTTCCACACTTTCTATAATTGGAGAGAATATATAGGAAAGTTTGGATTGAAGACCTATTTTCTTGGAGAACAAGTAGCAGATTTTGGGCAGCCTCTTTGCTGTGTTTTGAAGCCTAGTCCAACATAGATTAATATTATAAATAGAAGGGTTGTAACATAGGTTTTGGTGGAGCTGATATTTGTGTTTTTAGGGTTATAGGAATCCTTATTTTGCTAGAAGTGCTATAAGTTCCATATGTGTGCATTCACATACCTGTAGGTGTTAAATATTGTGTGATCTCCAAAGCTGTTAAGTAAGGAGAGTAGTGTCGTTCTCATAAACTTTTAAGCATTGAGAATTGTGTGTCTTGGAAGAGTGTCTTCTATGATTTATTGTTTATGTTCTTTTGTCACAGGGTTTTGTGATTGAAGGGATTTGAGGAGGGCCTCATACCTAGGTGAGTCTTAGATAGAAGTCATAAGAAGGGTAGTGATTAAGTGAGAAGTGTAAACGGGGTTGCTTACCTTTGAATTGATACTATCGAATATCAGTTTCGTCCCTAGATTGGTAGCCCCCAAAGTAGGAAGGTTGTTCCGAACTGGGTAAACATATCGTTGTGTTCTTTACCTTTCTGCACGTTTTTTTCGTTATCGTTACTGGTGTTAGCTTGTTCCATTAACATATAGGGGTATCTGCAGGATGAAATTCACTCATCCACGTTTCTTTTAAAAAAGCTAAAATGTATTTTTGATGTAAAACCACCATACCATTCTTTGACTGAGAAACCTCCATACCAAGAAAATATCTCACGAATCCCAAGTCCTCGATTTTAAAGTCTACTGTTAATTTCTCCTTTACTCTTGCCATTCAATTGTATTGTCTCCATTAAGGACAATATCATCAACATAAACAATCAGGGTAGAAAATTTCCCATCGTGGGAGAACTTTATGAATACGGTGTAGTCACCCTGTCCTTGAATGTGCCCTTGTTTCTTCCTGGATGGAGTGAATATTTCAAACCAAGCTCTAGAGGCCTACTTTAATCCATACAAGGACTTATTTAGTTTCCATACATTTGATCCAATTTTTTTTTCAAATACAAGAGGAATGTCCATATATACTTATTATTCTAGATCACCATTGAGAAAAACATTCTTAACATCTAACTGATGTAGGGGCCAATCCAGGTTAGCAACAAGGGATAAAATAATTTTGACATATATTCAATTTTGCAACAGGAGCAAATTTCTCCGTGTAGTCTATACTATAGGTCTGGGTAAAACCCTTAGCCACCAAGCGAACCTTGTACCTTTCAATTGACCCATATGAATTATATTTCACACTAAATACCCATTTTGCATCCAATTGTCTTTTTTCCATCTGGTAGTATCATAATGCTCCAAGGTTTGTTATCTTCAAGAGCTTTCATCTTCTCAAGTACAACTTCCCTCCACTTTGGAATTTCTATAGCAACCTGTACACTTTTTGGAATTTCTGCACTAGATAATTTTGAGATAAAGGCCGACAGAGAAGAAAACAAATTTGAATATGATATAAAATTAGACATGGGGTGTTTATTGCAATATC
Organism: Vicia villosa; assembly: GCF_029867415.1. Classification (NCBI taxonomy): domain Eukaryota; kingdom Viridiplantae; phylum Streptophyta; class Magnoliopsida; order Fabales; family Fabaceae; genus Vicia; species Vicia villosa. Next base: position 234,233,302 of record NC_081180.1, on the reverse strand, counting down.
TAACAGGTTTTCTAATGACAACAAAATCATATATATCATGATACAAAATATGACTCTCAGAAACACAGACAGACTTACCATTCCTTTCTTAGGAGGTTGATCATTCCCTGGTTTTGATTCTAGACAGTGTTGAGATGTGGACTCATCCATTTTTTTGTGATGCTTTTTCATAAAAACCTTCCATTTCCAAGTCTTGTTTCCTAATTCAAATATGTTTTCTTTAAGTGACTCATTGTTTTATGGAACTTTAATTAGATCATTATTATCATTATTTTCAGGATTCTCATTGTTTTCTACATGAGAAAATCAAGGCTCAGATTCACAAAGTTCCTTACTCATAATAGGAGTAGGATCATATAAAGAATCAAGACCATATTCTATAGGTGCATAAGTATAAGTCTCATAAATTTTTGGTACAGGCAAAAATAAATTATTTAAAAAATCCATGTCCTCGATTTAAAACGAGTCTTCCTTTACCCCCTCCCTTTGAAGATGAGCATCATCAAAAAAAGGTTTGTTTTTAAATAATGAAACGTCCATAATGACAAACATTTTCTTGTTTTTTAGATCAATATACTTATATCCCTTTTAGGATGGGGAGTATCCAACAAAAATATATTTTATAGCACGTGATTCAAGTTTTCCAACATTTCTATGTTCATGAACAAAGGTTGTATAACCAAAATATTTTAATGTCAAATTAGTTAAAACACGGGTACTAGAAAAACATTCTTTGAAGGTATTAATTGGAGTTTGAAAATTGAGAATTTTGGAGGGCATTCTGTTAATTAAATAAGCAGTTGTTAAAATAGCTTCGCCCCACAAATAGTTCGATATTTTATTCCAGAAAAGTAAAGCTCTAACAACCTCCAATAAATGTATATTTTTTCTTTAGGAAACTCCATTTTTTTTGTAAGTGTTAGGACATGAACTTTGATGTACAATTTCAGTTTTTAGAAAAAAAATCCAAAATAATGTTAAAATATTCTTTTCCATTATCATTTCTAAAGACTTAGAAATTTGTTTGAAATTGTTTCTACACCATTGTAAAAAAAAATTCTTTACAAACTGACAAACATCTTATTTCTCCTTTAACAAGTAAACCCAACATACTCATGAATGGTCATCTATTAATGTGATAAACCATTTTTTGAGAGAGAGAGAGAGAGAGTGTGTACTTTAAGAGTTATGGCCCCAAACATCACTGCGAACAACAGAAAATGGTTTTGATGGTTTATAAGGCTATATTGGAAATTGGGAAAGATGATACTTTGCAAACTCACATGCTTCACATTTAGATGAAGAAAATTTCTTATTATGAAATAACTTAGGAAACAAGTGTTGTAAGTAACAAAAACTAGGATGACCTAATCGTAAATAACATACCATAACATTGTCATCTTTATTATTCAAAACAGAAAAAGACTCAAAACAGGAACTTATTATTTTTAAAGATAGTTATGATACAGATTCAATGTCAAGGTAGTAGAGTCCTCCACTCTCCTTGGCACTGCCAATCATTTTCCCCGAGTTCAAATACTGAAAGACAGTGAGATAAAAAAAAATAGTTTGACAATTTATATCTTGAGTTAATTTACTGACAAGCATTAAATTACATGATAAGTTTGAAACATGAAGGGTGATTTTATGATTTAACACAAGAGACAACACAACTGATCCTTTACCTGTAATGACTGAAAAGAAACCATCTGTGATTTTTATTTTTTGATTACCTGCACATGGACTATATGAAGAGAACAAAATAGATTCACCTATCATTTGATCAGAGGAACCTGAATCTACTATCCAAGTATGACTGGGACTGACACTAAGATATGCATAATTAACTTTTGTTGTTATAGAGCAAGAAGGAGTTTGAGGCTTGAGGAGTTTGAGCAGTTTGTCTAGTTGTTTCGTAGTGAGTTGAAGCTAAGTCGAAGAGGATTGTTGCCCTTGATAAGAATTACTAGCCTGAAATGCATGACCACCTTTCTTCTTCTTGTTAGGAGGTTTGCCTTTGAGCTTACAACAAGTTTCACGTGTATGCCATTTGCACTTGTATAGATCACACCAAGGAACTTTGTTTGACATTTTTCTTCTGTTGAGGTTCCTAGTATCCAGAGTTGGGCCTTCAGATTTAGATCATAATTCCTTGTCGTGCATTTTCCTTTCTTATTTTTGTAAAAGTTTTACGAAGAGTTGGCAATGGTGTTTTTCCTAAAACTCCACCTCTTACCTCATCAAGGTCTTTATTCATCCCAGCTAGAAACATGAAGACACAATCATTTTCTTGCCTTTTGAGAAACAAAACACTATCTTCTGTACACCCCAAATTATCATCGTAATAGAGATTCAACTCTTGCCACAAGATCAACAACTCATTGTAATAAGTAGTTACACTCTTGTCACCTTGTTTTGCATGCCATAATTTTTATTTTAAACCAAAAATTTGGGAGGAGTTTTGAATATCATAGTATGTTTCCTTAACAACTTTCCACACATCCTTTGTAGAAGGAAAAAATCATGTTAGACTTACCTATTCCAGTTTCCATAGACTTACTAACCAAGCAATAATCAAGGAGTTTTCAAACTTCCATTGTTTGTAAACAGGGTCGCATCGCATGTTGTCTGTTCAACTATTGCTCCAAGTAAAAAAAACCAAGCGAACGGTTTAGACTCATTCATTATAGTTATTCTCATTTATCTCTGGAATATTGACCTTGAGGGGGTTTGAAGAACCCTCTTCTTCATTGTAGCCTATGTTCAGATTATTGTCACCATAAACACTGTTGTTCATGTTTTCATTGTTTCCGCCATTACCACCACTGTTTACGACCACCGACGTTTCCTCTAGTATGCCATCTCCACGACCATTTTCATTTCCATTTCCATCGCTACCGCGGCCATCGCCGTCTCCTCTGCCGCTGCCATTTCTGCAGTCGCCACCGCTGTCTACGCCTGATTCAGGTGGTTGTTCACTATGATTGCATTTAGTGTAGGCATGTGCTAAATAAGGCCACCTATTGTGATTCGTCATAGGAGTCTAAACGAGTATGTGAATCAGGTTGGGTAAGGAAACAAGTTGAACGAAAAAACTCTAAAGGAAACGGCCCCGAACCCAACTAATTATGAAAAGCTTTATAGTGAAACTCTAATCTAATACTCTTATACCATATTAAAGACAATAGATAGCATGTTGTTGTATATTATTCCTTAGCTTAAAGCTGATTTATTAAGAGAAAATACAATTAATTACAATAATTCTCTTCTTAAGGAAATTAAACATACATAATGGAATAATCCAAAATAAAATAGATAAATAAAGATGGTATTTTCCAACCATAAATAGCTTTTGAAATCAACAAAATTTGAATTTTTTTAGTATAATCAGGTATTAAAAAAATTACGCAAATAACCAAGTTTCGGAGAAAATTACGAAAATAACCAAGTTTCAGAAACCTTTAACACTAAGGCGTCATTTGAGATGGCTCATTCCAATTTTTTTGCCCTCGGCGCCATCTGTTATGGCTCCTGCAGTACCAATAAGCCATGTCATATGGCGCCTCCATTATCTTTATAGGAGGAGGAGCCATCTCATTGAAGGATAGAAAAACACTTAGAAAGGGGGGGTTTGAATAAGTGTAGTTTCAAAAACTCGTAAGATAAAAATAATTTGCACAAGTATTTTTATCCTGGTTCGTTGTTAACTAAACTACTCCAGTCCACCCTATACAAGGTGATTTACCTCAACTGAGGATTTAATCCACTAATCACACGAGATTACAATGGTTTTCCACTTAGATAACTTCTAAGTCTTCTAGAGTCTTCTGATCACAACTTGATCACTCTAGGAACAACTGCTTAGAGACCTTCTAAGACTTCTCTAGAGTATACTGATCACAACCCGATCACTCTAGTCCTTTACAATTTAATGTAAACAAATTCTAAGAGTATTACAATTGCTTCTTAAAAGCGATAATCACAAACTGTGATATTTCTCTTACAGATTTAAGCTTAGACTCACTAAAGTATTACAACAGTAATGTAGTGAGGTTGAAGATGAAGTTTGATAGCTTTTGAAGTGAATAGCAAGATAGTATCAGAGATAGTTCAGAATTCGTTCAAAGTGCGTCCAAAATTCGTAACCTTGCTTCTCATCAGAACTTCATATTTATAGGCGTATTGAGAAGATGACCGTTGGGAGCATTTAATGCTTTGCGTATTCCGTACAGCATTGCATTTAATGTTTCACTCTTTTGTCAACTACCTCGAGCCTTGTGTTTGCTGTGACTACTAACGTTGCAGTTAATAGCTTCTAACGTTCCTTTTGTCAGTCAGCGTAGCTTGCCATCTAGTACTTAATTCTGATTTGTTCTTTGTAAATACTACATTGAATATCATCAGAGTACAAACAGCTTGGTGCAGAGCATCTTCTGATCTTCTGATCTTGATATGCTTCTGAGCGTGATTCCATGACTTCAGTGCTTCTGCTTCTGAACTCAAGTTCTTCTGATGCTTCTAATAGACCATGTTCTGATTCTGCTTGACCATCTTCTGATGTCTTGCCAGACCATGTGCTGAAGTTGCATACTGAACCTTCTGAGTCAAAGCTTCTTAGCGCTGATTTGTGCATACTCTTTATATATTTCCTGAAAAGGAAATTGCATAGGATTATAGTACCACATTATCTTGAGCAAAATTCATATACATTGTTATCATCTAAACTAAGATTATTGATCAGAACAATTCTTGTTCTAACAATCTCCCCCTTTTTGATGATGACAAAAACATATATAAATGATATGAATTTGCAATCAGAATAACAGACGGCAAAAGACAATTACACAGTTATAGCATAAGCATATAAACATAATGTGAATGTGTCTCCCCCTGAGATTAACAATCTCCCCCTGAGATGAATAATCTCCCCCTGAAATTAATACTAGAAGAATTTTATAAATAAAAGACTTCCCTGAGTATTTCAGTAGAGACGTTCACATATGCTTGAACTTCAGAACATTCACTGCTTCTGATTTCTGCTTCCATAGGACAGCTTCAGAACATTGAATTTCTTTAGATCCTCAGAACATTCACAGCTTCTGATTTCTGCTTCCATTGGACAGCTTCAGAACTTGAATTTCTTTGATCCTCGGAACATTCACAGCTTCTGATTTCTGCTTCCATCGGACAGCTTCAGAACTTGAATTTCTTTGATCCTCGGAACATTCACAGCTTCTGATTCTTGCTTCCAGCGGATAGCTTCAGAGCTTGAATTTCTTCTTGAATTAATCCATGCTAGATTGTATCAGAACATTGTTGAATGTACTTGAGCATCATCAGAGCATCTTCTACATTCTGAAATGTTACAGAACAAACTCCACAACAAAAGTTGTAGCATGAATAAATCATAACTTATCACATATATATATATATATATATATATATATATATATATCAGAACATACACAATGCATCAGATTATATATGATAAAATATAGGATTATCAAAACATGTTAAGGACAGAAAATAAGTTAATGCATATTCTATCAGAATATCATCACACTTCTTTCTTCCTGCTTCTGATTCTGAAGCTTCATAGCACTCAACTTGCTTCAGTTTCCATGAGCATATTCCTTTTACAGAATTTGCGATTCCTCATGATTTTGCTTCTAATGTTGAGCTTTCAATCCTGCAAAACAACTTAGAAACATATGAAGCTTGCAGCTTCTGTTAGTAATGTGGGGGCTTTCTTCCCAGCAACTGCTAATATAAATCAAATCATTTATCACTATTTCTCCCCCTTTTTGTCATAACATCAAAAAGAATGTAAAAGATTCAGATGTAACCACAGGACAAATGGAAAGAGAAACAAATAGTCATTGATAAAATAAGCAGAAGTACAAGAGTTATGTAGAAAACAGATGCAACAAACAAACAGAAAACAACTAAGACACAAAGACTAAGACCCTAGCTTTGACAAAATCTTGGCTAGTGTCTCATGGATCCCATTGTTGCTCTCAGTCTGCCTTGCCATGAAGGCTCTGAACTCTGCATTGGTCTTATCTTGCCTATCCAGACGAGAAGCCAGGTCATTTTGATTCTTCTGCATGGCCTCCAAAGTCCGCACCAGATAGGAAGGTTCATCAGAAGAAGAAACTTCCAGACTTCTATTGACTGGCATATCATTCTCCACTGCTGCTTCCATGGCAGTCTTTTCAGGGAGATCATCAGAATGTACCACCACATTCTCAGCAGGATGATCTTCTGAACAAGAACAGTCAATCTCTTCAGCATCTTCCATCTCTACATCTGAGTCAGACTCAGAAATAGCTTCAGCATATTCTGGTTCTGGGAACTCAGAATTTCCATCTTCCAGGGCTTGAAGAATGGTTGCAAGATTTGTTGGAGAAGGAGGACCAGCTGCAGCTGCAGGATAGACCACTACTGGAAAGTCCATATCAGGAGCACTTTCAGAAGGGTTCATTCTGAACCAGTTGAACAGCCCCTGAAAGTCACCAGTCAGAACCATGAACTTTGGTCGCCAGACCACAAGAGTTCTGCAGGGATTCCCAGTTAACTCATCTTCAGGCATCCTTTCCTCAAGAATTCTTCTGTTTCTGATGACATGACGATATCTGCCATCATCAAATTCTAACAAGAGTCCAGGAGCACCACGTGCTTCAGCAGTGAATCTTCTCTGCACATTCATAGCTTCAACTTGGAAACTCTGTCTAAGAGCTCTCCAGAGGTTGCAAAGGGAACGCTCATCCAGATTATAGCGGTAGGCAGTTTCCAGAAGCTCTAACCAACGGTTCACACGATAGTGTAAGAGCTCAAGAAAGACAGGAGTAGTTGGTGCATGAGGGCGAAAGGTGAAGCTGTAATCAGGGTAAAGACAGGAGTATGGATTTGGGGTCCTGGTAGGTATGGGATATGAAAGACAAGGGTCAGAAGGAAGAGGGTTAGAAGATGAGGATGGAATATCTGTGGGAAGTATAGTAGTTGAGGGAGTAGGGTTCAGAATTATAGGGGGTGAGGGTGGTTGCAGGTTAATTTGTGGGGGTGTGATGGGAGTTGATGTTTCAGAAGGAGACAGCAGAATGAATGAGGGAGATTCTGAGGGGGTTGGGATGTATTCCTGCCTGGAGTAAATACCTGTCTTCTTAGCTCTGGAAGCATCCACCTTAAGAGGATCAAAGGTGACCTTATTCTTTTTAGCTTCTTTCTCAGCATCTTCTGCTGCTTTTCTTTTCAGTTTCTTCTCTTTCTTCTTCTGATACTTCTTCTGAAGGTCAGTTTGAGAGGGAAGCACTCTTCCACGGATCCATGCAGGATCAACAGAAGCTTGTGTCTTCACAAAATCTTCCAGATAGTGCTTAACAGTTTTAACCAGTTCAGCTTGAAACATGGTTGAGAAGCCTTGAACAGGGACTCTTCTGATAGGGATATCAGAGAGAACAGTTGGAACAGAAATTATTTCCTTCACCAGTTTCATTCTTAAAAGATCAAAGCCAGAGAAGACATTGCCTTGATCAATTCTGAAGAAAGAATGAGTTCCACAAGTCTTAAGAGACTCCAGCAAATCACTTTCAATCAGAATATCTGAGATCATTCAGCCGAAAGGAATAATATTCTTCGGAAGATGAGGATACTTCTCCCGATACTCATCCCTAGATTCTTCAATAGCCAGCTTCAGGTTTTCAAAGAGTATGTTGGAAATATTAAGTTTAATGCTCTTTCCAATACAATAGAGAGTATACTTCTGATCTGGATTGATGAAAGTGGAGGAGAGATACTTCTTTCTTTGGTGAAGAGAACCCATGATGATCTCAACCCACACTTGAAATAGAGGTCTCAATGTGCCAGTCTTGTTGGAATTCATACCAGTGACAGTTGAGATAAGTTTCTCAACTTTGTTCCAATCAACCCTTCCAGCAAGAGGGCCAGTTACACCCTCTTCATCATTAAGATTGTACAGTTTTCTGATTAGGGCTTCAGTGACCACCACTTCATGCCCTAGCACGAAAGAGAGAATGGCGGTTGGAGTGACGGTTGCGTGCGCCCAGAAATCTTTCACAAGAGCGGGAAAGACTGGTCCAACCAATCTACCCAAATAGTTAGCCCATCCTTGAGCCATAAACCTAGCTTCTGGCTTGAAAGCATATGTAGCCAAGTCAACAAAGTCCACAGGGGACTCACACAGTACTTCCATTTCCGATGGAGACAAAGAGCAAGTTTTCAGAGGAACAAAGCCAAACTTGTTGAGAACCAGTTGAGATGAAGACATTTCTTCAGACCGAGAGGTACTTGAAGAAGGGTTCATGATGAATGCTAGTTTGAAGATATAAGACTAGGGTTTATGCAACAATGCAGAAGGATAGAGAAAAATGGTGAACGATGAAAAAAACTGAACGCAAAGAGAGAGAAATGAAAGAGGGAAAAACTGAAACGTTTGAAGAATATAAAACGAAAAAGAAAATAAAAGAAATGATGAATGGCATTTAATGTTACGTGACAAGAGGAGAGAGAAACTATGACAAATGAAGTGATAGAACAGTTACCTATGATAGGCGCCTCCTCAACTGCACGCATGTTTGTCCAAATAGGGTAGACACTTGTTACCAACTGGAATTAGATGACAACTGTATTTTTCTGAAAAAGCTTTACGCCTTCTAATTCTGATCACTACACCTGATTGTCATTCTTTAGAAATGATCTTGTTCTGATAGGATCATCTTTCTTTCCAATAATGACATCTTCTGAGTGAGCAGATGTGAGTCTAGATGATCTTCTGATACTTGGTTCTTCAGAAATTCTCAGATTTTCCAAGGATGCAGCAACTTGATCTTCTGATTCTTTGTTGCTTTGGTTTTCAGCTTCTGAAACTTTTCTTCTTGGTTCTTCAACTTCTGAGATATCAATATCAATATCTGCAAAATTTTCAAACTGCTTTGTCTTTTCAAGACCAAGCTTATCATCAAACCTGACATTGATTGATTCTTCTACAACTAATGTTTCAGTATTGTATACTCTGTAGCCTTTAGAGCGTTCAGAATATCCAAGAAGGAAACACTTTTGTGCCTTAGAATCAAACTTACCAAGATGATCTTTAGTGTTCAGAATAAAACAAACACATCCAAAAGGATGAAAATATGAAATGTTGGGCTTTCTGTTCTTCCACAATTCATAAGGAGTCTTATTTAGAATAGGTCTTATAGAGATTCTATTCTGAATATAACATGCAGTGTTTATTGCTTCTGCCCAGAAGTGCTTAGCCATATTGGTTTCGTTGATCATGGTTCTGGCCATTTCTTGTAGAGTCCTATTCTTTCGTTCTACAACTCCATTTTGTTGTGGAGTTCTAGGACAAGAGAAATCATGGGCAATACCATTTTCTTTGAAGAACTCCTCAAAGAATTTTTCTCAAATTCACCACCATGATCACTTCTGACCTTTATGATTTTACACTCCTTCTCAGTTTGGGTCTGAGTGCAGAATTCAAAGAACACTGAATGAGACTCATCCTTGTGTTTCAAGAACTTTACCCATGTCCAGCGGCTATAATCATCAACGATGACTAATCCATATTTCTTCCCTTTGACAGATGCTGTTTTGACTGGGCCAAACAGATCAATGTGCAAAAGTTCTAACGGCCTTGAGGAAGAGACAACATTCTTAGACTTGAATGCAGGTTTGGAGAACTTGCCCTTCTGACATGCTTCACAAAGAGCATCTAATTTGTATTTCAGATTAGGAAGTCCTCTGACAAGATTTAGTTTGTTAATCTGAGAAATCTTTCTCAAACTAGCATGTCCTAATCTTCTGTGCCAGACCCATTGCTCTTCAGAAACAGACATAAGACAAGTCACCTTCTGATTCTTAAGATCCTGAAGATCTGTCTTATAAATGTTGTTCTTTCTCTTGCCTGTAAATAGGATTGAGCCATCCTTCTGACTTACAGCCTTGCAAGACTTTTGATTACAGATTATGTCATAACCATTGTCACTTAATTGACTTATGGACAATAAGTTATGAGCTAATCCATCTACTAGAAGAACATTAGAAATAGAAGGAGAGTTACGAGACTTTATAGTTCCTGAGCCAATAATTTTGCCCTTCTGATCTCCTCCAAACTTCACTTCTCCAGCAGATTTAAGCACCAGGTCTTGGAACATAGACCTTCTTCCTGTCATGTGTCGCGAGCATCCAGAGTCCAGGTACCATGACATGTTGTGTTTTTCCTTCTTTGCAGCCAAGGATATCTGCAATAGGAATAATCTTTTCCTTAAGTACCCACATCTTCTTGGGTCCTTTCTTGTTAGTTTTCCTCAAGTTCTGATTGAACTTGTGTTTAGCATTATATGAAATAGGAGGAACAGAATGATAGTTTATGTTCTGAGTTCCATGATATTTCTTAGGTTTTGTCACATGCTTCTTGGTGTGTGTTATGTGAAAGCTTTGAGCATGTGATGTGTGCCTAATATCATGGGAGTGGCCAAATTTAAATTGGTTATACAGAGGCTTGTATGATATTTTCATATCATCCACAGATTCAAGCTTGTATGGGATTTCACCCTCATAACCAATGCCAGCTCTTTTGTTTCCTGACACAGCATATATCATAGAAGCAAGTTGACTTCTGCCAATACTTCTAGATAAAAACTTTCTGAAACTTAAGTCATATTCTTTCAGAATATTGTTCAGACTTGGAGTAGATTTTTCAGAGACAGAAGGAGATCCAGTATTTTTGGATAAATTTAAAACTTTTTCCTTCAGTTCAGAATTCTCCACTTCAAGCTTCTTAGTTTCAAATTCAAATAGCTTTTTCAGCTTCTTGTATTTGATACTAATCTGAGACTTGAGTTCCAGAAGTTCTGTTAGACTGGAAACTAACTCTTCTCTAGATAGTTCAGAAAATACCTCTTCAGAATCTGATTCTGATGTAGATTCTGATCCGTTATCCATTGTGGCCATTAGTGCCAGATTTGCCTGCTCATCTTCAGAGTCTGATTCTGATTCTGAATAATCCCATGTTGCCATAAGACCTTTCTTCTTATGAAATTTCTTCTTGGGATTTTCCTTCTGAAGTTTTGGGCACTCACTTTTGAAGTGTCCTGGCTCATTGCATTCATAGCACACGACCTTTTTCTTGTCATTTCTTCTGCCTCCAGAAGATTCTCCTCTTTCAGGCTTCTTTGAGCTTTTGAAGCTCCTGAACCTCCTTTGCTTGCTTTTCCAGAGTTGATTGACTCTTCTGGAAATCATGGACAGTTCATCTTCTTCTTCTTCTGATTCTGATTCTTCAGAATCTTCTTCTTCAGCCTGAAAAGCGTTAGTGCATTTTTTAAAATTAGATTTTAATGCAATAGACTTACCTTTCTTTTGAGGTTCATTTACGTCAAGTTCAATCTCATGACTCCTCAGGGCACTGATCAGCTCTTCCAAAGAAACTTCATTCAAATTCTTCGCAATCTTGAATGCAGTCACCATTGGGCCCCATCTTCTGGGCAAGCTTCTGATGATCTTCTTTACATGATCAGCCTTGGTGTAGTCTTTATCCAGAACTCTCAATCCAACAGTTAGAGTTTGAAATCTTGAGAACATCTTCTCAATATCTTCATCATCCTCCATCTTGAAGGCTTCATATTTCTGGATTAGAGCAAGAGCTTTAGTCTCCTTGACTTGAGCATTTCCCTCATGGGTCATTTTCAATGACTCATATATATCATGGGCAGTTTCCTTGTTAGATATCTTCTCATACTCAGCATGAGAGATAGCATTCAGCAAAACAGTCCTACATTTATGATGATTCTTGAAAAGCTTCTTCTGATCATCATCCATTTCTTGCCTTGTAAGCCTTACGCCACTGGCTTTCACTGGATGTTTGTAACCATCCATCATAAGATCCCATAATTCACCATCTAGACCAAGAAAGTAACTTTCCAGTTTATCTTTCCAGTATTCAAAGTTTTCACCATCAAATACTGGTGGTCTAGTATAACCATTGTTACCATTGTATTGCTCAGCAGAGCCAGATGTAAATGCAGATGTATTTGTTGGAATTTCACCAGCCATCTTTTACTGAAGCGTTTTTCTCTTCCTGAATCTTTTCTAAACACGGTTAAGTGCTTGCACCTTAGAACCGGCGCTCTGATGCCAATTGAAGGATAGAAAAACACTTAGAAAGGGGGGGTTTGAATAAGTGTAGTTTCAAAAACTCGTAAGATAAAAATAATTTGCACAAGTATTTTTATCCTGGTTCGTTGTTAACTAAACTACTCCAGTCCACCCTATACAAGGTGATTTACCTCAACTGAGGATTTAATCCACTAATCACACGAGATTACAATGGTTTTCCACTTAGACAACTTCTAAGTCTTCTAGAGTCTTCTGATCACAACTTGATCACTCTAGGAACAACTGCTTAGAGACCTTCTAAGACTTCTCTAGAGTATACTGATCACAACCCGATCACTCTAGTCCTTTACAATTTAATGTAAACAAATTCTAAGAGTATTACAATTGCTTCTTAAAAGCGATAATCACAAACTGTGATATTTCTCTTACAGATTTAAGCTTAGACTCACAAAAGTATTACAACAGTAATGTAGTGAGGTTGAAGATGAAGTTTGATAGCTTTTGAAGTGAACAGCAAGATAGTATCAGAGATAGTTCAGAATTCGTTCAAAGTGCGTCCAAAATTCGTAACCTTGCTTCTCATCAGAACTTCATATTTATAGGCGTATTGAGAAGATGACCGTTGGGAGCATTTAATGCTTTGCGTATTCCGTACAGCATTGCATTTAATGTTTCACTCTTTTGTCAACTACCTCGAGCCTTGCGTTTGCTGTGACTACTGACGTTGCAGTTAATAGCTTCTAACGTTCCTTTTGTCAGTCAGCGTAGCTTGCCATCTAGTACTTGATTCTGATTTGTTCTTTGTAAATACTATGTTGAATATCATCAAAGTACAAACAACTTGGTGCAGAGCATCTTCTGATCTTCTGATCTTGATATGCTTCTGAGCGTGATTCCATGACTTCAGTGCTTCTGCTTATGAACTCAAGTTCTTCTGGTGCTTCTAATAGGCCATGTTCTGATTCTGCTTGACCATCTTCTGATGTCTTGCCAGACCATGTGCTGAAGTTGCATACTGAACCTTCTGAGTCAAAGCTTCTTAGCGCTGATTTGTGCATACTCTTTATATATTTCCTGAAAAGGAAATTGCATAGGATTAGAGTACCACATTATCTTGAGCAAAATTCATATACATTGTTATCATCAAAACTAGGATTATTGATCAGAACAATTCTTGTTCTAACACTCATATGGCTTCTCTTTGTATATGTGTTTTCTATAAATAAATACCCCCTTTCTCCACCATTTTTCACATTTTTTCACTACACCTTCTTATTTCCTGATGTGGGCCCTTCATCATTTCCCCTTAGCCTAGACATGGGCATACATGAAACCTATTCCCCAACCGAACCAACATACAGCCAGCCATCACACCGTAGCACCCAACATACATATATGTATCAAACTTCACAAATGCCAATTCTGCGTACTCCACTCTTTCGGATGAGTAATTCTATCGAGTTCATGTGGACCCCACCCCCACTACACCGATGCGACCTAATTTTGACAACATGGGTCAACGATTGTTTGAAAGCGGGACTTCGGCAGATTTTGATCTGACACATTACATGGACGTTGAACGCATTGACTTCGCAGGGCCCTCGACCCAACCACAACAAGAAGGTCCTACAGTGCAACAACGACAGAGGTAAGGACGCTCTAGTCGTTATCAAAATCCAGGCGACCAGTAAATTTTATGTAATTTTTTCCTCGATTATGTAATCGTTTTGTATCAATGGAAATCAAAGTCTCATTTCTCCACAAAATTGTCATTTATTTTTATAAAAAGTTTAAAAAAATGCTAAGAAATACACTAAGGCGCTATCTGAGATGACTCAGTGCAAAACAGATGCACATAGGCACCATCTCACACGACTCCTCCTCTAAAAAGTTCAATAGAGGCGTCATCTAACTTGGCTGATCCACTTTAACCATTTCGGAAACATAGTTATTTGTGTAATTTTCTACGAAACGTGATTATTTGCGTAATTTTTTTAATACCCGGTTATTTAAAAAATCACAAAATTTAAATATGATTTTCTAAGTTATTATTTTTAATTAAATTCATCATTTTGACTTAAAGAATTACCTTTGAAGCTTTATAGTAAAACTCTAATCTAATACTCTTATACCATATTAAAGACAATAGATAGCATGTTGTTGTATATTATTCCTTAGCCTAAAGCTGATTAATTAAGAGAAAATACAATTAATTACAATAATTTTCTTCTTAAGGAAATTAAACATACATAATGGAATAATCTAAAATAAAATAGAGAAATAAAGATTGTATTTTCCAACCAGAAATAACTTTTGAAATCAACAAAATTTCAATATAATCATCTAAATTATTATTTTTAACTAAAATTCATCATTTTGACTTAAAATCACCTTGAAAGAATCAATATAATCCAAAATCTACAATTCTTGATTCAATGAACAAAAATCACATTGGAAGAATCAATCTAATCCAGAAGCTGGTCCTCATATTGATCCATTGAAGAAAAATATTTTTTTAGCTTTTCCACAAACATAAGAAAAGTATGTTGACATAAGAAGGAAAGAGGTGGTGGATGTGTCACTTTCTACAAACATTGTTGACATCTGTAAACCACATAGTTTGAGAATTATGACCATTTCCATTCAGCCACCATTCCATTAATATAATCATCATGACATTCACAAGCCGGCTTTTAGAATAATCACTTATTTTCAAAAGTCAAATAAGTTCAGTTATATACTCACTAACATTTTGTTTTCACATTTATAGTTCACTTTTTCACACCTTTGTTTGTCTTATTCTTAAAAGGTTTGTTATGTTTTTTTTATTGTCATAAATTGACTTAGAAGATGATTATGATTATGTATTGCAGATTATAGATTATCAGTGATATAGACTAGAAAAACAATTATGAGGTGTAGTAGCTGTTTTGGAACATTGTTTATAAAGAAGGAGAAACAACCTTCTAATTATATTTTTAGTGAAATTGAAGGTAAGATATTTAATTTTTTGTTGATTATTAGTTTCTATGATTTTGTAGGAAAATCATAGTTTCTGGTGTTTTGCAGGCTATTCTTTGGATAATCTTAAGCATTTTTCTGATAAGGAATTGAGATTGGCAACTGATAATTATCATTTAAGCAATAAGATTGGAAGAGGAGGTTTTGGTACTGTTTACAAGGTATTTAGGTTAACTTATTCTTCAATTTTCAGTTTTTTTCTTTGATTAACAGAAGTAGGGTTCCGGTGTTCAACTGCGCGCTAATCTAGACTCCACAAAGGGTGTTGGTCGACTAAGACAGCATGACAACCGGTCATGGAAGTCGAAATCCGCTAAGGAGTGTGTAACGACTCATCTGCCCAATCAACTAGCCTTGAAAATGGATGGCGCTGAAGCGCGTGAGTGGTTTTAAATTGTGGTCCGCAACCGCAATTGCACCCGCAATATTGCGGATGCGGTTTCCTCCGCAACCGCATCGGACCGCAATTGCGGTGTGATTTTAAAGTTTCGCTTCCGGATGCATTAGGAACCCCACCGGACAATTTTAATCATGTTTTTTTAAGTATTTTCATCAAAAATCAATATATTAGAATTCTAAAACTCAATTTACTTCTTATATAATGAAAAAACATAACATTAAGTGTTTTTCAATATAATACTTCAAACACTTCCTTTTAAAAATTCACGCCGCAACGGCCGCAATGCGCATCGCAACAAGCGCAATGACCGCAACCGCAACCGCATCCGCAGCCGCAACCGCAATTTAAAACCATGCGTGACCTATACTCGGCGGTCGAGGTAAGGGCCAGGTGATAGGCCCTGATGAGTAGGACGGCATGGTGGACGCTGCAAAACCCAGGACGTGAGCCTGGGCGGAGCGGTCATCGGTGCAAATTTTGGTGGTAGTAGCAAATATTGAAATGAGAACATTGAAGGCTGAAGAGGGAAAAGTTCCACGTGAGCGGCCAAGAGTTAATCAATCCTAAGGGATGGGAAAGCCCGTGATAGCCCTCTAAGCACATACACGGGATTCGGTGTCTACTTCATCTGAAGTTGTTTTATTGTAGTTGTTTTATTATCGGTGAAAGGAAATTAGCGTTTACAGCTCGCTTCGCGCCTTCCAATAAAATGAAATCGCGCATTATATATATTTTTATGGTTATTATTAAGATGTTCTAAATTTGTAAGTAAACATGAATGTGATAATTTTGGTAGGGAACATTAAAAAATGGAAGAAAGATAGCAGTGAAGCCTCTTTCTGTTGGATCAAAGCAGGGAGTTAAAGAATTTTTGACCGAAATTACAACCTTATCGAATGTTAAACATTCAAACCTTGTGGAATTGGTTGGATTCTGCATTCAAGGACCGAATCGTACCGTAGTTTACGAGTATGTCGAAAATGGCA
Source organism: Vicia villosa (assembly GCF_029867415.1). Classification (NCBI taxonomy): domain Eukaryota; kingdom Viridiplantae; phylum Streptophyta; class Magnoliopsida; order Fabales; family Fabaceae; genus Vicia; species Vicia villosa. The sequence continues at coordinate 234,216,757 of NC_081180.1, read as the reverse complement.
ACCTTCATACCGCATTACTCAGTATGTTTCATATCATATCATGTAACATATCAAATTCATAAACATATGAAAGGATGAAGAATTTAACATTTCTTTTCTTAGGCAAGAAGAGTTCAAGCATCAAACTAGAGTGGAGAAAAAGATCTGCTATTTGCGTCGGTACGGCAAAAGGTCTTGCGTATCTTCATGAAGAACTTGCACAACATATTGTACATAGAGACATCAAAGCTAGTAATGTACTACTTGACAAAGATTTTAATCCCAAAATTGGCGATTTCGGTATGGCCAAGTTATTTCCAGATGATATCACTCATATCAGCACGAGAATCGCCGGAACAACGTATGAATTTTTAGTTTTGATGTTTATAATTTGAATGTGAAAATGATTGATAATTTACACAAGTTCTGGTTTTGATTTAATCAGTGGTTACTTAGCACCAGAATATGCATTAGGTGGACAGTTAACCAAGAAGGCTGATGTATACAGCTTTGGAGTTCTTATACTTGAAATAATTAGTGGCAAAAGCAGCTCAAAAACAAATTGGGATGGATCACATAAATTCCTCTTAGAATGGGTACTTAAATCTCGGTTTCCTATATTTATAAGTTTTACAATATTTTACATTAAATGTTTTTTAACGTCAACAAGTTAATATTATTTTGATTATAATTCTAGAGTTACCTCGTAGTCAAGGCTTGAGATCTGAGAATGTGCTTCTCTTAAAGTTTTAGATTTAAATTCTGCCGGCACTAACAATTTCTGTGTTGGATTAGTCTAAATAGAACTTTGCTCTGACTTCAATTCAACCATCACTAGTGGATGGTGTGATTGGCCTCCATGATTAGTCGGTCATAGAGCCAGATACCGAGTTTTCAAAGAAATATATTTTGATTATGAATCTTAAAGACCTCCCTATTAGTGTATGATGCCTCTTATAGTTTGTTTGTAAGACATGACTTAAAAAAATGAGTAAATTTTTTTAATAAGTAATGTGTGGAGTCCACGTCTTATAAGCTGGTTTCGTATTATAAGCTGGTTTCGTATTATAAGTTGGTTTCGTAGAATTGAGTTAAGTCAAATCTAAGTTCTAAGATAATATTAGAGTTTATCTGATTCGATGGGTCCTCGTCCAAAAACGGGGCGGGACAGAAACTTTGACCCGACACGTCAAAAAATAGGATGGGACGGGACAAACTTTGGCTTGGCCTATCACCCATAAAGCCTAAAAATGGCAAAAAGTCATGTCTGCCCCGTTTATGTCCGTTACCATCAAAGCACGCCAAAAAATAGGACAGAGCCGGCCGGAAACCTTGCCTCAGCTCGCCACTTTTGGCGGGCTAAACGGGTGAGCCCCGCAACCCCTAGTTAAGAGTCACACCGACAGAAGTATGACTTGAAAATGCATTAATCGGTGGTGAACAATTTTCACTTTACATATCGATTTTGTTAATATTTAAATGAAACTTTGGATATCTTGATGATGATGATGTGTTGTTGTAACAGGCATGGCAACTACATGAAGATGAGAAATGGTTGGATCTAGTAGACCAAGACATGAAAGAATATCCTGAAAAAGAGGTAATCAAGTACATCAAGGTTGCTCTTTTCTGCACACAAGCAGCAGCAAAAAGAAGGCCATTGATGTCACAGGTTGTTGATATGCTCTCTAAGGAAATTCAGCTCAATGAGAAACAACTAACATCACCAGGATTTTTCAATTATGATGTTGGAGAATCCTCTCAAAAGAAATCAAACCCTGAATCTTTAGTTTATCACACTAGTTCTACTCAAGATAGTATTACTCAGGTCACTCCTAGGTGATGATGATGACTATATAGTTTTGTGTGAATTGCATAGTTGCAAAATGAGAAGGAAAGAAAATTATTTTTTTAGATTTTAGAAATTTATAGATTTTAGACTAAGATTTTGGATTTGAGTCTTTTAAACTAGATGATGCAAAGAGAATTTTGTTGTATATTGCTCGAAAAGTTCACTCAACTTTCAAATTTGTCGAGGTTTAACATGATTTCAAGATACCAACTTTCTTAGCAAGTTTCACATGTTATTACTTTTATGATTGAAAGAAAAGATTAAAGAATGTAAAAAATACCGCTTGCTTTAGTGATCCTCGAACTGGGCGCGTAGAAAATCGCTTCATCACTTGGAATTCTCAAAAGTACTCGTGCACTATCATTAACTTAGATGGAAGTTGTAATGGCACTCCAATTCGTTCGCACTTGCTTTTGTGGTACCTTGCGTACATCCAATGGGACTTGGCTATGTGATTTTTATGTATTCATAACAAATTCTTAAGATATCCTTCATGCTTCTAGGGCATCTACCAAGGCCTTAATTTAGTCAAGGTTATGTATATTACAGAATCAGTTTGCCACTCTGACTCTTCCCTTGATATTAGTCTAATTGAGAATTCCTTGAATAAGTTCCATAAACATGTGGTGTTGATTCAAGATATTAAAGATATTATTATCCTAGAAAACACCCTGTTTAGAGTCATCCACACTCCTAGAGAAGACAACCAAAGCGTCGATTTCATGGTAAAGCTCGGTACTGCTAATAACATCGATCTTCTGATTCACTCATTTCCTTAAGAAATTGAGTAACATCCTTGCAGGAGATGCGGCTAAGACTTCCTTCTTAAGAATTCAATTTGTCTTTTATTCTCTCTTTTCTTTTTTATTAGCCTTATAAAAAAATGTAAAATGGATAGTGGCCTATATATAGAGTTTATTAATATTTTATTAACAAAGTAACTAATTTATAATAAATTTTAACTAACCAACCAAAACCAACTTCTATACTATTCTATTGTATGTTGTTTAGTAAAATCAATGAAAGATTAGATTAATTGAGTTGCTTGAGCCTCACTCCATTCGTTTAATTTGGATGTCTTATCTCTTGTATAAAACAACAATAATCAAACCTTATCTCATTAATGAAGTCAATATTATAATATTTTATTTAAGATCATTTTTATCTAATTTGTCTGTTTTGAGATCTTTTTTAATAGTTTTTTTTTAATAAGTTTTCTATGTCTTTCTTTATTTTTAATTTCTACTTTCTAATTGTTTGATTTCTCTTCTCTTCATCTTATCTATTTATATAATAGAAAAATTGGTCCATTTTCTCAAGTATAGTCATTTTAAATCTTAATTTGTCTAATCTTACCATCTTACCACGTATCCATAATCCATACAAACATATTCAAAACTCTTGAAAAAATTTATTTAATTAAAGGCTTAAATAATGATTTTGTCCCTGTAAATTAGCGTGTTTTTGGTTTTAGTTCCTGAATCTTTTTTTTTCGTTCCAAGTTCCCATATGTTCAATTCGCTTTGGCGTTAGTCCCTGTTGTTAGTGAGACGTTAAAAAAAAGCTTATGTGACAGGCGTTGCTGACTTGGCATACTCCAAAGAAATGGCTGGGCCCTCACACATGTGGTAGGGTTTTGCATAACACCACTGCTAACTCCAAGTGGATTGCGAAGACTGTGGCTGCTAGGATGACTTCTTCTGATGGAATCAAGCTTCGTGAAATAGTCTCTGATATTAGGAATACTTACTCTGTGGGAATATCTATGAGCATGGCATGGAAGGCTAAACAAATTGCAAAAGCTCAAGTTGAAGGTGATGCCACAAAGCAATACACACAATTGTGGAGGTATTCTACAGAATTAAGGAGGGTTAATGCTGGGATTAAAACCAAAAATACGCTAACTTACAAGGACGAAATCATTATTTAAGCCTTAATTAAATCTATCAAGTTTGTCACATAGACTTATATAAGTAAAATTAAAATTTAATACAACTAACATTATTTATTTTCCACTAAGCCTGAATGCCAAATGTTTACTTTATAAGGGTTAATGCTTAAACATTTAAGTAGACCTTAGCAGTTTTATAAGTATGCCAAATACTTGCTTTCAAAGGCTTAATGCTTAGACTTTTCATGAGACCAGTTGAATGAGTGAAGCTTTTAAGATCATACTCAAACTTAAAATAAAATCTATCCCTGAAACAACTCCGACCTACTGGGAAAAGGGAGGTGGTAGAATGGAAACTGAACAACATGGTGGTAATTAGGTAGAGATAAGTTAAATCTGTTACCGTTACAAAATGATATCATGGCAGCAGAACTCATAAGATATCAGTTTAATATTATGATAGAGATAAGAGAGGAAAATAGAAAGGTGTCGTATTCTTAAAAATTGGTAGAAAAGCTTGTCAAAAACCTTTTCCAAATTGTAAGCATGGCAGTAACATTGGGAAAATGTGCCTACAGACAATGAGATCAAGCATTCACCAACAAGAACAAATTGACACTTTGGAGTATGGAAATTTATATCAGGTCCCAAAAATCAGCAACATTGTCATCATAAAGTCATTACGCATCTATTTATAACCATGAACACTGAATCTACATGTCATATTTGTTCATAGTATTATATTTAATTTAATAAAAACCTTAATGTAGGTACTAAAATGCAACCAATAAGTATTTCGAACTAATGACAAGATCAAAAGATTCATTAAACACAGCAGGTGCAAAAAGGGATATCAGACAACCGATTGAGAGAAGGAAACAAGGCAAAATTATGCAGCAGGTTGCTCTTCAGTTGCAGAGGCTTCTTCCTTGGGTTCCTCTGCAGGGCCATTGGAAGTCACATCCTTTGGTTGTGATCCTGATGCACCTTCAGCTGTAGGAGTTGCTTTAGCAGATGTTTCTTTTCCATCCTTACCGACTTTGGCATCTTTAGCAGGAGCAGGAGGTGGTGGAGGAGGAATCATGTGAGGTGGTGGTGTATGCTTCAGCTTTAACAGTATTTGCCGCATCCTGGAAAGATCGGTGGGTTTGCCGGGCTTAGGGCCTTGGATAACAGTGATCGAGGGCTTCTTATCCTGATCTTTTTTGCCTCTCTTCTTTTCAATGCTAGGAACCTCACGAGGAATGAGCTCTGCAATTGTCTTCCAATAAGCTTTGTCTGCCTCTTTGTGAAACTTCTCTTGATTAGCCACAAATAACTGCACCATAGAAAAATTTCATTTTATATTCAAATTACAAGAGTGTGAGAAAATAACATCAACCAAAAAATGATAAATTGTGATGCTAGTAAATTTTACCTTCTCCCTTTCTCTATTTTGAACCTTGTTAGTCTCAACATTAAGCTTCCTTTTCTCATAGAAAGCCACCTTATACTCCTCAGCTTCCTCGAGAATCTTCAATCTCGTTTCTTTTTCCTTTTTCTCCTTCTCCTCTAGCTCAATAGCATTTTGACTGTACAAGGAAGACCAAAAACATTCATTGTTTCATGACAACGGAGTTCAGCAAAACTTACAATACATCCTAAATGTTTATTGGACTAAGATCAGAAAATAAGGGAACAATTGTTATTCCATTATGTTTAAGAATATTCGTGCCTTTCATAAATTTACAAACAGGGGATTTAAATTAACAGCATTCATTTATTTTTTGGCTCAACTCCATTAATGAGATAAACTATCCTAGTGCAAAGAGAAGCTTTGGAGCAATGGTTAAAGTTGCTTCCATATGACTACGAGATCACTCGTTCAAATTGTGCAATCAGCCTATTACAAATACTAGATAACTGTCCATACTAAACACATAATGGGTCACATGCTCTACTATTATGATGGGAATTTTTTAACAATAGGTTTCCCTACATTAATTATGCTATGTATTTATCACATTGACTGGAGCTGTAACTGCAAGTAGCAATTTGCAGTCATTTTTTGGAAATCTATAGCACTGAAACTCTAAACATTTTATATAGGCTCCAACAAAATACATAAATGCTTGCTGATAATACATGCCCCATGACATTAACACAAATATTTCATATCAAATTTAGAATCCTAATTTTTGATTTGCTATGTGATACTGCACAAAAGATTGATTGCACAGTACACAATATATAAAAGGGTAAAAAGCTGCATGTGTAAGGAAGACGCAATCATCGTAAAACCGTATAAGAGTAAGACAATTTTTTTACTCATATGAGAGCATGCTAACAAACAGTCTCCAACATACTATTATTAAATTAAATTCAAGCAAGCCCCACTAAATTATGTGAACTCCCTCCCAACTTGGTCAAACTCACTCCCTACCTAAGGAAACTCACAAGACTTTCATCAAACGATAAAGACCGTGTTAAAAAAATATGTTAAAAAAGTATTTTTCACTTTATAAATTGAGGGAAAGTTCTATTATCTCTAAAGGGAATGTAAAACAGACTAGGTATTTACGGAAGCATAAACATAAACCAGGGGATATTATTGTAGAATATCATAACATGTGTTTACAAGAGTTAATTTCATTTTTAATTTTATAACACATTACACTCGAAAATATCAGTACATTTGCACAACCAAATTCTGTCCAGTATCTATTGCTCCTCCATACATTACATCAGAGGAAGAGAGAAAGAGACCGAAAAATAGACAAAAATTCTGTCAAGATTATCTATTTTAAAAGCCTAATGGATTAAACCTTAGAGAAATCAGATCTTTTATGCTATACTTTCCATCAAACGCCCACAAAATTTAAGAAATGTGTTCAAGAAGATCTGATGCGTTCCTCATCAAGATTGTGAGCCAGCCTTTTGCAAATTGCTTGCCTGATCCAAGTTCAACACCAGGGAGATGTAAAACCCATGAATGTTACCTTGAATATGATTATCCAACTCCAAAAAGGCAAGGCATCAGACAACCACTACCCTTCAGTTATCACGCAATCCAATAAAATGAGCAGGACACAAGTAAAACCTAAAAACTGTTTAATCTGTGGTGAATATTTTTTTAAGTAGAAATTCATCTTCGTACTCAGAGATTGCAACACTCACATATAAGCACCGAGATTGAAATCCAAATCCAGCTGCAACCTTAATTATAATCTATTTCACCATAGAATTTATCCTAACAAATACTCCCTTGCTACAGATCAAACTTCCATTAGTAAAATATTAACTATCATCCCCCTCTCATATTACAATTCAAACTTCATCCACCTAAAGATACCCTTGAAACTTGTGGATATAAATCAATTCCTCCCTATTTTACTCAATTTCTCTGGAAAATTATATATCATATCTTACCACAGCCTAACTAACTACTTCAAGTGAAATTGCAATTGTAAATAAGTAGCACCGACACCTCGAATAAAAGGCGTGTCCGAAAGACTCCTACACCAATACTTGTGATTGCTTTAATTTATTATTTTTTTAAACTATTACCGGTGTCACGTGTCAGTATCGATGCTTCATAGATTGCAATTGCAATAAACTAAGTTCATCACTTAGTTTGTTCCTGATTCCTGATTCCTAATCATAACTGCTTACAATTAACTGCAAAATACGCTATGATCGAACTTCTAGGTCAAATCAAAGTCATTACAGTCACAGATCTAAGCAAATTCAAACGAGATCCAACAAATTCACAAAACAGAAAGAAGAAAAAAACCGCAACCTACTTACCGGCGCCACTCGCGAAGAGCGTAACCTTCCTCTGACTCCATCTCACCAGGCGGAGGAAGAATCGGACCATCAGAGACAAAAACACTGTCACTCTCACCATAACCGTTTCCGTTATCGTTCCCGTTCTCTACAGAAACCGATTCAAATGGAGACGGAGAGTATCCAGGATTCGGATCACTGAATCCGAAGATGTCCGGTGAAGCCTCAGCCGCGTGATCGACGGTGACATCACCGTCACCGGAGAAGTTGGAGTAACCGCCGAAACCAGAGTAGGTGTCGTCCTGATCGGAGGTAGCGAAGTGGTGAGTTGAAGAAGGGTTGACGTTCAAGTCATCAGTGAATGCGTCGAAGGAAGACGACATAGCTGCGGAGCTTTCTCTCTCTAGAAAACTGTTTCTCTCTCTAGAAAACGGTTTCTCTCTCTTTGCACAGTGCTGGCTTTGTCTTGACGGGTTGAGAACTGCCTCTACACTTTTCTTTGACTCGTTTAATACTTCGCGATGAAATAAAAAGAAAAATACCGTGAAAAGAATAAAAGATATTTTCAATAAAACTTTAACATATATAAAATAAAAATTGAATACTTTATTATACCTTTTTTGTTATTAAAATTATTTTTAAGGTAAATTAGATATTTAATATTGACATTTTATTTTTTTATTATTTATATTTTTTAATTACGGTAGTGGAATAATTGAGGAAGATCTTTGGATGCAGGCAAGAAGCGTACACGTTGTTGTTCTCTAGTTTCCCCTAAATATATTCGAGCATTCTTTATTTGGTTCGATTAGTCACTCAATTTTCCATTTCTTCGTCTACAATGTGCGTTTATGGGTGGAGAGTGCATTGGGTCAAGAGTCAGTATCTAAGAAGTCGTGGGGTATAACCATATCTCATGAATTTCTAGGTATTAACCCCACTTCGGAGAAATTTGTTATATTATAGGGAGATTTTGTTAGTTCAATCCAAGGCCCCTAGAAGACATACAGATACACCACCCGTACAGAGTTTCTCACTTTATCATGTGGTTAATTCTAGTCCTCAACAAACCCTCAGACATTCCTTATACATTGAGAGGTTTTCACACTCCTTGTACTTAAATCCACAATATAATTGGCACCCACCGTAAGACCCCGATAAGACTGACCTGGACCACTCTCACTACATTCAACTATCGTATTGTCTAGCACTCTCCCACATCATGGAGAACAAGAAGATAGTTACTCCGGCCAAGGAAGACTCTGACGGTGAGGAAAGCGTCACAGCGCAAATATGTGTCGCTATGGACAATCTTCAGCGTCAAAACCAAACTTTGGAAAACAACGTTTTCCATATTAATTAACATCAAAACTAAATTGTTTTCTAAAATATAATGTAATGTTGTCATCAAAACATAAGGCCAGATGCATAACCAAATCTTGTTCTTACAGGTGGATGGTTCATTTTAAGAAGATTACACTGGAATTATGATTACTGTAATGAAATCCTAAGGACAAGATTTGAGGCATTCAATAGTGTGATTGTAGAGTCAAGGGCTAGGCCATTGGTGACTATGCTTGAGAAGATAAGGACTTGCATAATAGAAAAATGGGCAGCTAATAGGACAAGATTCTCATAGTTAAGTGATGGGGATGTCTTATCCAACATTAAGAAGAAGGTGGAGAGAACAAGCACGTATACAAACTAATGGATAGTAAGGTACATTATCAGTTGTAATTTTGATAGTAAGGTTCAATACTTATTGTGAATTTTGTATATTATTCAAAATTATGAATTTTGTTGTAGGATGTCATCTGAGTTCATCTTTGAGGTTAGGCACATTGAGAATCAAGATGACATATTTTCTCTCAACTTAAAGGACCGTGAATATTCTTGCAAAAAGTGGCAACTGACAGCTCTCCCCTTTGTTTACTCTATTTGTGCATTGAAGAGTAAAGATCTAAATATTGATGACGACATCCCATATTTTTATAAGAAATCAAGGTACCAAGTTGTATATCAACCAATAATATATCCTGTTAACGAAACCAATTTATAGATTAAAACAAAGTAACCAGATGTGCAGCCACCAAAATAAAGAAAAATGCTAGGAAGACCCAAGAAGAGGAGGAACCTTAAGCAGGGTGAAATTGATGGGACAAATTGAAACATGGGAAAAATTGGAATGATACTTAGGTGTAGTGTAGATGGTGTAGGAAAATTGGACACAATAAGTCAACATGTAAGAGGACACCATCTACAGAACCATCTCAGCAACCAACTCAAACCACTTCAAAAAGGGGTATACAATCATCTCAGCCACCAACTTAACCCACTCAGGCAAGGGCTACACAATCATCTCAGCCACCAACTTAAACCACTCAATCGAAGGCTACACAATCATCTCAGCAAGGAGGGAGGCCAAAGAAGTTACCTTTTAGGAAGGCATCTCATTCATCTGTATACAGGATCCAACAACTAGGCTAAGTGCATCACAAAATGCAGTTGGCCCTACCACTAGGAGATCCACTCCAACAAAGAGACTTAATCCAAAGAAGACCATTTAGTCATGTTTGTTTTGATCTATTTCATGTCTGTTTTGCAACAGCTTATGTAATGTATGTTTTGAGAACATGGTTTGTCATGTTTGTTTTGTAACAACTTATGTAATGTCTGTTTTGAGAATCATGGGTTTATAATGACTGTTTTAAGAACATGGTTTGTCAAGTTACCATTGTTGTTTTGAACAAGGTTTAATCAAGTTGAACAAGTTCATGCAAGTTTGTTATGATTCAAGTGTATTTAAGTATAATTTTATTGTGATACAAGTTTATACAATTTTGTTATGATTCAAGTTCATTCATGTAAAATTATTGAACTAGTACAACTAATTAATTATAAACTCTATTCAACATAACACATTCATGTATGAAAAATAAGTGAGCTAATACAACAAATTCATGCCAAAATTTATATTGCATAACTGGTACATAGTGAAGCAAGGATTGTCAATTGATGCATAAAGTTGGAACACAGTGAACATTATAGCATCTTGGATACTACAAAGAGCACAACATAAAACATAAACTTCCAAAACTTTTTCCACTTGATGGTGTTCTTCAAAGAAACTTCTAATTCCATATTACTGAGCTGGAATAGTTCAACCTCTTTTTTGACTTCATAGATATCTTTAGTTAACACATCTATCTTACTTTGTTTCTCCATCATGAATTGCTCTTTTTCATCTCTAGCTTATTCGTAGAACTATTCAAAGAATCCATAACCAGCATTACTATATCCCTATATAGATTAAGAGAGAAACATACAATATAACAACAATACATTTCAACAATATTTTAACCTAGAATCTTCACACTAAAGCTTACTTTAAAATGTTGACAACCCAAAAAAAAATTGCAATTGTTGGTTGTTCTTGCCCTTCGAAGTACAACTATGTCTCCACAACGACAAAAAGGTTTCCATGGAAAATTAGAGTTGCTGTATACTTGCGAATCACTATTATTTTTCACTGATGATGATGAAACGCGGTCAGAACTCATGATTAAGGCACCAATATACTCGAATTAGGTTTCAATTTGGGGATTTTTAGCCTATTCAAATAAGGGTTAGATGTGGGGTAAATAAAACACAGATTCAGCAAGGAAAAAGAAGGTTATGAAGAAGGCAATCCACCTCAGCTGCCACATAATCGCAGTCTAATGTCGTTTATCATTATTTGACATAAAAGAATGTTTAACTCTGTTTGAGTAGATTAAGGATCAAATTGGTCATTTTTAAAGAAAAAAGGACCAAAATGGACCCAAAGGTTGATGTAAGAGACTAAAAAGGTATTAGCCTTAAATTAATAACCATTGTTCTTAAATACTTGTGTTTGTCATCATCAAAAATGGGGATATTGTTGGAATAAAATTGGTTTGTATCATAACTCTAAGATTTTGATGATACCCTACTTTTAAGAAAAAAATTCCTCAATTATCCTATTTTTTCAACACCTTCAACCATTTATTGACTGAGAGTACACTATGTGATATTTTAAAGGAGACCTCGACCATCCATTGAAGAGGTATTTTTTAAAGTTATTTTGTTGGGGTTTTAAAGGGCTATAGTCCAAAAAAATAATTAAATGAAAGAGGATTTAAATCATTTTAAACTCTGCAACTATGGCTGGAAATGAGTTAATTCGAGTCGAACTCGCCTCAACTCAGTTCGACTCGTTAAGAATTGGTCGAGTTCGAGCTCATCACGAACTTTTTTAAGCTTAAACTCGACTCATTAAGAATTGGTCGAGTTCGAGTTCGAGTTCATCATGAACTTTTTTCAGCTCAAACTCGACTCGTTAGAAGTTCACGAACTCGGTTCAACTCGCTAGGTTTATCTCGTTAGGTTCAACTCGCTCGTTTCACGGACTTAAAGTAATTTTTAAAGTGTGTGTGTGTGTGTGTGTATATATATATATTTGACATTTTAAATTAATATATTTTTAAATAAAAATAAAATAAAAGTTATTAGATTGGAATTTATACGATGTTGATTTTATTTGTATAATTATTTGTAGAAATCTTTTGCTCACTTGAGAATATAAATTATCAATTAAAACCGTTAGACTATATATATATATATATATATATATATATATATATATATATATATATATATATATATATATATATATATATATATATATATATATATATATATATATATATATATATATGTATGTATATATATATTTGACATTTTAAATTAATATATTTTTAAATAAAAATAAAATAAAAGTTATTAGATTGGAATTTATACGATGTTGATTTTATTTGTATAATTATTTGTAGAAATATTTTGCTCACTTGAGAATATAAATTATCAATTAAAACCGTTAGACTAAAATAAAATATGGGACTAATATTTGAAGTAAATCTTTAAACCTTCTCTTAAAGACAATATAATCTATCTCATATATAATTGAGTTGACTCATGAACCTATCGAGTCGAACTATATATGGTAGTTCATCTCATTTAGTTAATGTTAGTTCTGTACTTTTAAGGATTGGAAGATTTTTTGTAAAACAAATAATATGAAAGGAAAGATATGACATATATTCTATTAAATAGGTACAAAAGATGTCTTACTTGATATCATAACATGTTGGGATGAAGACTTTCAACATCTGGAACAACGTGTCTTATAAGGAAGCACAATCATGCATTCTGAGTTGGAAGATTCAATCTGTATTGAATGATGCAGAATATTCTCTGAATATTATGCAATCTTTAAAGGCACAAATTTAAAGGTCGAGAGAATCAAAAGGAATATTTGAATAACACAAGACTTTCTATAATGGGATGTAATTTAGAAAGATTTGATTGAAAACCTATTTTTAGCAAAAGATGTTACTGATTTGTAACAGCAAATATGCTGCGATTAGAAGCCCAAATCTAGTTGGGACTAGGTTATAAATAGACGCATTGCAACCCAAGAAAAGTAGGAAAGCCAAGAATATAACGATGTAGTCATTAGGGTTAGTCCAGGTAAACCTCTCGGCCTGTGGGAAGGTTACCATTGTGATCCTCAAAGCCTGTAAGCAAGAGGAGTATTATTCTTGGAGGAAGCTTTGAAGTAAACCCAAGATAGGAATCTGAAGAATGGAAACAATAGAAGGAGAATGCTAAGTCGTTGATACAGTTCCTGGGATTGGAAACTGTTCAACACCATTGTGGTGGTTGGGTGTGAGCAGAGGTTCTCTTATCTTAGATGGGGTTCTAAGATAAAGATTGCATTGGGTAGTGACTAAGTAAACCGGAGGTTGTTTATCTATAAACCGGAGGTTGTTTACATAAAATAGTACTATTGATAGTGGATCTTCTTCCTGGCTTGGTATGCCCCCAGAGTAGGTGTGATTTCACCGAATTGGGTTAACAATTTCTTCTGTTGTTTATTGTTCTTCTGATTGCTATATTTATACCTTGCTGAGCTAAATGTTGCATCAGATGTCTTAACATTCTGTATGACATCTGAAGTATGACCTACCAGAATTTCATTTGGTTTTAGAGAAAGCATCATGTTCTATCTCTAGATGAGATCCTGGGAAGATACTTTCTAGTTTTGATCAAGGTATTATATATATGGTCCCTTGAAGAGGAGGATGGACTATGTTGTGGAAGGAAGGTTGTAGCCTTACTCTATTAGTGTTTTATTTATTTTCAAACCTAACTTGGTATTCCTTGAATGTCAAGTCTTGCAAGGCCTGAAGTCTGTTAAGGAGATAATGAGAGGTTTCGCTCCGCTGTATGGTATCTGATGTAAGCCTAGGTGTTCCGTGTCCCCTATGGTTAGGTTGGACAGTAAGGTTTATAGGTTATGGTGACGATTGTGCAAGACAATTTCAACTAACTCAGTGAAGGTGCCAAAGATACTCGAGGATCATTTCTCAAGTCCACTCATGAAGATATTTTCTGATGAGGCTATTGAAGGAAAGTTAGAGCAAGTCATCTTGAACTCTGAATGAGTCTTCCTAATACTTGACCTATCTAGGAAGATGTCTATAGGTTTTGCTGCTGAGGCTTGGGATATGTGTTTCTCAGAACCAGGTTCAGTTTCTGAAGGACATCATGTTAACAAGTATGCAAAATCTTGTCTCATAGTAGATGCTCTGGGTGCTAAACAAATATGGTGTGAGTGAATTGTTTGGAACCTACTCCTGACCTGGAAGAGGAGATATATGTGGTGTGTATCTAAGATTGTTTTGTCTCAAAACAATTCCCAGGTTGACATGTTATTTGGTGGACAAGTCATACATCTGTCACATGGTTCAGTTTACTTTTGATTCAAGTTAGAACTGATTTCTTAGGTATGAAGGTCAAGAACATTGTGACATAATGTTGGAAGCTGATCTAGTGAGCTCCTGTGTCCCCTGCAAGGAGTTGTGCATAAATTACTACGGAGGATCCTCCAAAGCCGTAGTATGTGACTTTCACAAATAATTGAGAGTAATGTCAAATATGATGCTGGAGCATCATCTAAATAGTGTATTTTTCAGCCAAGAAAGGGTATGTAATTCATAGGGATGCATGAAATCAAGGATAGTTAGCAAAGTCCATATGAAGAAAGTCTGTCTATGATAGTTCTGTAAGGGTAAATATTCAGACGGGAGACTGAGTACTTATCTGTGTCTAAAGAACACTGAGCATAAATACATTGACGGGGGACCTTTTATTTGCTTATTGTGTTCCAAATATCATATTTCAGAATTTGTTATGGATATGATGATTTTTGAGAGTTTAATTCTCTCTATGGATTTCAGATGTGTGGCAATTTGATTAAACTACAGAGGGTGTGAGACTCTAAAGGTGATGCCTTAGGCGTTGTCATAACATCAAGGAGGCGGTTGTAAGCTCTTGTAAGTTTTCTAGGGATAAAAAGAAGATCTTGACACTCAGCAAGAGTGTCAGAAGTGACAGTTCTGATGGTATGGAGGTGTATCTGATCTTAGTTATAGTAACGTGTTCTGGAAAAACATGATTGCTGTTACAGTAAAGGCAAGAGCTGAATGGCTGATGAAGAAGGGGTTCTTCTACTCTAAGTTACAGAAAGTGGCAGTCTGGATCTTGTGTAGCAGGTTAGCTGGGAAAATTTGTTCAAGAATATGCGAAGAAATTCCTAATCAAGTGTATCTAGTGTGGAGGTAATTGTGTGTATTTTTTTCTGGTATGTTTTCTTCTTGTTGAGTCTTTTTGTTTTTGGAAACCTAGACTTACTCTTAGTTTCCCGGGGTAACTTTCTTTTTGGGGAGAAACTTAGACCTACTATGGGTTTCTTAGGGTTTGCTTGTTCTTGTTGTAAGTTTTTTTTGCGTTTTGTTATTTTCTTATTATCGTTTGTCAAGGTTAAGCCAAAGAGGGGGGGAAAAGAATGATGTTGAGTCTAGTCTTGTATTTTGTATCTGTTTTGAGTTTGTTTTTGTTTGTGTTCCATGCAACACTGTTTGAGTGTAGCATCATGTGAGTCCAGAGTTTTGAGTTCGTCTTTGTAGTTGGTGTGCAAGAATGCTCTAACATTCTGTCCATGCCAAGTTTGTGCTATCTAAGAATTGTGGAAGGGGTTTCCTATTAGCATGTGTGTTACCTATGAAATGTGAAGATGACTTCTGAGGGGTATGAAGTTGTTGCAAGGGTACTGATGGTATCATGCTTCGTGTCTTAACATATCAACTGGAGCTGATTAAAGAAAAAGAAGTAGTCTTGAAGAACTGAGGAAGAGGCAATGTATGACCAGATGTCAGGACATGTTTGAGAACATGCCTCCCTTAAGTCAAACAAGAAAGCCACTCAGCAGATAAGGTCTAGCACCGTCAGATAGAGATGTTAGTGACTGTGCAGGAAGCTTTATTGGAAATAAGTCTCTTCCTATAATCTCAGGATCAAGCAGAGAATGGAAATCTAGGAAAGGAGCATTTTGGAAGATAACATCAAAGCTTAGTCAGTGGGTAGTGTCCATGACTGTGCATGCACTATCTTAGGAAATTGGTTCTTCCAGAAGAATTGGTCCACAGCCAGAAAAGATAGTAAAAAACCAATCTTGGAATTGGAATACTTTTCTGATTGACTAGGCACGTGGATATTTTATATGTTCAAAGGAAACATACCAATAGTTTTAAAAGCATTCAAAGTTTTTGGACGGTACACATTGGGTTGTGGTGTTTATTCTTTCCTCTAATAACGCCTTCCTTGACCGGTTAATTTGTCATTCCTTCAAGGATCGTTACTCCCTAAGCCTGCTATCAGCCTATTTATAGAGCCTTATACTTTCATCGGTTCACGATGTGTGGAAGTGTTAAACACTATGAGGTTCATATGGGTCTGGGTAAGCTGATATTGGGTTTGGTTTTGTGATGGCCTTAGTTGTCAATTTTTGGCCAAAAAGGCGGAGAATGGGTGTGTTACTCGGATGATAATTCAGGAGTTTATACTCACATCTAATATCCAAACATGTCGAAAAACAATTTTCTATCTTAAGACTATTTGGTATCTGTTTGTGACCTGTGTTCCGAGTTATGAAGAATTGTTGTGACTTGTGATCTGAGTTACACCATTTGTGTACCCAGTATCACATATCATACAGGTAGTTCTTCGATTAAGGCGGAGAGTTATATATCTTCTTCCTCATGTACACCAAATGACTTCGGGAGCTTCTATCTAACAATCCTGGGGTTGCTGTTCCTTGGTGTTCAAGATGTGGAGCAGATGGAGCTGAATCAGAATGTTGTTCAAGATGTCGAACAAGATGTTTTGACATCATAGAGTTGAAGATGCTTCCGGTTCCAAACTGGACCTTCCTTTCCACGATGATGTAAAAGATGTCTTGAAAGTTGAAGCTGCTGCTGATGTCATTTTAGAGTAGTTGCTGCTGATGTCCTTTTTGGGTGGGTGGTTATGTGTTATTTTTTTTAGCCAAAAATATGCCAAAGAGGAGATTGTTAGTTCTGTACTTTTAAGGATTGGCAGATTTTTTGTAAAACAAATAATATGAAAGGAAAGATAGGACATATATGTTATTGGACATGTACAGAAGATGTCGTACTTGATGTCATAACATGTTGGGTTGAAGACTTTCAACATCTGGAACAAGATGTCTTATAAGGAAGCACAAGACATCATGCCTGCTGAGTTGGAAGATTCAGTCTGTATTGAGTGATGCAGAATATTCTCTGAATATTATGCAATCTTTAAAGGCACAAATTTAAAGGTCAAGATAATCAAAAGGAATATTTGAAGAACACAAAACTTTCTATAATTGGATGCAATTTAGAAAGATTTGATTGAAGACCTATGTTTTAGCAGAAGATGTTACTGATTTGTAACAGCAAATATGCTGTGATTAGAAGCTCAAATCCAGTTGGGAATAGGTTATAAATAGAAGCATTGTAACCTAAGAAAAGTAGGAAAGCCAAGAATATAACGATGTAGTCATTAGGATTAGTCCAAGTAAGCCTCCCGGCCTGTGGGAAGGTTACCATTGTGATCCTCGAAGCCTGTAGGCAAGAGGAGTATTGTTCTTGGAGGAAGCTTTGAAGTAACTCCAAGATAGGAATCTGAAGAATTTAAACAATAGAAGGAGAATACTAAGTCGTTGATACAGTTCCGGGGATTGGAAACTGTTCAACACCATTGCGGTGGTTGGGAGTGAGCAGAGGTTCTCTTGTCTTAGATTGGGTTCTGAGATAAAGATTGCATTAGGTAGTGACTAGGTAAACCGGAGGTTGTTTATCTGTAAACCGGAGGTTGTTTACATAAAATAGTACTACTGATAGTGGATCTTCTTCCTAACTTGGTATGCCCCCAGAGTAGGCGTGATTTCACCGAACTGGGTTAACAATTTTTTGTGTTGTTTATTGTTCTTCTGATTGCTATTTTTATACCTTGTTAAGCTAAATGTTGGATCAAATGTCTTAACATTCTGTATGACATCTGAAGTATGACCTACCAGAATTTTAGTTAACGAACTTAGTTTATAGCTCATATTCATCTCATTTGGTTCATGAACCTAGTTCAACGATTTAATTTTAGAATTGAATTTCAAACTATTTTCGAGTTGGTTCGGTTCATTGTCAGCCATATCCGCAACATAATATACTAGTTAAAAATTCTATGTACTTTGGATTTTTTTACCTTCGTCCAATGAATGACTAAGGGTGTTGAGAAAATGGAGTATAGGCATGGCAATAAAACTCATACCCGTGAGTAGCCGGGGTACCCACTCGAACCCGCACCGAAGTTGACGGGGAAAACCCGTTTTGACTGAGTTTGGATTCGGGTTTGGGTTTTCCCCGATTATAAAATATGGGGACAGGTCGGGTAATTTGGACACTAGTATCCACCCCGAACTCGTCCCGTTTATTTTCTTATGTGCATTATTATTTATATTTCATAATTTATATAATTAAATATGTGGCTGATCTTTTGATAATTTGATTTGTATTTATTATTTAAAATATTTGAAATGTATGTATGAAATATTTTGAGATTGTTTTGTTTTATTATTTATTATGTAATTTGATTTTTGAAAATGTAAATATTTTTATTATAAAAATTAATTTTACTAAATGGATGGTGGCCATAGGGGTGTACATGGGTTGGGTTGGACCGGGTTTGTCCTAACCTGTTATCCAACCCGTTTAAACTTCAATGAGTTGGGTTCGTTGTCCAACTCGCAATTTCATTATTAAAACCAACCCAAACCGACTCGTTCATTTATGAGTTGGGTTGGATTGGGTTCGTGGGTTGTGTTTTAAATTAAAAAATAATAATGTTTTTTCAATTTAAAAATATTGTAACACAATTCAATATATTTATACTCATTTTTAACACACAAAATGAATGAAGCACATCATATAATATCTAATATTAATCAACATGTAGAGCATAGCATGATCTGACATTCAACCTAGACTGGTTGTTGCTAGGACCAGTTTGGAGAATGCTCAAAAGGAGTTGAATGACAACATAATGAACAACAATTTAATTGATAAAATTAGAGGGCTAACTGAACAGGTCATTGAGCTCAATGAGATTGAAGGAAAAATTCTTTAGTAGAAGGCTAAGATACAATATTTGAAAATAGGGGATGCTAACAACTCTTACTTCTATGCTCACATCAAAGCCAAATATCACTCTAATAGCCTGCATAAATTGAGGAAGCAAGATGGTACTATTGTTCAGAACCAGCAGGAGATAGCCAAAAAAGTCCTTGAGTTCTATGGGAATTTAATGGGAAGTTCTGAGGGAAATCTCAATCAAATAGATATTGTTGCCATGAGGATGTGTAAGCAGCTTACTCTTGGGCAAAGGGAATATCTAATTAGCAGAATTTTTGATGAGGAAATTTACAAAACTATTCAGGGTATTGGGGACCTAAAAGCCCCAGGCCTTGATGGGTTTGGGGCAAAGTTCTTCAAAACCAGCTGGAGGACTGTTAAAGGTGATGTGATAGCTATTGTGAGGGAATACTTTGAATAGGGCAGAATTTATGGACCTTTCGACACCACTATGGTTTCTCTCATTCCCAAGAACAAAGATGCTAAAGAGGTTAAAGACTATCGTCCCATTGCTGTCTGTACTATTCTTTACAAAGTCATTTACAAGATTATGACTAGCAGCCTTGGGAGAGTGCTTCCAACTGTGATAAGCAATAATAAAGTTGCCTTTGTCCATGGCCAGAATATTCAAAACCATATCATGCTAGCCTATGAGCCTATTAAAGGTTATACCAGAAAAGGTGGGACCCTCAGGACTATGATGAAGATTGACCTTCAAAAGGCCTATGATATGGTCAATCGGGGAGCCCTAAAGAATATTATGAGAGAGATTGGTATTCCTCACCAGTTCATCCAATGGAAATTTACAAAGCTCTTCAGGGTATTACGGAACTAAAATCGCCAGGACTTGATGGGTTTGGGGCAAAGTTCTTCAAAACCAGCTGGAGGACTGTTAAAGGTGATGTGATAGCTATTGTGAGGGAATACTTTGAATAGGGCAGAATTTACAGACCTTTCGACAACACTATGGTTTCTCTCATTCCCAAGACCAAGATGCTATAGAGGTTAAAGACTATCGTCCCATTGTTGTTTGTACTATTCTTTACAAAGTCATTTCCAAGATTATGACTAGCAGCCTTGGGAGAGTGCTTCCAACTGTGATAAGCAATAATCAAGTTGCCTTTGTCCATGGCCAGAATATTCACAACCATATCATGCTAGCCTATGAGCCTATTAAAGGTTATACCATAAAAGGTGGGACCCTCAGGACTATGATGAAGACTGACCTTCAAAAGGCCTATGATATGGTCAATTTGGGGGCCCTAAAGATATTATGAGAGAGATTGGTATTCCTCATCAGTTCATCCAATGAATTATGCTGGGTGTGACTACTGTGTCCTACAGGTTCAACATAATGGGGGAGTATACTAATAATTTTCAGGCTCAAAGAGGTATTAGGAAAGGATATCCTATCTCTCCCTTACTCTTTATGCTCATTATGGAGTACTTGACTAGACTCATAGACAGAATGCAGCTTGATCCTAATTTCAATCACCATCCCAAATGTGAGAAAGTTAAAATGACCAACCTAACTTTTGCTGATGACATTTTACTATTCTGCAGAGAGGATGCTATATCTGGCCAAATGATGCTTCAGACTATGCATAAATTCTCTACCTCCACAAGTATGGTAATGGATCCAAACAAATGCAAGATTTATTTTGGTGGTTTAAATTTTGATGACAGGGTTATTATGAAGCATGTTTCTGGATTCCAAGAAGGGGACTATCCTTTTAGATACTTGGGAGTTCCCTTAACTACCAAGAAGCTTTAGCATAAGTCACTACCTTCCTCTTATAGACAAGATTGTTACCCGCATTCACCACTGGTCTGCTAAGCTTCTTAGCTATGTAGGCAAGCTGCAATTAGTGAAAAGCATTTGTCATGCCATGGCTCAGTTTTGGATGCAGTGCTTTCCCATCCCAAAAATGGTGATTAAAAAGATTGATGCCATCTGCCGTAGTTTTATCTGGACAGGTTCTAAAGAGATTAGCAGGAAGTGTCCAGTGGCTTGGAACACTATGTGCAAACCAATTGCTCAGGGTGGATTACATTTACTCAATATGACTGTGTGGAATGAAGTTATGTTGCTCAAGTGCCTTTGAAATCTCTGTTGTAAAGCTGATAACCTGTGGGTGATTTGGATTCACACATACTACTTCAAGGGTGAGGATGTGATGGAGTACGCACCCAAGATTCAGAACTCTTGGATCATGCGTGGCATTCTGAGTACTAGAAACCTGATAACTAAAGTTCAAATGGAGTGGAATAGGGCTGCGGAGAGCCACCAGTTCAAGGCTATGGCATTCTATGCCAAGCTAATTGATGAAGGTCAAAGAGTTCCTTGGAGAAGATTAATTCAGGGGAATAAAGCTAGACCTCGCGCTGTGCGTTGCCTTTGGTTAGCCTGTCATGGTAAGCTTGCTACCAAGGCTAGGCTCAAGAAGTTTGGCATGTTGGACAATGACATTTGTAGTCTGTGGATCTCCACTGAGGAAACCATGAACCATATTCTTTTCTGCTGTGAGAAAACCAGTCCTATATGGCGTGGGATGCTCCAGTGGATGGAAGAGTCTCATATACCAACACATTGGGATGCATAGTTGATGTGGTTGACTAATAGAACTAAAAAGGTTGGCGCGTGGAGCTCCTCAAGATGATAGCTGCTGAAACAGTTTACTAGAATTGGCATTATAGAAATAGTATTATTTTTGGACACACTGTTGATATTACAAATATAGTTAACAATACTATAAAGAATATATCGTATAGAGGGTGGAAAAGTAAAAAAGATTAGGAGCCACCTTGTGCCTCTCATGATGTAGAACTTGTCCTCTTGGATGGTTGGATCCCTTTAGGATCACCTTGCTTGTTTTGGTATTTTTGAATTAATATATATTCTTTCTTAATTAAAAAAAATATTAATCAACATGACATAACACTAGATAATAATATAAAATTCCTTAAGACACATTATTTTTATAAAATGCATAAGTTGGAAATGATACAGAAGAAAATAAGAAATAACATTTTGTCCTAGAATTACGAAAATTAATTGATTTAGTAGTATTATTGGTGAAGAATAAAGTTTTTTTTTTGAAAAAATTATGGTTAGTACGGAGATAATAATTTTATATTTTTATTTAAAATAATAATAAAAAATAAAAATTTGTAATGTAACATCAATTGAGTCAACGGATTCGCGGGTTGCAAAACTCAAATCCGATATCCGAACCAAAACTATATGGGTTATTGCGGGTTGGGTTGGATATACCCGTAAATGAACGGATTTGGGTAATTTATGAGTTGGTTCGGTTTGGGTTAA
The DNA here is from genome assembly GCF_029867415.1 of Vicia villosa. Taxonomy (NCBI): domain Eukaryota; kingdom Viridiplantae; phylum Streptophyta; class Magnoliopsida; order Fabales; family Fabaceae; genus Vicia; species Vicia villosa. The sequence goes on along the minus strand of NC_081180.1, from coordinate 234,194,336 downwards.
CGGGTTTGTGGATTGACCCGCACCCATGAACACTCCTAAGTGGCGGGACGAGATATCCAAACCCAATCCAAACGTGTTTGTGATGAATTTGAGTTTTAATTCTTCATCCCCATTTGAATTTGAGGCGGGGAACGAAAATTGATTGAGGATTCGAGTTTGAATTTGAGGAGGTAAAAACCATCCCTGAACCACTGCGTTGCCATGTCTAATGAAGTATTTTGGATTTTTTATTTTTTTAAGTAAGATATATTAGACATTATATTTTCAATTTTTAGACATATTGACGAAAAGTCTTATTTTTGTCATGCTATCATTAAAACAAGGGTCTTGCTAACCAGTGCCCTCAGGGCAATGGTTAAGCATTCCAAAAAAAGAAAATATTTTATAGAAAATATAATATTTCGATTTTCAGAACATTAAATATGCAGATTACCGAAATAAATTTACTATTTTAAAGTCTTAACTATTGCCCAGATGACACTGATTAGCATTTCCCTTAAAACAACAATAACACATCAAAATATATACAAATAAAAATCAACAAACTACACATGCAAATACTTTTTTCTTATTGAATAATGAGTTTAAGTATAATATTGATGTCTTGCTAAGTAAGACCACCTCGTTTTGCCTACTGCTTTTTGTTCATAATAAATATTGCACCTGTAACTTTTGTAAAAGAAAGTAAGAAACCTAACAAGCTTTTTAGTGTATTTATATTTTTGTATGGTTCTTGCTTTTAGTACATATGTTAAATATAGTTTTGTTCCTATAAAATATTAAATTTTTAATTTTTTTTGGTTCCTATTAAAATAAATGATATATTTTGATTCATACAAAATTATTATAAACGTAATTTTAGTCAATACTATTAAATCAATGTTTATTTTTGAATAATTATCTTGCAAATATATTTAGAATGTTTTAAAAAATTTCTTAAAAAAAACTCAAAATTTAATTTTTTAAGTAAAAAATTTCATTAAAATTATTTTTTTTCTAAAATTTAAAAATTTCATATTTAATTCTTCTCATTTTAAAAAATTCTAAAATTTTGTAAATAAATATATTATAGCATTATAAATATATATAAAAATTATTTAAAAAATAAAAAGTAGTTAAATAATTTTAAAATTCTTACAAAATAATAGTGACTTAAAATAAAATATAAAATACTTATAAGGATCTAAAACATATTTAATCCTAATATATACTAGTTCTCAACATGCCAAATTTAAACCAATTAAATATATATATATATATATATATATATATATATATATATATATATATATATATATATAGGGGACGACTCAAGTGAGAACACTTGGTTATTATAAGAAATGAGAACAATAAATCACGACCATTAAATTTGATTTTAATGGACTGGATTGGTTTCTCTTTCTAAGATCCAGTCCATTAAATATTAAAGATCTTAGAAAGAGAAATCAATCCAGTCCATTAAAATCAAATTTAATGATCGTGATTCATTGTTCTCATTTCTTATAATAACCAAGTGTTCTCACTTGAGTCGTCCTCATATATATATATATGGACGGACCTAAGTTAATCTGTCTGTAGGCTGGTGCCCCCACAATTTTTTTAATAAAGCTTCCTGAATGTAACATATGCCATATACATAGTATATGTATATTATTGATCATTGTATTTATTGGCAGAAAACATTATTAACTTTCCATAACACAATATATATATATATATATATATATATATATATATATATATATATATATATATATATATATATATATATATATATGGGAGCGTATCCGGTGAGAACTGATATCTTATATAAGAAATGAGAACTATTAATATCAATCGTTAGATTTAATTAACGCTTGAGATTGTAATAAATAAAATAAGTTGGAATGTATATGATTATTTCTAAATAAGTATAACACTCATTTAATATTAGATATTGTTGATTGTCTTATACGAAAATAAAAAATATTTTATTTTTCTTTTTTATGTCCCTTATTTTAAGATATTTTTCAAGAAATTTTTCTATAAGACCTACACTATAATTGCAGCCATTTTTTTATACGTCCCTTATTCTATTAGTGTCCCAAAAAATAAATTCATAATCGTAGCAATTATTTTTCTAATACATAATAACATTGACATGTTAATTAATATATTATTACTTTTTAGTATAACGATAATACATTTTTAAATATTAATTATAAATAAATTTTTTAAAACTAAGATAATTATTTTAAAATACCTACTTAAAAATATACCAAAAAAAAACCATGTTGATTTTAATCTTAATTTTTTTTTTATGATTAATATAATTATATGTTGTTGTATCCAAACAAATAATTCATATTTTTTTCTTTTTAATATAAAATCATATTTACAATATTGAATTTTTAATATAAAATCTTAGTTATATTATATTATATTATTATACAATTTTCTAATAATTTTTTACTAATTTAAATAGTTATATATATTATAACGTTGTTTTCAAAGAATAGAAACTAATATAAATATTTATTTATAAATATCACTATATAATTTTATAAAAAAAGAAAAAATATATATTAATTATTTTTTGGATACGACAAATAGAATTGTATTAATTATAAAAAAAAATATTTTTTCTTTAATATTAATAATAATAGGTTTTTTAAAGATATTTGTATATGCTTTTTATATGTATTTTATAAATTATATTTTTTTATAAAAGTATTTATTTATAATTAATATTTAAACATATGTAATGTTTATATTAAAAAATAACAACTAATATATTAATCAAAACTATCTATATTAAATTACTACTATTATACAAATTTCTATTATTGTGATTATTATATTTAATGAAAAATACAAATTATAGATAGAAGAAGGAAATGAGGTAAGGCTTATAGGGTTAGTTATATTAAATTTCTATTATTGTGATTATATTTAAAAATTGTTTGCGATTATAATTCTTCAAAAATTGATTGCAATTATAAGGTAGGTTTTATAGAAATAATTCTTAAAAAAAAACTTAAAATAAGAGACCTAAAAAGGAAAAATAAAATACTTTTTATTTTCATTTAAGATAATCAACCATATCAAGCCTATTAAAAAAATAATATCTAATATTAAATGAGTGTTATACTTATTTAGAAATAATCATTTAGAAATAATAATGTATATTCCAACTTATTTTATTTATTACAATCTCAAGCGTTAATTAAATCTAACGATTGCTATTAATAGTTCTCATTTCTCATATAAGATATCAGTTCTCACCGGATACGCTCCATATATATATATATATATATATATATATATATATATATATATATATATATATATATATAGAGGAGGGATCAAATTACACCCGAAGAGTTACACCACGAGTTACACTCGTTCAATAACTACATCTCAAAATAATATTTTTTAAATTCAACCGTTGGATTGAAACATAATATCATATAGATCATTCCTATAAAGTTTGAGCTTAATCTATAATGATTTACTATGTCATTGAATAACATCAAAATTAACGTTATATGAAAGCTCATTTTGACGTTAATCTTTGGATATATATATATATATATATATATATATATATATATATATATATATATATATATATATATATATATATATATATATATATATATATATATATATATATATATATATATATATATATGTATTTATTAAGGAAACATATATTTATTTGAATGTGTTTATAATTTTGATAAAATTGAATATTATAGTAATAATATATTAAATATTTACAAATAAAAATAATTCTTTTTAATATTTTTTTATACTCTATATTTAATAATTGTTTGTAAAAATATTTGACCGCCCCCACAACACAATTTTTCTGGGTCCGTCCCTATATATATATATATATATATATATATATATATATATATATATATATATATATATATATATGTGGATTGGAAAATCGATGGAAGATTTGGAAGAAGAGTGTCTTCATAGTTTTATGGATTGGTACATTTTTTGTAAAAAAAGAAAGTAAAAGAGGGAAAATGTGGTTTGGTTTGGTTAGCTATTTCGTGGATATTTTAGTTAACTAGGAACGGTATTTGCTTCCGAAATGAAGGTTGGGTTGTTGATAATACGGTTTGGAATATCAAGTCTTTACTATAGAAGTGGTCGTTCATTGGAGATATTACGCACTCAATTTATAGTTTTTATGAGTTTAAAAAGATCCTTTGTTTTTCCTCTCATAACTGTATTTGGTTTGTAATCTCTCTTTTTAATGGGGTTTTTTGTTGTACCCGCTTATCCGTGTATTTAGGTTTCGAAAATTCTTAGTTCTCGTATTAATTTCATATTGCTTATATATATATATATATATATATATATATATATATATATATATATATATATATATATATATATATATATATATATATATATATATATATATATATATATATATATATATGGCCGGCCCTGTGCATGTGCAACAAGACCCACAGCAGAGGGCCACATAAAATGAAGGGCCTCCAAAACAATTTAATCTGCATATTAATAACTTATTTTGGTTACTGTACTGCATTGATTATAAAAAAGTAACATATTACTCATTACTCATATAATAAAATTTATTATATCAATGTATATGCTCTTGAGCCCACTTTTGTGATTGCCATTTTATACACACTTTAGAAATCAGTACCATTCTACCGATATTAATAATGAACAACTAATTTAATAGTGACTTCTTGACAAATTTGTTCCTTCCCAATTTAGTTAAAAGTAATAATGTTAATAATTAGAATTATTATTTTTTGTTGAATAAATTAGGTTCGTCCTTTTATTAAACAAATTAATTTTATATCAACTATACTTCATAATGCAACTTTAACCGACAACGTTTTAATATTTAACTTTAATTAACTTTAATTTGATTTTTTCTAACTTTAGTTACTATTCTATGATTTTATATACACTTTGTTTATTTAATAATTTTTAAACTTTACATTCAATATCAATGCAACTGTCTTTAGACATTTAAATATTTATATATATATATATATATATATATATATATATATATATATATATATATATATATATATATATATATACTAAAATAATTTTTTTTTATTTATATGTTAAAGTTAAAATTTATTTAAATAAAAAAATTATAAATTTTTAATAAAAATTAAAATATAAATTAAGAAATTAAAATTTATTAATGGTATTTATTATTGATATTATTTATGATTTAATTAAATATGTGGTTTTTTTTTAATTTTATATTTTTTTATAAGGTCTAATATTTTATATTCGAACAGGGCCTCCAGATTACTTGGGTCGGCCCTATATATATATATATATATATATATATATATATATATATATATATATATATATATATATATATATATATATATTTGTGTGTGTGTAAAACGTGTAAACAAAAGAGAGTGATAATATTTTAATAGTTTTTTACAAACATGCAAATTATTATGGACATCGATACCCTTATCTAACTGTGTGGTCAGTAGTACAAGTATACGTAGATTGGAAACCATTTTCTATACGGATCTATCATGTTATCTAAGAATCTATAAGAGTTTATGATTTAGAAGATTGATCAAGAAGAAGCTTATGGAAAGAAGATGCAAGGTGTGTGTGACTGGTGGTGCTGGTTACATTGGTTCTCTCTTAGTCAAAAAGCTTCTACAAAAGGGTTACACTGTCCATGCAACTCTTAGAAACTTGAGTACTCATTCCTTCATTCTCTCTCATTTTTTTTCTTTTTTTTTCACCTAAAATATTATTAACCGTGAATTCATTGATTCATTGTAGAGGATGAGTCCAAGGTAGGTTTATTGAAAAGCCTTCCTCATGCAAACACTAGACTTGTGTTATTTGAAGCTGACATATACAAAGCAGATGAGTTTTGGCATGCAATCCAAGGATGTGAGTTTGTCATTCATGTTGCTACTGCCTTTCAACACCAAACTCATTCTCAGGTTCATTTCTCAAACTCTTTTCTTTTCTTTTGTAGCATGAACTTCAAACTTTGTCCCATTAAAAACTAGTATATAGACAAGAGAAATATATCACGAAACTACATCATTCAATAATAATTATAAACTTTTTAATTAAAAAGTATATTTGCAAACTCAAATTTTAATGTTCTAATATGATTTAATATGATCTAATAACTAACCATAAATATGAAAAAAAATTATGATGCAAAAACTTCTTTAAACTCGACACTATAAATAATATTTATAAATAAACAAGATAAATTTATATCATTTTCTTAATTCTTTAAATTATAGAAAAAAAAATACTAAATGAATACTTGATCTATAACCAACTTATATTCTCATATTTATTATGAAAAATGAATTGACATTAAAATAAATATTACATAAAACTTATATATTATTTAACATGATAACTAAAATAAAATAATTTATTTTAATACACATAACTATTAAAAGTTATTATATTATTTTTTTTATAGAAAAAAATTAATAAAATTCATTAAATTTATCAAGTATTATAAAATCCAATAAAAAATATTCATTATATTTAAAATATTTATTAAAATTACAAACTAAACAACTAAGAATTCTTAGACTTCTATATTCTCTTGTTTTTAATTAAAAATTAGTTTTAAAACACAATCTTATACAAAATACTCCAATAAGCAAAATGATAAAAAAAAACACATTTATATTGGCTCGAAATCAAAAAATGTGCCTTGTAGACATAGAGTGCATCTTGCACACCTAGCGACCCATCTAAGTAGATCTCGTGCCTCACGTGCATTAGACACATGTTCCTTGCGTGCCAGCCAAAGGATACATGTGTATTACATTGGGGGCTTGAACCCCAAAAAAAAAATGAAAATTTTATATTATAGCACGCTTCTTTTCTTGACCAGCCCCCATTAAATAAACAAGTTTGAGTGACTACACTTATCAACTTACTAAAGTTTATCTTTTACGTATTATTATGGGTTAATGAACTTTTTGGTCCCTCTAAATATTGCAGATTTCGTTTTTAGTCCCTCCAAAATTTTCCTTTAAGAAATCGTCCCTTTCGTCTAAACTATTCGTCCCTAACGTCAAATTTGCTAGAGATTAGCTACGACTTTAGCCACCGATTAGCTACGAAATTTGACGTTAGGGACCAATAGTTCGGAAGAAAAAATTTGAAGGGACGATTTCTTGAAGGAAAATTTTGGAGGGACTAAAAACGAAATTTGAAATATTCAAAAGGACGAAAAAAGTTCATTAATCCTATTATTATTTTAATTTTTGTAGCTACTTCAATATCTACTAATGCATTCTATTAAAATCTTGACTAATCTTTAACAACATTAATTCTTTTACCTAATATCATTTTAACCTTCTATTTAGTTTCAAGATTTTTTTAGTTTGGTGTTTATTAAAAAAACATTTTATATGTTTAATTAGTTTTAGAGATTAATATTTATAAATAGACATTGTAATTTTTTTAAACATCCATTAAGTTAAATTATTATATAGCTTTAAAATGAGCATTAAAAAAAAAATTGATTGAATATAAGTATAAAATAGTTTACGCTGAAAATACATACATATTAATCTCTTAGTTTTATTGGCAAATACAATCAACCATCATTAAAAGAAATTATAAAAGTTTCTATATTGATTTTCTGTAATATTGTGTTTAGATCAAAATCAAGACAAATTATTTTTTTAATCATCAAGAAAATGGCTATTTAGATGTTTTATTTTGCTTGTGAGATTTTCATTATTAAATTGAATAAAATTGATATCATAGATTTACTATTTGATAATTAATTTTAAAAGGTAAATGTGATCAACGATTCTTCTAAAATATTGATATGTAATATATCTAATAATATATTTATCCATTATGAAAACATGATTAAATGTTTTTTAAATATAAAAATTCATCAACAATAATTGTAGTTTATATACATTTCTGTAGAATTTTTTCATTATATTATGTTACAAAAATTCATCAAAAATTTCTTTAATCAAAATACACACATTTTATTAGCCCCCACCAAATCAAATTTCTGGATCCGCCACTGGTGCCAGCCAATATCGAAATACAACAAATGCACATCTTGCGCACCTCCATGCTTAAGGCAATGCTGAAATATGATATCTTATTTAATATTTGAGATTTTGAGGCATACTTCCACAATTATCTACCTTGTCTCAAAATTGATGATGATGATGTTATTTTACCTACCAACCACTTCTCTCTCTCTCTCTCTCTCTCTCTCTCTCTCTCTCTCTCTCTCTCTCTCTCTCTCTCTCTCTCTCTCTCTCTCTCTCTCTCTCTCTCTCTCCAAAGCTTGAATCACTCTTCAATAATATGATCAACGTCAACAATGCTTGAACATTGATATGGGAAAATGTTGTAAACATGTCCGCGAGATTCTCTTCCAAAGCCACATTCGTTGAACATGTAACTCCAAACACAAGAGCAGAACACGAGAGGAGGGTTGTAATGTTTGATATTCAAAAACGTTTTTGAAAAAGATTGATTTAAAAAAGAGTAGAAGAAGATATTAAGTAGCAGAACAATAAAGATAGAAAATAAAGAGACAATATTTAGAGAAATCTCGCTAGCAAATTATCCTTGTTCAACCTTAAACCACACAAATTTCTCCGATCCCCAAGAGTTTTCTTTTGAGATTTTCACTACCAATAACTTGCACTTTTACACAGGTTCATCCTAACAATCTTACGCCAAACTTTTCACAAGTTTAACTTACAACCTCAAGTCTATTACAATAGAACAAGAGGCCTAAGCTTTTGATTAGGAAAATTTAGTACAATAACAGATAAAACATAACTCTCAGATTAGGCTTCTCTCTCTCTCTCTCTCTCTCTCAGAGCACTAAGGAAATTTTTAGTTAATAAAAGTGATAACAGAATGAGAATGAGTGAGATAGAAGAGAGTAGATACATCACAAAATTTATAATATGAAAGTGAGGAAAACACTACTTTATATAGTAAAAAATTTAGCTTAAAAGGTAATAATCTATGAGCTTGAACATTGTCTATTCAATTAGAAACGATAAGCTAGTTGATTAGAATAAACCAGAAAAGGAAATCCTAATATGTTACGTACCTTAATCTATTAAAGGGCTTCCTAACCAACTAAGAGTTGAACTTGCTCCGTAATCAATAAGATGAAGGTTCTAATCAATTAGACAATGAGTTTAGCTTTCATAATTGATCAAAATTCTTCGTAATTGATTAAGCGCTTTCCATAATTGGTTTTTAGAAAAAATGAGAAAAATATGAAAAGTTTAAACTAGTTTTAGTGCGTGCGCGCATTGCCTTATTACTTCAAGACTTACTCCTGCTTAAATTTCACTCAACTGATCAAATACATGATAAAAACACTAAGTGCTTGATCAGGCTAGAATTCCCATACTCAGATACTTTTGTATGATTAATTTGACTCTTTTTAGCTCTCCATAGAGGATTTTGGATACTTTTCTTTGAGCTTTCTTCTTGATTGATGATACTTGTGATTTAACTTTTTCTTGTTCAATTGTCATCATCAAAACCTTTAGAATACTTTAACTTTCACAACACATAGAACCATAACCTTCTCAACCACAATCTTTTTTGACTCGATCATGTTTCATATGAAGTAAAAACGAATATCAATGTGCTTTTTATTCTCATGATATAGTTGAAAATTAGCCAAGTGAATCAACCTTTAAACATCACAATTTATCTTCACACATTTTGGAGTGATCCATAACTCCACAATCATGCCTATTAACAATATGACCTCCTTGACCTCTTCAACAAGGAAATTATATTTTGCTTGAGTAGTAGATAAAATGAATACTAATTGTTGATTCTCTTTCTAACTTATAGTTATTCTAAGCAACATAAACTTAAAATTCAGAAGATATTTTCTAGTGTCCACATTATCTACATAGTTCGCATCCACAAAAATTTCTAAAAAATATTTATCTTGAGTTATCTCTGTGTACTTCAAGTCAACCTTCAATGAACCATTCAATTATCAAAGTATCCACTTTAAAGCTTCCAGGTGAACATGACCTTAATTTGCCAAAAACTGACTTACTATGCTAACTACATATGCTAAGTTTGGTCTACTACAAACCATACCATACATGATACTTACAATCCTGCTTTCATAGGTAATAATCTCCATCATCTTCTTATCTTATTATGTTTGAAGAAGTCATATAGTTAAAAACTTAGTGTGATGATACAAAGGAGTGTTAACGATTTTAGAATTGTTGTGAAAAACGATACCAAGAACAAAGTATAAAAGGGAATTAGAGAGGAGAATAAGAACACAAGAATTGGTTATAACTGCTTTTCTTTCACTTTCTCTTAAAACAAGATTACAAGTTTACAAGAATAACAAATAACCTCTCTCACCCTAAATTAGGATTTTTGCAGCTTAGCAATGATGAGAGACTAGTATGCTATTTATAATAAAACCTAACACACTAACTAATGGGCTTTTTCCACAAGGCCCATTACACAAGTCAACTTAATAAACAAGCTAACTTAACAAATTAGGGTTTAAACACTAAAACCTAATTTAACATGCTAACAACCCTAGCATCTTCGACATCTGCATGCTAGACCCATCTTCGACTACAGCATGCACACTTCGACACCAGCATGTGAACAATCCTTCGACTTCATGCTTAACTCTGTCGAACTGTCGAACCAAGAAGCTACCCTTCGACAATACTAGAGTTCGATCCAATATCTCACAAATCTCCACCTTGGACCTAACTCTACAACGTCAAGGGAACAAACTAGCTTTCTTCATGCAGATTTATCAACTGCATACAGTGGAAAAACTTGCAACTCGGCAATGTCTTGGTGATCATATCAGCAACATTGTCTTCAGTCGAAACCTTCAGCACTTGGACTTCTCCACGCTCGATTACTCCTCTGACGAAATGCAGCCTCACATCAATGTGCTTAGTTCGCTCATGATAGGCTGAATTCTTCGACAGGTGTATTGCACTTTGACTATCACATTTAACAGTGATACCTCGACCTTGAAGTTTCAGCTCTTTCGCAAAACCTTCAAGCCACAATGCTTCTTTCACAGCTTCAGTGAGAGCAATATATTCTGCTTCAGTGGTTGATAAAGCAACAACCTTCTGAAGTGTTGCTTTCCAACTAATTGCTGTGCCAAACATAGTGAAAACATATCCAGAAATAGATTTCCTGGAATCCATACAACCTGCATAATCAGAGTCGACATATCCTTCGATTACTGCTTTACTATCTTCACCCAAGGCTCCACCATAAATTAGGACTCTATTCAGAGACCCATTTATGTACCTTAAAATCCACTTCAATGCTTGCCAGTGAGCCTTTCCAGGATTCGCCATGTACCTGCTTACAAGACTTACTGCGTATGCTATGTCGGGTCTAGTACAGACCATAGCATACATCAAAGAACCGACTATATTAGCATATGGGATGCTATTCATATAGGCTCTTTCGACATCAGTACTGGGACACTGATCAATACTCAGCTTGAATTGAGGGTTTGTTGGAGTCACAACTGGCTTCGAATTCGACATACCAAACTTTTCAAGAATCTTCCGTAGATATGCCTCTTGAGATAGGCATAACTTCGACTTCTTTCTATCTCTTCGAATGTCAATTCCAAGAATCCTGGAAGCAGCTCCCAGATCCTTCATATCGAACTCCTTATTGAGTTCAGCCTTCACCCTCATCACATCTTCAACACTGTTGCTAGCTATGAGAATATCATCCACATAAAGCAACAAAATAACAAATGAATTACCAGGTCGAAATCTGAAGTAAACGCAGTGGTCGAACTGACTTCTAATGAAACTTATGCGTGCCATGAACTTGTCGAATCTCCTATTCCACTGTCGAGGAGATTGTTTCAGCCCATACAAAGATCTCTTTAACTTGCACACATAATCTTCCTTCCCCTTTTCGACATACCCTTCAGGTTGCCTCATCAGGATCGTTTCATCTAGATCACCATACAAGAACGCAGTCTTCACATCCATCTGTTCCAGTTCAAGATCAAACTGTGCCACCATGGCAAGCAACATTCGAATGGACCTATGCTTCACAACAGGAGAAAACACATCATTAAAGTCGACACCTTCTTTCTGAGTGAAACCCCTTGCAACTAACCTTGCCTTGTATCTTTTCGACGTCACTCCTTCAATTCCTTCCTTAACTTTGAAAATCCATTTACAGCTGACTAACCTTGCCCCAACAGGTTTCTTGATCAGTTCCCAAGTATGATTATCATGAAGAGATTTCATCTCATCATCCATGGCCTTCAGCCATTCAGTCTTATTTCGACTCCTCATAACTTCCTTATAGTCTCTAGGTTCTTCGTCTAGAACCTCACTTGCAGAGATTAAGGCATAAGCTATAAGATCTGCATATCCAAGTCTCTGAGGTGGCTTGATGACTCTTCTCGACCTATCTCTCGACAATAGGTAGTCATCGTCAGTTTCCTCAACTTCAGCATCTTCTGCTTCTTCTTCGACTTCATCTGGGATATGCAATTCAGCATCAACATGCTCCACCTCAACAGGAATCTCTACCTGTTCCAGCTCTTCGTCAGATGTTTCTGTACTTCGACCAACATCATCAGTTTTCTTAAAAGCCATTTCAACTTCATTGAAAACTACATCTCGACTGGTGATACACCTCCTGTGACCTGGCTCTAGGCACCATAGCCTATAAGCTTTGACTCCTTCAGGGTATCCCATGAACATGCATTTCAGAGCTCTAGGTTCGACCTTGTCTTGCCTAATGTGAGCATAGGCTACGCAGCCAAATACTCTCAGTTTGTCGAGATCTGGTGGATGTCCCGACCAAACTTCTTCAGGTGTCTTCATATCTAACGCTGTCGAAGGACATCTGTTTATCAGATATGTTGCTGTCGAAACAGCCTCAGCCCAGAACACCTTTGTTAACCCCGCACTAGTCAACATGCATCTGACTCTCTCCAAAATAGTTCGATTAAACCTTTCAGCCAAACCATTTTGCTGTGGAGTACCTGCAGTAGTTCTATGCCTTGCAATACCAGAGGCAGCACAAAAACTGTCGAATGCCTCATTGCAAAATTCAAGGCCATTGTCGGTTCTCAACCTCTTGACCTTTCTGCCAGTCTGATTTTCAACCAGAGTCTTCCAACTTTTGAAATTCTCAAAAGTTTCATCCTTAGTCTTCTGGATGAATACCCATAATTTTCTGGAATAATCATCTACTATGGATAGAAAATACCTTGATCCTGAATGTGATGGACACCTTGCAGGCCCCCAAAGATCAGCATGGATGTAATCAAGGGATCCATGTGTTCTTTGTTTGCCTTTGTTGAACTTCACTCTGCAAGATTTTCCAAGTACACAGGGTTCACAAAACTTCAGCTTTTCGACTTTGTCTCCACCAAGCAGATTTTGTTTCCCTAATTCGACCAGACCCCTTTCACTGACATGGCCCAATCTCATGTGCCAGATTTCTGTTTTCGACAAAGGTTTCGTGGATGCAACATTTGTCGAACCACTTACAACTTCAGCCTCAAGGGTATACAAGCCCTGTTTCTTCACGCCTCTCAAGACTTCCTTCGAACCCTTCATGACTCTTAGGATACTTTTCTCTCCTTGGAAAACATATCCTTTCTTGTCGAATTCACCAAGAGAAAGCAGATTTCTCTTCAAATCAGGAACATACCTGACTTCAGTCAACAACCTTATTGACTCATCATGGAGCTTGAATCTCACAGATCCAACACCTGCAATCTTGCAAGCCTTGTTGTTTCCCAGCAATACTGATCCACCATCTTGATCACATAATTCCTCGAACAAGTCTTTGTTTGGAGTCATGTGCCAAGTGCAACCTGAATCCATAATCCACTCCTTCTTAGAGTCACTGCTTGAAACCACAAGAACATCAGATGATTCGAAATCATCTTGAACAATGGCAGCGTTGCCATTATCCTTACCTCCATGATCTTTCAGGCGTTCAGGGCACACCTTTCTTGTGTGACCCTCCTTCTTACAATGATAGCATCGAATGCCAGATGCTTCGCCATTGTAAGACTTCGACTGGTTTTTGCCCTTCTTGTCGAACTTACCATTCTTTCGTAAGAGTTTTCCTTTAACGGCCAAACCTTCGCCAACAGTCGAAGATTTATGCTCCTTTCGTTCATTCAAGTCCTTAGAGTACAAGGCTGATTGAACTTCTTCAAACGTCAGGGACTCCCTTCCATACAAGAGAGTTTCTTTGAAGTGAGCATGTGATCGAGGCAAAGAACACAATAGTAACAGCGCTTGATCTTCATCATCGATCTTCACATCAATATTTTCAAGATCAAGAATCAGCTTGTTGAACATATCCAACTACTCAGCCAACACTTTGTCTTCAATCATCTTGAATGAATACAAAGCTTGCTTCAGGTAGAGTCGATTTACCAGCGATTTGGTCATATACAAACTTTCAAGTTTCACCCATAACCCTGATGTCGTCGTCTCCTTTGATACCTGCCGGAGAACCTTATCACCAAGGCTCAACAGAATTGCGCTGTGTGCTTTCTCGATCATAGTTGTCTTCTCCGCTGCCGTTAATGCAGCATTCATGGCTGCCTCTCCCTTCAACGCTTCCAAACAACCCTGCTGAACCAGTAGGGCTTTCATCTTCAAGCGCCACAGACCGAAATCATTCACTCCGGTGAACTTTTCAATCTCATACTTTGTTGAAGGCATCTTCTCCACGCTCGCCGCACCAATTTGTTGTGAAAAACGATACCAAGAACAAAGTATAAAAGGGAATTAGAGAGGAGAATAAGAACACAAGAATTGGTTATAACTGCTTTTCTTTCACTTTCTCTTAAAACAAGATTACAAGTTTACAAGAATAACAAATAACCTCTCTCACCCTAAATTAGGATTTTTGCAGCTTAGCAATGATGAGAGACTAGTATGCTATTTATAATAAAACCTAACACACTAACTAATGGGCTTTTTCCACAAGGCCCATTACACAAGTCAACTTAATAAACAAGCTAACTTAACAAATTAGGGTTTAAACACTAAAACCTAATTTAACATGCTAACAACCCTAGCATCTTCGACATCTGCATGCTAGACCCATCTTTGACTACAGCATGCACACTTCGACACCAGCATGTGAACAATCCTTCGACTTCATGCTTAACTCTGTCGAACTGTCGAACCAAGAAGCTACCCTTCGACAATACTAGAGTTCGATCCAATATCTCACAAGAATCTTACATTCTAAACCGCTCTACCACATTCTTCAAGTAACTATATTGAGACAATAATAATTCACTCCCTTTGTAGTTTCTTGTGGTATCCATCTCTATGATTCTCTTAACTTCACCAATATGTTTCATCTAAAATTATCCTCGAGCTTGCTGATATCTTCCTTGCCAGAGCTGCCATCAAGATATCATCAACATGCAGAATAAGATAGATAATGATTCCCTTATTCCTCATCAATATGTATGCACAAGTATCATAACCAATTCTCAAAAAACCATGTTTAAGAAAAATTTCATCTAACCGGCGATACCACTTTCTTGAGATTTTTGCTTAAACCCATACAGGCATTTCTTCAATAAAAAAATAATAGATTAAGCCAAATAGAACACTACATTATATTTTATCATAAAAAAACATAAGCATCAAGTTGATCATATGAAATATGTTAAAATATTTAATAATAACATTTGTTAAAAGGTCATTACTCAAAGTTTTTATTAAAATAAAAAGTTATACTAAAATTAAAAGTGTATGGAAGAAAGATGGACAAATATTTGTTGTCCTAACCTCTATTAAAATACACAAAAATCATATATGGAGTTTGATTAAGACTTTGTTTGTTATAGATTTTAAAAAAATTGTATTTAAAAAAAAATCATTTTATGAGAATTTTTAAAAAAATATTAAAAGTTATTTTCAATTATTTTTCGTAAGTTAAAAGAATAAATTTTACATCTAATTACTTAAATATTTATTATTTAAAGATTTTAATTTAATCAAAACCATATAAAAATTTTAAAACGATAAATCTAAAAAATAATTTTTTTTATAAAATCAATTTAAAATAATAAATTTAAGTGATATTTTAAAAAATAAAAACTATAATAGAATAATAAAATACTTAAAATAATATTAAAGAATTAAAATAAACTACACTTTGTGATTTTAAAATAAATTATAAAAACCCTAAATTATTATGTAGGTTAATTTGTGATTTTAAAATGAGATCATGCCAAGAAGCCTTTATAGGGTCACCTTTGTCGTTAAATTAAAGCAATTAAATTGCTAATATATATATATATATATATATATATATATATATATATATATATATATATATATATATATATATATTATTTATTTATATTTTTTGAACCTAAGACAAGAATCTTACATTCTTTCCTGAAAACTCAAGCATGTCCACTAGGACATTTGTCAATTTTGTAATTATTCTAGAGTATAATATATTTAATTTAAACATAATTATATTTTTACTTAAGTCCATATATAATTTTGAGAATCTAAAATATTTGAGGCATGTGCGGTAGGCTTGACTGCACACCCACAAGGCCGACCCTGCCTATGCGAATCCCAACTTATTAGTTTGTATAGTGGTGTTACTTTCAATCCGCTTGAACTTAAATAAAGGCACTGTGAATATCACATAAACAGTCTTCTAAATTTCCTCAATGACTCGAAAGTACAGTCTACATGCCATTATAAGATTCTTATCATTAGAACTTGAGAAATACATGGATTCAGACTTAACCATAATTCCACTATTTTGCATTATACTACCACCATCCTTGAAATTTGTATAAAAGGAAAAATTATTAATGTTGTATGTAGTCCAAGTTATTACTTTACATGTAGACATGTATGACATCCATTTAATTGTCTTGGATGAACTCTCATCATTAGAAATCCTTTCATTCAGCCAATTTATGAAACTCTTGTTGTGCTCTTTGAACAACCACTTGTAACTCATCCGCAAGAATGTTTCCTTGATAAATCTTTTGTGAATGGATATGTAAGGTTGATCATCAAAATTATTCAATATATAAAATATGCTTGAAGAACTACATACCGAGCCACTAACTTAACATTTAAACCTTGTGTAGCTCTACCTTCAAATCTTCCATCATGACGAAACTTTGAAATTGCTATAGAGTTTTCTTGTGAAAAATAGTTTGAACAAAACACAATAGTTTCTAGATAGAGTTTGATATATTAGGGGGAAATGTGTTCTTTTTCCTTATTCTTTTGGGCCAACTCTTGTCATATACCAATCATCATCATATCCAGACGGGAATTCTTGCCATCTTTTGTCTTGCCTTTAATGTTTAGAAGTGTTCCAATCAAACCATCACACATATTTTTCTCTACATGTGTCAGATCAAGACAATATCTTATATTGAGACTAGACCAATATGGAGATCAATACAATTTATAACATTAATAAATTGTTTTTGTTTATAAATTGCCTCCCCAAATAAGGGCTTAAGAGTGATATCAAACTCATGCTCTCTAATTAAAGCCTTCTGCAATCTATGATATGGATGATTGGGGTTTAGAAATTTTCGAGGCCCAAGATAGATATAGTCTTTTCCATATTGAAGTTGGTGGGAGCATGTATTAGATTCACATATATGACACACTTTATATCCCTTGACGTTGTATCCAGACAAATTTCCATATGCAAGAAAGTCGTTGATTGTGCAAAATAACATGGCACACATCTTAAACTTCTCACTCCAATACGCATCATCAAGTCTTCATCCCAAAAATAATTAAATCTTCAATCAATGGACTTAGATAAACATATCATTTTCTTGTTGTCATGGCCCTAAAATCATCATAGACAACAACATATATTTGCGCTTCAAGCACAACCATGAAGATATGTTATAAATCATGAGAAGAATAGGCCATTAAGTATGGTTAGTACTCATATTATCAAAGGAGTTCATTCCATCAGTATCAAGTCCAATCCTAAGGTTTCTTGGCTCATGGCTAAAATCTGGATACAACAAATCAACAACTTCTTTCTCATACAAGAAACTTAATCTATTAACTTTCATCCAACTATGATCCATAATAAGTTCTGAAATTAAAATAAAAAAATCCATGGAAAATCATGCATCTTGAATGAAATTTTTTCTAAGTCACATTATAAAAACAAAACATTGCTAAGTGACAACAACACATAACATTCTCAACAAGACAAAAACACAAAAAACAATCTCACTCTCAATCACAACAACATAAAAGATTCAAAACTTTAATAAGTCACAATACCTAAATAACAACAACAACAACAAAAATCACAATCTCAACAAAACAAAACAATAACAACATCAACAATAAACCTTTTACTTATCTAAAAAAATAACAAAATATAACATTCAATCTCAATATGAACAACAACAACATTTAAACTTTAGGGTTTAGGATCTCAACAACAACAATAATATATTGAAAACACCCTTTCTTGTTGTTTTGTTGTTGATGTATCACCAACTTTGAAGGTTTAGGCTTCAAAGATGCAAAAACAGTATATTAAAAATTTTAATTTGAAGATTAATGTAAAATTTTATTTTATCAAGTTAATGGTATTCTTGAACCTTGACATTAATTTTCAAGATATTAAAAATTTGAGAAGATATTACGACACAAAAGTGGCTTAAAATGAATGAAGAAATAAATTGTATGTGCTGAAACTCGAAGCGTGTCCCTGAGGGACATTTCTCCACGTGTGGAAAACCTGACAGTGGTTAAAAGTTATTTAATTTTAATTTTAAAAAATAAAAAAGGAACATGCCATATTTCACCATAATTTTTATCTTTAATCGAGGTGAAATGTGTCTTGAAATTTAAGAATAAAGAAAGTCACCTAAGCGAAAGTTCGTTATATATATATATATATATATATATATATATATATATATATATATATATATATATATATATATATATATATATATATATATATATATATATATATATATATATATATATATATATATATATTGTAGTACTCAAAGATTTTATAATTCTTATAGCAATAAATTCTAAGAACTTTGTATTTGTCTCTCTAAGTTTATCTTTAGAAAATACTCCCACACAACAAAAGTGATAGAAAAATACATTTATATTTTCTCAGAAATCGAGAAACACCTCTCACAGACCCAAAGTGCACCTTGCGCTCCCATGCCAAGTTCAACATATTGAAAATGTTTATTATTACTATGATGATTTTATTTTGAATATGCACCAACTTACTATGATTAAGTTTTACAATTTGTAATCATATCTGATTTAATAGTTAAGTTATTTTTTATATTTTTTATTAATTATTGAAAAATAATAATCATGTACTTTTTATATCTATCATAATACTCACCCATATGTAAATGTTTGTGGCAGTTTAAGAACATTGAAGAAGCTGTAATAGCAGGTGTAAAAAGTATAGCTACGAATTGTATTAAATCAGGAACTGTAAGAAAACTGATATACACTGGCACAGTTGTTGCTTCTTCACCATTGAAGGATGATGGAAGTGGCTACAAAGACTTCATTGATGAAACTTGTTGGACACCTCTACATCTTCCTCTCACTGCTCTCCATAAGGTAGTAATTAATAATTATACACCTCTCCATCACAATTCCAAAAACGAGAGTATATAACAAATCATAGGTAATTATTTTGTTAGGAATATGCTGATTCCAAGACATTAGCTGAGAAAGAATTGTTAATTAGTTATGGCAAAGAGGCAAATGGAAGTGGTGGAATTGAGGTGGTTAGCCTAACCGTTGGCCTAGTGGGAGGAGATTCTCTTCTAAGTTACATACCAGCAAGTGTTGCAATTCTTATTGCTCAGCTTAAAGAAAATGAAGACATGCATCAGTCTTTGAAATTCTTAGAAGATATATGTGGAAAAATTCCATTAGTCCATGTAGATGATGTTTGTGAAGCTCATATCTTTTGTGCTGAGGATCCATCTATCAATGGAAGATTCTTGCTTGCAAACTCATATGCATCGTTAGTAGAGATAGCAAATTATTATCTTCAAAACTATCCAGAATTCAATTTGAAGGAGAAGTAAGTTTATATTATTGATGAAAATTGAAAAGTGGAGTATTGAATTATAAGTATGTAAAATGTGAAAATATTTGACATTTGGTTTTAGGTATTTGGAAGGGCCAAACAGAGAAATCAAATGGGCATCAACAAAGCTAATTGATGAAGGGTTTGTTTACAAGTATGATCTTAAGATGATATTGGATGATAATATTGAATGTGCAAGAAGGATAGGCGATCTCAGTATGTAATGATATAAACATGAGGATTTTTCAATCCACCTTTTATATGCTTGAGTCTATCACAATTTATTGCTCAAAGGATCTTTGTAATATTGTATTTCCAGTTAAAATAAATTTTCAGAAGAATCTTTTCGACAAATCCGAGTAGAATCTTTTCAACCAATCCCAATATTTTGGAGGATAATTAATAAACTCTATATAATTAAATTATGTTTGTATAAACTCTCTATTTATTGATAAAATCTCTTTTTAGAATTTGCATGCATATATTTTTAAGTTGTTTGGTAGAATTTTATTAAACAATAATTAGTCTTTGTATTGAAGAAAAAATATTATCGTAGAATTCATTAATGAGTGAGATAAGTCAAATGATTAAATTTTTTGGAGTACAAGTTAGGGTTAAGATAATTTTTTTTAATTGTGCTAATAGTGTATTAATTAGGCAAGATTGGGATAATGCATGATTAGTTTAGTGGAGGTTAAGTTAAGGTCATGTATAAGAAATGTAGAAAGGTTAAGGTCATGTGTGATGAGTTTAAGGTTAAGTCCACGGGTAGAGTTGATAAGTGATAAATTTTGCATGAGAGCCAACTCATTCTCTTCCGATTTTCCTTTTCTAATTCCTATACCATTCCCTTTATCCCATTCATGCATGAAACAAAAATTCTCTTAAGAAAAGATCACATAAACTTTTTATATATTGATCTTAGTTCAATAAATTTTTTCTTCCTCCTCAAGTTTCTTTAATCTAGGGGTCTAATTTTTCTACATTTTAAAAATTAAATATGATCAATTTCTTCTCATTTTCACATACTTGTAAATTTTGTTATAAAAAATTTGATCTTCTCCAATGAGGCTTATTTGAGTCACTTTGTACTTGCTTGAACCACTTATGTATTAGGGAGGTCAAAATTCAAAATTTATAGTTTAAAAAAAATGTGATCTATCTCTTAATAGAAAAATTTCAAAGAAATAATTTTGGTTATGAAAAATTTATAAAAATAAATTTTAATATTTAAATTTAATTTCTATTCATCAAAATATTTAGATAACATATTTGAAATCACCATAACATTGTGGATATGGTGTACACCATTTTATAACAAAAGTTTCCTCTAATTTATGTGTGTGGCTATGGGCCCTTATTTTAAGATTAATATTGAGCTTTTAAAATTTTACTCCATTAATATCTTATTATAATTTAAAAAATTGATTTTCAATAATTTGGAGTTATGATGAAATTCTTGGTTTATATGGTAAAAAGTTTATGTTTAAATAAAAAATGCTACTTGATCTAATAATTTATAAAATTGATTATGAGATTTGAAAAAAATTGTCATTGTAATAAATGGTGAGTATGGAGTTTAGGAAAACCTGGGCGCAAAGGTTGGGAATTTTTTTTCCATGCACTTCAACCTTATAAAACAAGAGAGACTTTCACTTGTTTTTTTAAATATTTTTAGAATTTTTATTTAGATTAAAAATTTTAGATAACTTTTTGTAAAAATTATTTTCATTTCTATTTTACTAAGAAGATCAATGGTGAAAACAATACTGATCCTCCCAGAAATTTACTGAACTGGAGATGATGATCGGGAGGATTGGGGACAGGATTGATTAATGCAGTATTGATATGCTTAACTATTATCTATTCTCGTATCTTTATTATAAGAAAATTGGCTACAGTAAGTGATAATAAAAATTTAGGTAAAAGTTAAAAAAAACTTGTATATCCATAAATGTAGTTTAATAGCACTCACTCTTGACATTTCACTTGTAAGCAATTATAATTGTCTCATAAAGTATAGACAAAAATTGTAAATTTAAATTCAAAGAATTGATAGCCCTAAACATCTTGGAAATATTCTCTATTACATCAATAAATATATTGTTTTTACACAGTTTCTTAATTTCATTCAATATTCATACAACTAAATATTTCTTTTTCAAAAGCACAAGGATTCTTCTAAACTGCATATGGAGAGTGATACACTCAAAATGACATCACCATTAAGGAGAGTTGACAATGTGTTAAACCTCTCACTATCTAAGTGTCACTAACAAATCTTTTGAATTCACCCCTTTAACAAAATAATAACTCTAATTTTTAAAACAGGGGTGAAATTTTAGCCATATAAATATATGAGAAAAACTTCATTATCACATAGTTTTCTGATAAAAATACTCACAAATATATTTAAACTTATTTTTTTATCATTTTTATTGAAAACGAATAAAATAATAACCTAATAATATTAATTAAATGATAGTATTATTTTAATCAATGTTATTGAATCTAAAAAAAATGAAAAGAAATTAAATTTTGGAAGACTAGACAAAGAGCTTGTTTGCCTATCCTTAGGCAGATTTCGGAGACTGGTCAAGATCTGAGACAAATTTTAAGAATGAAAGAGCATTTATAAAGATAATTATAAATTGTTGATTGAATATATCTTATTACACGACTTTTAAATATGTGAGTCAACTCTTTATAACTCATGCTCAACAATTTAGGTTACAAATGCTTCCTTAATTTCCTTCTCATTTGATCTTGTCGACGAGACACCATCATCCAAACACATTATGTAGTCTACTTCACGCTCACTTAGTATCACACAAAACTTAAGTATCCTCCAACTCAAGAAATGATAACATACCAAATTCATTACAATTCATTTCATTCCAATTGAAGTCTCAATAATACCATTCCCTCTCCTTTCCTCAAATGTTATCATTTCTCTAATCATTATTTACAGGCATAAGCTGCATTCCCATGCGCTTCCTTCAATACCTTCACACCCTTACTTATACCAACCATATTATCCCCTCAACTCATTCAGTAAAAACATATCGCACTTCACCTCGTCTAAAATAAACTGCGACAATAACTAGTTAAGTACAATAGCTTCTAATCTTCGTAACCGACTTCTGAGCCTTCCAATGTTGAACTGCATCTACTTTGGACGGATTCAGACATACTATCACCAGAAATAGCACGCTCTAGAAAACTTACATCTTTAACTCATAACTTACACTTGACAACTTAGCATAAGGTTTCCTCCCTTTCGACACTGAAAATCAAATCGCAACGTCCAACACGTCTATATTCTGAATTAGATCAAATAATAATATTCTCAAGAAACACGACAACAAACTGACCCAAGTATTTATAATTCCTACACCGAGTTTTAAAAGTTGTCTCTAACCATCCTCTTCCTTCACCCGAATCTGAAAGTAATCCAACCTCAATTCGACTATACTGAAGACATACTCGCCTACCAGTTGGTCCATCAAATTGTCAATCCTCTGAAGTGGATACTCAATCTCAATCATTACCTTAATCAACTATCGACAATCCACATAAAACCTCATATGAGCGTTAACACATACATGGACCCATCTGAGCATCATCTCCAAAGAGTCACTCTACTTGCTTAGCAGATAACTTCAGGAAGTCATCAGATAATTACACATCACTTTTATATCACTCGCCGCCACATCATTCTTTACTCTCTAAAAGAAACCATCAATAATACTTGATTGTTCTCCTTCAGAGACATCCCGGCTCATCCAACCGACCGGAATCTTGTATCTACAACATCATCAGACAAAATAATCTGCAGGGACTTAACAACATAATTTGAAAGCACTTGGTTTACTCCAAATCGTTCACCTTCAAGCATAACATCAAGTTAATCCAACATCTTGCTCTAACGATGAGTCACAATTATCCCCGGGAAACATCAGGACTCGCACACAACAGGCACATCATTAGCCATGGCATCGCCTCCTACTCCTAGAGATACGAACAACACAAGTATCTGATCATCCCCCCTCAAGGACATTTCGACCTGTCCGTTATACCCGGATCTCAAATCTGCATTCTCTTCATCATTGGGAAACAACATAGTCTCACTAACATTTGCAGTTTTTCCATCCTTAGCACTATGAACCAAGTGTTCACACGTTACAACCAAAACATCTCTGGAAAGCAACAACCTCTCCTCCACTTGTTTCAATCTCCCTCCGACAAACAAGTGATTAGAAAAACAAGAAAGCACTGACAGTGTTTCACACACATGTTGCGTACGAAGGAATCAAACGTCAATAGTATTCTACTATTAAACCACACTACTGACTTCACAACTTGGCCGGACGGACCGACCTGCTTTGATACCAATTGTAACATCCTAATTCCCCTAACGTTTATTAATATAAAATTAGAGTAATTTGTTCAAATAATAAACATGCAATTAGGATGTCATACTTCTCAAAACAAATTAAACTTGCTCTATTATTCAAATAGATACATAACACATTATGCATATGAACCAAAACAAAACTTCATAATTCTCAACTTCCTATTTTAGTACGAAGCGGAAAAGATTCACATAATGTTATCAAAATAATCTGCATCTAGCATAAACAATCTTTATTAAAATAATACGTTGTTCATAAGACTCCAAACAATCATTAAAGACAACAAGAGTAACTAAGTGTTCACCCCCCGGTGTTACGTACTAGAGCACAACCCAACTCGACATAAGCAATAGGAAGATCAACATCTTCAAAGCTACTCTAAAAGCGCACTAATCCTCTTTACCTCCATGTTACCCACGTGGAGGGGACATTCAAACAGAAGGAGTGAGATATCATAACAATATAAAGAACTGTATGATAACAAGTATATGAGAATAAGGTCATACACAATTCACCACTTCACAACACTTCAATATCGTCTATCAACAATTAGTATACAAGTATTCAACAACAAGCAGATCATCATCGCATCATTAGTTACAAAAAAATTTATCACCAAATATCTCATCATCATTCATCATCATGAAAAATGTCATGAGACCAAAAACTCTACAAATGCATGTGGTACCAATAGGGCATACACCCTCATCGCATAATTTCCAATAAATAGAGGCATCAACAAGGCATACACCTTCATTGCAATTTGCACTCAATCCATACAACAGGATTGAGGTCATCTTAGTTTGCAAAACCAGGCCATCAAAATTTTCCAATCCAACCCATCGTAGTTTGCCAATCTAGGCCATCGCTCATGCAATATATATGACTCGACAAATGCAACATCATAAAATGCAACACAACGACAACAATTATGCAACATCATAAAATGCAACACAACGACAACAATTATGCAACCAAAAGGCATAAGCCTTCATCAAACACCAATATAGGTCATCACTTCATCATCATAACAACATAAATTCATCATGTTATTCATACCTCATCTAGGCTTCATATTACACACATTATCATAACATCATCAATTCATCATATTCATCATAATAACAACAAACATCATAGTACACCAATCATGATAACAACAAACTCCTTAATAAAAACATATTTATTTTTAATTCATCACAAGACATTATTATCTCATCATAAGGAAAATACACATTGTTGTACCTCAAAATTTGCCCATACTTTTCAAAAATTCAAAACAATTTCAAAAATTGGGTTTTATAAAAATCTTGGGTTCATTTACATTGACATCCTGAATTTTATAAATATTCAATTTAAAGTCTATTTTAAAATATAATAGTTTACTCTTAAAATATTATAGGTTAATAAATAGAAAAATGTTTGCCTATGCTTCATATACTTTCAATTGGCTTTTTATTTCAAATAAATAACATAGCACAATTGGTAAGAATGAAGGTTTGCAAATAGAAGGTCATGGGTTCGAATCCCAATTGGTGCATTTCTATATTTTTATTTAACTTTTTTTGATTTTTTTGCACCTGGACACAATTGCGTCAAGTTCTCTCAAATTTCATTCACACTTTTTTAAGCTTTTTCATTCACACTTTTTTAAGCTTTTTACACAAACGCTTTCTACGATTTTTTAACCTTGTTTTGGCCAATAATGACACCTGACCTGAGGCCTCTCTTTCTTTTAAATGTTTTTTTCACAATTTTCTTGGCCGAGGATTTTCATATGAGGCCCCGAATCTTATTTTCAATCTGTTATCTTTTCGCGTTTTAATTTCCAACTTGTTTTTACCAAATGATGATTCTCTGCTGGTGTTTTCTTACTACCGATTTTTCTAACATCCATTCACGTATAGTACACATTTACAAACCATTTTCATACGCGAAATATATTTTCACACTAACTCATTCTCATATACTAACTTTAACACTAACTTCTAAACAAAAAACCTTTTAACAGTCAATAATGTGCATCGCTTTTCCACTTTTTTCTGCAAATCTATCGTACACCAATTTGCACATATTCGTAAACATTCACCAAGAAACAAATACAATCACCTTTTTTTTTACCACAAATCAAATACAATCAGGCACCAATCTTCTCATGAATTAGACTTCTTTCAAAACTAAATTTTCACCACATCATTTTAACACTAATTTCACGAATCCTTCAAACTATTATTCTTATGGTTAATTGCACCATTCATATGTCATCACTGATTTATTTCAAACTTTGTTTCAATAATTAAACATCAGACTCTAATTCTTCAATTCAGGTAGATTGGTTTTTATTGCAGATGGAGGAGGATTGCATCAAACCGCAGCAGCCCAAAACACAATATCACCGACTCGCATTTAGAAATAACTCAATAACTGAATTGATTCTTCAGCATCGAAATTGCACGACATGTAATTTGGAACCGTGAACCTCACGAGCACAGCGATCTTCGACAACAACAACGGGGCAACGTGCTTCGACGCACAACAACTCATCATCACGCCATACGAACAGCTCCAAACAGAAAATTACAGTAGCTTGCGAATCACCGACGCGAACTCGAGCCAGCCGGACGGAGCAACCGAATCATCTCACCGCTCAACAATTTCAG
The DNA here is from genome assembly GCF_029867415.1 of Vicia villosa. Classification (NCBI taxonomy): domain Eukaryota; kingdom Viridiplantae; phylum Streptophyta; class Magnoliopsida; order Fabales; family Fabaceae; genus Vicia; species Vicia villosa. The sequence continues at coordinate 234,167,077 of NC_081180.1, read as the reverse complement.
CAACCCCACTGGAACAGCAATTGCATCGAGTATTACAGCATCTCGGCATCATCTATCTGCAGCGAATCAAATTGAAGAACAACGAAGTTTCACGACTCACAACATTCGATTCACGCAACAACACCGTAACCATCAGAGTAATTCCAATCGCGCAAGATTCCTCACTCTTCATCGCGACTTTTTGCTTTGTTACTAGTTATTGACGTTTTGAGCTTCAGTACTGAGTTTTAGGGGTGGCAAAATGGATGGATTGGATGGATATGGATTGGATCCTTAATGGATGGATCAAACCAATCCATTAATCCATTACAATCCATTAAACTCTCTTAAAAAAAAATCCAATCCAATCCATCCATTAAGGAATAAAATCCATCCATTAACAAATTTCTAATGGATGGATATCCATCCATCCAAAAGATAATTAAATTTTTTTTTTTTTAAATTTCATAAAAATAATTGATTTTTCGTTCTTCCGAAAAAAATTGAATTTTCGTTTTTTCAAAAAAAAACTTGATTTCTCGTTTTTCCGAAAAAAACTCGTTTTTTCAAAAAAAACTCGTTTTTTCGGTTTTTCGAAAAAACTCATTTTTTTTTCATTTTTTCGAAAAAACTCAATTTTTTCGTTTTTCTAAAAAAAACTCGATTTTTTCGTTTTTCTGAAAAAGACTCGATTTTTTCGTTTTCCCAAAAAAAAAGCTCGACTTTTTTCGTTTTTTTGAGAAAAAAACTCGATGTTTTCGTTTTTCGAAAAAAAACTCGACTTTTTTCGTTTTTCAAAAAAATATCGATTTTTTTCGTTTTCTCCAAAAAACTCGCCTTTTTTCGTTTTTCCAAAAAAAAAACTTGATTTTTTCGTTTTCCCCAAAAAAAACTCGACTTTTTTTCGTTTTTCTGATAAAAACTCTATTTTTTCGTTTTTCGAAAAAACTCGACTTTTTTTATTTTTCGGAAAAAAATCTCGATTTTTTTTTTCGTTTTTTCGAAAAATACTCGATTTTTCCATTTTTTCGAAAAAACTCGGTTTTTTTCGTTTTTCTGAAAAAAACTCGATTTTTTTCGTTTTCCCCCAAAACATATCTACTTTTTTCGAAAAAAAACTCGATTTTTTTTCGTTTTTTCGGAAAAAAATGGTTTTTTTTTGTTTCCCGAAAAAAAATCGATTTTTTCATTTTTCTAGAAAAAAAACTCAACTTTATTGTTTTTTGAGAAAAACCTGATTTTTTTTCGTTTTTTCGGAAAAACACGATTTTTTCGTTTTTCGGAAAAAAACTAGATTTGTTTCGTTTTTTTGAAAATACTCGATTTTTTTGTCTTTCCGAAAAAACACGATTTTTTTGTTTTTCGTTTTGACTGATTTGAGTAAAGGTTGAGCGAGAAGCGAAGAAAGGTTTGTTATTGGCCTATCGTTTATCTGGAATTTGAAACTGAGATATGAAGAGAGTTGTTGCTCAGTGGAAGAACAGAGAGATAAGAGATGAATAGAGTAGAGAGCAGTGAGAGAGGGAATCTCGGTTTTGTTTGTCAATGGCAGAAGGAGTATCGTGAGAAAAAAAACAGAGCAAGATGGGAGGAGGCGAATTGATTAGTTTGTACCTCTAGGCTCTAGGGTTTGTTTTTGACTTAATATGTGTTTGGGCTTAAGGTACTTGGCCCACCCGAATTACATGTTATGCACCCCCAGCCTGTGAATATACCCCTCCTGGGGTTTGAATCAATTAAGTTTGGGCCTGAACACTATGGCCCAACGCCCTGTTTCTGGCACCCCCTCCTGGGGAGATTAATATTCCATTTTGGGCCTATTGGGCCAGCATATTCTTATAATTTAATCTCCTTCTTTCTGTTTTAGACCATTTTAATGTATTCTTTGTTCTAATTTTCATATGTAATTTTATTTTGTTTATTTTTTTTAAATATTAAAATACCAAAAACATTTTATCCCTTTAGAACTCAATATTTTCTTAGATATTTTCTTTGTTAATTGTAGTTAATATTTGTTGACATTTTTCATCATTTTTTAATAATGCATCATTTTATATATATATATATCCGTACTAACTTTTTTGTTTGTTTGTGCGAGGTACTACCATCTTTAAGCAATTGGACTATTCCATGGGCATTAACGTTGCAATTTAATATATATATATATATATATATATATATATATATATATATATATATATATATATATATATATATATATATTTATCTTTGTTTTAATTTCTTATTTTGGGTTTATTGTAATAATCGTAGTTTACTTTTCCGCACTCCCCGATTTTATTGTAATCCCCTCCCAGAAGCCCTGTAATAGCTATGACTTTTATTTTTTCCGCCTTTTATTTTCCTGTACTATATATCTGCGTGTGATAGTAAATTAGGGCGTGAAAAGACATAAATCTCAATCGTAGATCACTAACTCAAAGATAAATAACTGAATTCAACACACTCGCACTCACTCACCCTTAAGGTACGCCCTCTTGGTTGCCTTCGAATATAAGGTCACGTCCCTCGAATGTAGAGGTACCCATTAGCAAAAGTCCCGACGATTAAAAATCATCGCAAAAGATCATAAGCCCCTCGATGACCCTCGATGTTGCCTCCGATTAATATGATCTAGTCCCTCGAAGGGTTGCTTACGAAATGATGATTGTCCCTTCAAATTTGCTAAGGGTACCTCTACTTGTTGCCTTCAACGACCTCCGATGACCCTTCGATCGTCCCGCACATCCAATCAATAGGACTACCTACCCCAAATGGTAAGGATAGCCATATCTCTCTTAGAAGAGTAAAAAGAATAGAAAAAGACCAATTTAGGGTAGTGTTCTTAATATGCTTAGCTCAATCAAAAGGCTTTTCGCACCTCTCTTTTCAAAGACCAAGGCTACGCTTTTAAGCTAAAGTCCTTACATTTATTTTCAAACAAAAAAAACAAAGACGAGCTAAGCAAATTAAGAGCCCGGAGGTAACTACGGATGAAAAGGGTGCTTACACCTTCCCTTTTCATAATCTACCCCCCGAGCCCGTTTTTTCTAAAAGGTAATTTTTCTGTTCTTTTTGCCATTCCGAGTTATTGGATAAAATAAAAGTCGGTGGCGACTCATGCTCAGCGCAACATTGTTTGCTTGCGAAATTATAAAGTCAGTTCAAACCACCGTATTACACACATCATCATCTTAATAACACCGTATCATCATAAGGAAAACACAATTCAAGATGCTCTATGACATGGTTACGTCAAATTGTAACAAAGAGAATACTTCCTATGTTAACACTACATAATTCATAACTTAATACTAATACATGCACTAGGAAATTCCATCCTATGAATAATTTTATTCTATCATGGTATATTGCATTGCGTTAGCTTTCCAACGTTTCGAACAACGCATAAATCGGAGTCCGAGAACTCAAGTTACGGCCTTCGGAAAATCTGTCAAAAATTGGAAGTTGTGAGCCGACGTATAACCTCCTTAGGTCGAAGCATAAATCATCCTATCCCCCTCGGGGTCGCTCAGGCCGACCCTATGATCGACGCATACTGTGTGTTTTTCCTGCATGAGCCGACGCATGGATTCTATGAGTCGACGCATGATTGTTTTATGCAGAATTTTTCTGCCATTGTGTTTCTAGGTCTGCGATTTCTTGACTCCAAAACCCATTTTCCATTATTTTAAACCATTTTAAGCCTTCTAATACATGTCTAAAACTATGGCTATTATCTACATCATCCTAACATAATTTTCATTAATCTATAGGATCAAAACCCTAATCAAAACCCTTTCCAGTTCAATTCATCACCAAATCCCAAAATCTTCATGTAATCACACATCACAAGATTATCATCATACCAATACAAAATCAACAACAACATTCATATGTGAAATTCATACAAAGCACAAAGAAGATGAAATCAAAGAAAACCTAAAACATCAACATAGAAATCCAAACCCATTCCAATCTACTAAGCATCATACCCAATTTTATATGGTTAAGACTGTGAGAACAAGATTTGTTCTGATCAATATTCTTAGTTTTGATGATAACAAGGATATAAATTTTGTGTGAGATAATGTGGTACTCTAATACACTGCAATTTCCCTTTTCAGGAAATATATAAAGAGTATGCACAAATCAGCGCTCAGAAGCTTTGACTCAGAAGGTTCAGCATGCAACATCAGAACATGGTCTGGCAAGACATCAGAAGATGGTCAAGCAGAATCATAACATGGGTCTATGGAAGCATCAGAAGAACTTGAGATCAGAAGCAGAAGCACTGAAGTTCTCATGGTATCACGCTCAGAAGCACTTCAAGGTCAGAAGACAAGAAGATGCTTTGCACCAAGCTGTTTGACTCTGATGATATTCAAACGTCGTATACACAAACATCAGATCAGAAGCAAGTACAAGATGGCAGGCTACGCTGACTGACAAAAGGAACGTTAGAAGCTATTAAAGGCAACGTCAGTAGACACAGCGTAAACAAGGCTCGAGGTAGTTGACAAAAGAGTGAAACATTAAATGCAATGTTGTACGGAATACGCAAAGCATTAAATGCTCCCAACGATCATCTTCTCAAGTGCCTATAAATATGAAGTTCTGATGAGAAGCAAGGTTACCGAATCTGCTGATAATTAACTTGCTGAAACGCTGTTCAAATCAAAGCTCTCAAACTTCATCTTCATCAAAGCTCACTACATTGTTGTTGTAATATATTAGTGAGATTAAGCTTAAACTTTAATAGAAATATCACTGTTATGATTATAGCTTTTCAGAAGCATTGTAATACTCTTAGAATTTGATTACATTAATTTGTAAGTAACTAGAGTGATCAAGTGTGATCAGGATACTCTAGGAAGTCTTAGCTTATGTCTAAGCAGTTGTAACTAGAGTGATCACGTGGTGGTCAGGATACTCTAGAAAGTCTTAGCTTGTGTCTAAGCAATTGTTCCTGGAGTGATCAGGTTGTGGAAAACCATTGTAATCTGTTGATATTAGTGGATTAAATCCTCAGGTGAGGTAAATCACTCCAAGGGGGTGGACTGGAGTAGTTTAGTTAACAACGAACCAGGATAAAAATAACTGTGCAATTTGTTTTTATCGTTCAAGTTTTTAGACTACACTTATTCAAACCCCCCCCCCCCCCCCCCCCCGTTCTAAGTGTTTTTCTATCCTTCAATTGGCATCAGAGCGCCGGTTCTAAGGTGCAAGCACTTAACCGTGTTTAGAAAAGATTCAGGAAGAGAAAAACGCTTCAGTAAAAGATGGCTGGTGAAATTCCAATAGATCCACCTGCATCTACATCTGGCTCTGCTGAGCAATACAATGGTAACAATGGTTATACTAGACCACCAGTATTTGATGGTGAAAACTTTGAATACTGGAAAGATAAACTGGAAAGTTACTTTCTTGGTCTAGATGGTGAACTATGGGATCTTCTGATGGATGGTTACAAACATCCAGTGAAAGCTAGTGGCGTAAGGCTTACAAGGCAAGAAATGAATGATGATCAGAAGAAGCTTTTCAAGAATCATCATAAATGTAGAACTGTTTTGCTGAATGCTATCTCTCATGCTGAGTATGAGAAGATATCTAACAGGGAAACGGCCCATGATATATATGAGTCATTGAAAATGACGCATGAGGGAAATGCTCAAGTCAAGGAGACTAAAGCTCTTGCTCTAATCCAGAGATATGAAGCCTTCAAGATGGAGGATGATGAAAACATTGAGAAGATGTTCTCAAGATTTCAAACGCTAACTGCTGGATTAAGAGTTCTGGATAAAGGCTACACCAAGGCTGATCATGTAAAGAAGATTATCAGAAGCTTACCCAGAAGATGGGGTCCAATGGTAACAGCATTCAAGATTGCAAAGAATCTGAATGAAGTTTCTTTGGAAGAGCTTATCAGTGCCTTGAGAAGCCATGAAATAGAGCTGGACGCAAACGAGCCTCAAAACAAAGGTAAGTCTATTGCATTAAAATCTAATGTTAAAAAATGCACTAACGCTTTTCAGGCTAAAGAAGAAGATTCTGAAGAATCAGAATCAGAAGAAGAAGATGAACTGTCCATGATCTCCAGAAGGGTAAACCAACTCTGGAAGAGCAAGCAAAGGAAGTTCAGAGGTTTCAGAAGTTCAAAGAGATTTGAACGAGGAGAATCTTCTGGTGACAGAAGATCTGACAAGAAGAAGGCTGTCTGCTATGAGTGCAATGAGCCTGGACACTTCAAGAATGAATGTCCAAAACTTCAGAAGGAGAATCCCAAGAAGAAGTTTCATAAGAAGAAAGGTCTTATGGCAACATGGGATGATTCTGAATCAGAATCAGAATCAGACTCTGAAGGAGAGCAAGCCAACTTCGCGCTGATGGCTACAGAAGATCATGGATCAGAATTTACATTAGAATCAGATTCTGAAGAGGTATTTTCTGAACTATCTAGAGAAGAGTTAGTTTCCAGTTTAACAGAACTTCTGGAACTCAAGGCTCATCTTAGTATCAAATACAAAAAGCTGAAGAAGCAGTTTGAATTTGAGACTAAGAAGCTGGAAGTGGAAAATTCTGAACTGAAGGAAAAAGTTTTAAATCTATCCAAAGATAGTGGATCTCCTTCTGAAACAGAAAAATCCATTCCGAGTCTCAATCATATTCTGAAAGAATATGACTCGAGCTTCAGAAAGTTCTTATCTAGAAGTATTGGCAGAAGTCATCTTGCTTCTATGATATATGGAGTTTCTGGAAACAGAAGGTTTGGTTTTGGCTATGAGGGTGATACCTCACATAAATTTGAACCTATTGATGATCTGAAGATCACATACAAGCCATTGTATGATCAGTTCAAATATGGCCATGCACATGATATTAGACTCACTTCACATGCACAGAGTTTTAACACTGTTCACACCAAGAAGCATGTGACACATCCTAAGAAATATCATGCTGACAAACCTAAAGAATATCATGCTGTTCCTCCTGTTAAATATTATGCTAAACCCAAGTTCAATCAGAACTTGAGGAGAACTAACAAGAAAGGACCCAAGAAATTGTGGGTACCTAATGAGAAGATAATTTCTGTTGGAGATATCCTTGGCTGCAAAAAGGACAAAAAGCAAAATGTCATGGTACCTGGACTCTGGGTGCTCGCGACACATGACGGGAAGAAGGTCTACATTCCAAGACCTGGTGCTTAAACCAGGTGGAGAAGTCAAGTTTGGAGGAGATCAGAAGGGCAAAATCATTGGCTCTGGAACCATAAGTCTTGGTAACTCTCCTTCCATAACTAATGTACTTCTTGTAGAAGGATTAACGCATAACTAATTGTCCATAAGTCAATTAAGTGACAATGGTTATGATATAATCTTCAATCAAAAGTCTTGCAAGGCTGTAAGTCAGAAGGATGGCTCAATCCTATTTACAGGCAAGAGAAAGAACAACATTTATAAGATTGATCTTTCAGATCTTGAGAAGCAGAAGGTGACTTGCCTTATGTCTGTTTCTGAGGAGCAATGGGTATGGCACAGAAGATTAGGACATGCTAGTTTGAGAAAGATTTCTCAGATTAACAAACTAAATCTGGTCAGAGGACTCCCAAATCTGAAATACAAATCAGATGCTCTTTGTGAAGCGTGTCAGAAGGGCAAGTTCTCCAAACATGCATTCAAGTCTAAGAATGTTGTGTCTACCTCAAGGCCGTTAGAACTCTTGCACATTGATATGTTTGGCCCAGTCAAAACAGCATCTGTCAGAGGAAAGAAATATGGATTAGTCATCATTGATGATTATAGCCGCTGGACATGGGTAAAGTTCTTAAAACACAAGGATGAGTCTCATTCAGTGTTCTTTGAATTCTGCACTCAGATCCAATCTGAGAAAGTGTGCAAAATCATAAAGGTTAGAAGTGATCATGGTGGTGAATTTGAGAACAAATTCTTTGAGGAGTTCTTCAAAGAAAATGGCATTTCCCATGATTTCTCTTGTCCTAGAACTCCACAGCAAAATGGAGTTGTAGAGCGAAAGAATAGGACTCTACAAGAAATGGCCAGAACCATGATCAATGAAACCAATATGGCTAAGCATTTCTGGGCAGAAGCAATAAACACTGTGTGTTATATTCAGAATAGAATCTCTATAAGACCTATTCTAAATAAGACTCCTTATGAATTGTGGAAGAACAGAAAGCCCAACATTTCATATTTCCATCCTTTTGGATGTGTATGTTTTATTCTGAATACTAAAGATCATCTTGGTAAGTTTGATTCTAAAGCACAAAAGTGTTTTCTTCTTGGATATTCTGAATGCTCTTAAGGCTACAGAGTATACAATACTGAAACATTGATTCTAGAAGAATCAATCAATATCAGGTTTGATGATAAGCTTGGTCTTGAAAAACCAAAGCAGTTTGAGAATTTTGCAGATTTTGATATTGATATATCAGAAGCAATAGAACCAAGAAGCAAAGCTGCAGAAGCTGATAGTCTCAGAAGCAATGGATCAGAAGATCAAGTTGCTGCATCTTTAGAGAATCTCAGGATTTCTGAAGAGCCAACAATCAGAAGATCACCCAGACTTGCATCAGCTCATTCAGAAGATGTGATTCTTGGGAAGAAAGATGATCCTATCAGAACAAGATCATTTCTAAAGAATGACTATCAGAAGTAGTGATCAGAATCAGAAGATGTACAGTCTTTTCAAAACAACACAGCTGTCATCTATGAGTTTCTGAAATTGAATGCGTGTCTGTACGGTTAGTACAAGCGTGCAGTTGAAAAGACGCCGACCTAGGTAACTGTGTTAAATCTTTTCATTTACCATGTTCTCTCTCCAAATGTCATTTCTCATTAAATGCATAATGATGTTTTTTTAATCAATTTCTTTCAAAACAGTTTTCTTTCTTTATTTTTTTCTTTCAAATCGTTTAAATAACCCGCTTCATCTTCATTTCTTCTTTTCCCTCTTTTTACTTCTCTCTCTGTGCAGTCATTGTCATCTTCGTTTGCTCTCTCTCATTATCTGCATTTCGCATAAACCCTAGTTTATTCATCTTCAACCTAGCATTCACCATGAATCCATCTTCAAGTTCCTCTCAACTAGCATTCAACAGACAAGAGGTTACTCCACTGAAAACTTGCTCCATTCCTCCATCAGAAATGGATGTGCTGTGTGAGTCTCCGGTGGACTTTGAAAACTTGGGTGCATATGGTTTTAGATTTGATGCTAAGACCATGGAACAAGGATGGTCGAACTACTTGAAGAGATTGGTTGGACCAATCTATCCGGCCCTTGTGAAAGATTTCTGGGCACATGCAACCGTTACTCCAACCGCTATTCTCTCCTTCGTGCTGGGGCATGAAGTTGTAATAACTAAAGACTTAATCAGAAAGCTGTACAACCTTGAAGATAAGGAGGGTGTTACTGGTCCTATTGCTGGAAGGGTTAGTTGGTCCCAGATTGAGAGACAAATCTCTTGTGTCACCGGACTTGAGGCTAACTTTACTGGTACTTTAAAGCCTTTCTATCAGGTTTGGGCTGCTATCATTATGGGATCTCTTCACCATAGAAGAAAGTCATTCTCCTCCACCTTCATCAATCCTGACCAGAAGTACACTCTCTTCTGCATCGGGCAAAGGATTGAACTCAACATCTCCAACATTCTCTTTGAAAATCTGAAGTTGGCTGTTGAAGAATCAAGGGATGAAGAGCGTGTGAAGTATCCTCATCTTCAAAGAAATACTATTCCTTTCAGCAGAATGATCTCAGACATTCTGATTGAAAGTGATCTGATGAATTCTCTGAAGACTTGTGGGCCGTCTGACTTCTTTAGAGTCATCCAAGGTGTTATCTTTAATGGTCTTGACTTGGTGAGAATGGAACTGGTCCCGGAGATAGTTTCCGTTCCTTCAGGTTTCTCTGATGGTCCTTTCAGAAGAATTCCTGTTGAAGGCTTCTCAACCCTGTTTCAAGCTGAACTGGTCAAAGCTGTTAAATTCTATTTGGAGGCTTCTGTGAGAAATTCACCGTCTATTGATCCTGCATGGATTCGTGGAAGAGTGCTTCCTTCTCAAGCTGATCTCAAGAAGGAGGATAAGAAGAAGCGAGAGAAAAGGCTAAAGAGAAAGGCTGCAGAAGAAGCTGTCAAGAGAGAAACAAGGCAGAAGGTCACTTATGACCCTCTTAAGGTTGATTCCTTTGAAGCAATCAGAACAGGTAACTTCTCCAGGCAAGTGTACCAACCTTCACCTATCCAACCTTCCCCTTCTGAACCTCAAAATATCCTTATCTCTACAAATATTCCTCAATCACCTCCTCCTACACAAACTCCTACCCCCATATCACCTTTACCAAATAGCTTGCAAACACCATCATCTTCTCAAGTTCTCAACCCTACTCCCTTAACTACCATCCTTTCCACACCTACAGATATAGCTTCCTCATCAATCTCTTTCACTGTTATTCCCTCTTCCTCAACCACTGCACCTTCACCTTCTCTATCCCATCCCTTACCTACCAGAAAATCCAACCCTTACTGCCTTCTCTACCCTGACTACAAAGTCACCTTCAATCCACCTGAACCTGAACCCCATATCTACCTGGAGCTGTTCAGACATGAGGTGATTAGCAATCTAGACCTTCTGAAGGATGCCTTTTTAAATGGTCTGGATGATGTTTCTACAAGAAATCTCTGGAGAAGCTTTCGCCAGGATTTTCAAGTAGGAGCAATGGGAGTACAAAAGAGACTAGTGGTTGCTGCCCCTGGTTACCCTGGTTACCTTCTGGAGGGTAATAATGGTATATACTACCATCCTCTCAGAAATTGTGTTGTTGTTGAGGAGAAGCAGTTTGTGGACGAATTGGAAGAAGCAAGACTTGTTGCTGCATTGGAAGCTAATCCTTGCAGGGAAATTGTGGTCTGGAGACCTCAATATCCTGTTCTGCTCGGAGACTTCAAGACTCTCTTTGACTTTCTGAGGGAAAATCCTTCTAAGAAAGACCCAAGCTTGGTCATTCCAGAAGTTGAAGGTCCTTCTGCCCCTAGGAATCTAGCTGCCATTCTTCAGGCACTTGAGAATGGAGATTCTGAGGTTCCTGCTGCAGAGTATGGAGATTCTTCTATGCAAGAAGCAGACGCTGAAGATCATGTTGATGAAACCATTCCTGTTGAGGAAAATCCTGCAAATGATCTGACTATGGAAGCTACGGATCAGAATGCCATCCCTGTGGATAGAAGCTGTGAAGCTTCTTCTGATGAACCTTCCCGTCTTGCAAGGACTCTGGAAGTTATTCAGAAGAACCAGGATGAGCAAAGCTCAGTCAATGCTGAGTTTAGAGCTTTCATGGAGAGGCAGAATGAGCACAACAATGGGGTTCAAGATATGCTGACCAAGATCTTGTCGAAGCTAGGGTCATCTTTAGATTGAGTCTTAGTTGTTTTGTTTTCGTTTTTTGCTTTGCTGCATCTGTTTTTGTGCATCTTCTCTTGCTTATCCTCTTGTACTTCTAAACTTCTGTCTTCTTGAGCCTAAATGAAAATTATCTGTTTCTTCCATCTGTTTCCTTTTGTTTTTCATCTGAATCTTTTACGTTTTTTGATGTTATGACAAAAAGGGGGAGAAAATGTGATAAATGATCTGATTAATATTATCAGTTACCGGGTAAAAAGGCCCCACATTTCTAACAGAACTTGCAAAGTTCTATGCTTTAAGTTTTGTTATTGCAGGAATTGAAGATCTCTTCAAGGAGAAGCAATTCTAAAGAATCAAGCTCTTGGATTCTTGAAGCAAGCTGAGTGCTATGAAGCTTCAGAATCAGAAGCAAGAAGCAAGAAGGAAGAATGTTCAGATAATCTGATGATAGAATATGCTCTGAAACATTATGTCCATTTGTTCTGATACATATTATGTGGCTCTGATACATATTATGTGTTCTAACTCATTCATGCTGACTTTTGTCGTTTAGCATTGTTCTGTAACATTTCAGGATGTAGAGATGCTCTGATGATGCTCTGGTACATTCATTAATGTTCTGATACAATCTAGCATGAAGTGATGTAAGAAGAAATTCAAGCTCTAAAGCTGTCCTGATGGAAGCAAGAATCAGAAGCTGTGAATGTTCTGAAGATCAAAGAAATTCAAGTTCTGAAGCTGTCCGATGGAAGCAAGAATCAGAAGCTGTGAATGTTCTGAAGATTAAAGAAATTCAAGTTCTGAAGCTGTCCTATAGAAGCAAGAATCAGAAGTCATGAATGTTCTGAAGATTAAGCACTGTGAACGTCTCTACTGAAATACTCAGGGAAGTCTTTTATTATTAAAATTCTTCTAGTATTAATTTCAGGGGGAGATTATTCATCTCAGAGGAAGATTGTAAATCTCAGGGGGAGACATATTCACATGCTTATGCTTAAGCTGTGTAATTGTCTTTAGCCGTCTGCTCTTTCTGATCGCAAATTCATATCATTTATATATGTTTTTGTCATCATCAAAAAGGGGGAGATTGTTAGAACAAGATTTGTTCTGATCAATATTCTTAGTTTTGATGATAACAAGGATATGAATTTTGTGTGAGATGATGTGGTACTCTAATACACTGCAATTTCCCTTTTCAGGAAATATATAAAGAGTATGCACAAATCAGCGCTCAGAAGCTTTGACTCAGAAGGTTCAGCATGCAACATCAGAACATGGTCTGGCAAGACATCAGAAGATGGTCAAGCAGAATCAGAACATGGGTCTATGGAAGCATCATAAGAACTTGAGATCAGAAGCAGAAGCACTGAAGTTCTCATGGTATCACGCTCAGAAACACTTCAAGGTCAGAAGACAAGAATATGCTTTGCACCAAGCTGTTTGACTCTGATGATATTCAAACGTCGTATACACAAACATCAGATTAGAAGCAAGTACAAGATGGCAGGCTACGCTGACTGACAAAAGGAACGTTAGAAGCTATTAAAGGCAACGTCAGTAGACACAGCGTAAACAAGGCTCGAGGTAGTTGACAAAAGAGTGAAACATTAAATGCAATGCTGTACGGAATACGCAAAGCATTAAATGCTCCCAACGGTCATCTTCTCAAGTGCCTATAAATATGAAGTTCTGATGAGAAGCAAGGTTACCGAATCTGCTGATAATTAAATTGCTGAAACGCTGTTCAAATCAAAGCTCTCAAACTTCATCTTCATCAAAGCTCACTACATTGCTGTTGTAATATATTAGTGAGATTAAGCTTAAACTTTAAGAGAAATATCACTGTTGTGATTATAGCTTTTCAGAAGCATTGTAATACTCTTAGAATTTGATTACATTAATTTGTAAGTAACTAGAGCGATCAAGTGTGATCAGGATACTCTAGGAAGTCTTAGCTTGTGTCTAAGCAGTTGTAACTAGAGTGATCACGTGGTGGTCAGGATACTCTAGAAAGTCTTAGCTTGTGTCTAAGCAATTGTTCCTGGAGTGATCAGGTTGTGATCAGGATACTCTAGAAGACTTAGTCGCGGACTAAGTGGAAAACCATTGTAATCTGTTGAGATTAGTGGATTAAATCCTCAGGTGAGGTAAATCACTCCAAGGGGGTGGACTGGAGTAGTTTAGTTAACAACGAACCAGGATAAAAATAACAGTGCAATTTGTTTTTATCGTTCAAGTTTTTAGACTACACTTATTCAACCCCCCCTTTCTAAGTGTTTTTCTATCCTTCAAAGACCCCACCCTTACCTTGGATTGAAGATCCTCTACTCTTTCAATGAAATCCTTGCCCTAGCCTCTTTGTGCCTCTTCTACTCTCTCACGTTCTCTGTTTTCACATTCTCTAATTTTCTTTATTTCCCAATTCTCCTTTTTCTCGCTTATTTTAGGTAACCCATTTACTAACTTCTTACTTCACTAATGGGCTTAACAACAACACCCACACTACTACTCATGCTAACACACATAGGTGCAACTAACTATTATTATTAAATCTAAATAATAATTCTTCTTCTAATCATATTAAATCATCTAATTTTCTAATAAATCAAACCAAATAAATAATTACAACTAATTATATTTATTTAATTCTACAACTTTTAAATCAAAGGAACTACCCTCTATTGTACGGATACATACCCTCTGATACCCCAATCATCCTATGATTCATATTTTCCCCAAACAACTCCCAATCAAATAATTAAATAAAATAAACGGGCGTTACAATATCCTTTTTGACTTCATTGATCTCTTTAGTTAACACATATATCTTACTTTGTTTCTTCATCATGAATTGCTCATTTTCATTTCTAGCTTCTTCGTAGAACTATTCAAAGAATCCACAACCAGCTTTACTATATCCCTATATAGATTAAGAAAGAAACATATAATGTAATAACAAGACATTTCAATAATATTTTAACCTAGAATCTTCACACTAAAGCTTACCTTAAAAAGTTTACAACCCAAAAAAAACTTTCCATAATTGTTGGTTGTTCTTGCCCTTCGAAGTACAACAGTGTCTCCACAATGACAAAAAGGCTTCCATGGAAGATTAGAGATGCTATATACCTGTGAATCACTTTTATATTTCACTGATAATGATGAAATTCAATTAGAACTCATGATTAGGGCACCAATAAAGTGGAATAAGGTTTCAATTTGGGGATTTTAGCATATTCAAATAAGGGTTAGATTTGGGGTAAACAGAATATAGATTCAGCAAGGAAAATGAAGGTTATAAAGAAGGCAATCCACCTCAACTGCCATGTAATTGTAGTCTAACATCGTTTAACATTATTTGACACAAAGGACTTGTTTAACTCTGTTTGAGTAGATAAAGGATCAAATTGGTCATTTTTAAAGAAAAATTACCAAAATGGACTCAGAGGTTGAGGTAAGAGACTAAAAGGGTATTAGCCTTAAATTAATAACCATTGTTCTTAAATACTTGTGTTTTTCATCGCAAAAAATGGGGAGATTGTTCGAACAAAATTGATTTGTATCATAGCTCTAAAATTTTGATGATACCCTACGTTTAAAAAAAAAATCCTTAGTTACCCTATTTTTCAACACCTTCAACCATTTATTGATCGAGAGTACACTATGTGACAGTTTAAAGGAGACATCGACCATCCATTGGATAATTATTTTTAAGCCATTTTGTTAGGGTTTTTAAGTGCTATAGTCCAAAAAAATTAAAATGACAGAGGTTTTAAATCATTTTAAACTCCACAACTAGGGCTGGAAATGAGTTGATTCGAGTCGAACTTGAGTTCACCATGAACTTTTTTCAGCTCAAACTCGACTCGTTAAGAATTGGTCGAGTTCGAGTTCATCACGAACTTTTTTCAGCCCAAACTCGACTCATTAGAAGTTCACGAACAACTCGATTTAACTCGTTAGGTTCAACTCGCTTGTTTCACGGACATAAAGTAATTTTTAAAGTCTATTATATATATATATATATATATATATATATATATATATATATATATATATATATTTGAAATTTTAAATAAAAATAAAATAAAAGTTATTAGATTGGAATTTATACGATGTTGATTTTATTTGTATAATTATTTGTAAAAATATTTTGCTCACTTGAATATATAAATTATCAAGGCTTAAATGCATTTTTAGTCCCCCTATATTGACATTTCTAACTTTTTAGTCCCCAAACTAAAAAAAACAACTATTAGATCCCCCAATATCAAATAATGTGAATTTTTTTATGGTCCCTTATCACTTAACAACCTTTTTAATAACATGGTACTTCATAATTAGTCCAGTCACTTGCCACATCATTATAATTATTTAAAAATTCATTTTTAATTTATAAATTAGTATTTTATTTTTCCAAAAACATTATACTTCCTTGGCTATTTTTCCAATAACATTAATTTGAATTTCAAAATAACACAAATCAATTAATAATACCAATTGATATAATTAATATTTCCTTGCTTCATCTTTCCCAAGAAGTTCATGTAGACTTCGTTTCTTTCCTCTTCCCCCAAGAACAAAACCCAAAAAAGTTATTTACATAAAAACAACACTCATATACCTTAAGTTTTATAATTAGTTTCTCAACATCTCAAACAGCTTGAAATCTTCAATTTTCCATCTCCATCCCCATCTTCCTTCTCCTCGTCTTTTTCATTCCTCTTTCATTTTCTTGTCACAATTTTTCCAGAAATTTTTTTTGGTAGAAATTGGAAAATTGAGAGAATTTGGGGAAGGAAATTGAAAAGGGGAAATACCCTGATATTAAAATTTGTAAAATTTTCAATTTTGATAATTGGGTATTTTTCTCTTTGAGAGGTGGGAAGAAGGGTTTTGAGGGAGTTGAATAACATTAAGTGTGCTACGTCCTCAGCTGGCATGGATGAAAATGGATCCATCCACATCATCACTCTGAGTTTTCTTCCACAAAGCATAGCAATGGTGCTGCAAAACACAGGATCGCAGGGGCCTCGCAGATGCCTCCACAGGTTACAGTAATGATTTGTAGGTATAAGAAGAAGGTCATTCACGAGCTAAAAATGATGGTCTTTCACATCATTTGTCGCAGATTGCAATGGTGGTAGCAAGCAATTACATTGGGGTCATCACACAAAAATTACAGTGTCTGGTTTCAAAAGAGGAACTAGGGTTCATATTTTTATGGATTTCTTAAAAGCCATTTTAAAATTCTTATTTGAATTAAAATATTATGTAAAACTTAAAGTAATTAATTAATTAATTTTAATAATGTGACAGGTGATTGGACAAATCTTGAGGTGCCATGTCATTGAAAAACATGTCAAATGACACGGAACCATAAAAAATTCACATTATTTGATATTAGGGGACCTAATAGTTGACTTTTTTAGATTGGGGGCTAAAAAGTTAGAAATGTCAATATAGGGGAACTAAAAGTGCATTTAAGTCAATTATCAATTAAAACCGTTAGACTAAAAGAATATATGGGACTAAGATTTGGAGTAAATCTTTAAACCTACTTTTAAAGATAATATAATTTATCTCATATATAATCGAGTTGACTCGTGAACCTAACGAGTCGAACTATGTAAGAGTCAAGTTCAATTCATTTAGTTAACGAATTTAGTTTTTAGTTCATATTCAACTCATTTGATTCTTGAACCTAGTTCAACAATTTAATTTTCAAATTAAATTTTGAACTACTTTTGAATTAATTCGATTCATTGTGAGCCCTATTCCTAACCTATTGTATACTTTGAATTTTAGTTTTTTTTACCTATGTCCAATGAATGACTAAGGGTATTAAGAAAATGGAGTACTTTAGATTTTTTTTAAGTAAGATATGTTAGACATTATATTTTCAATTTTGAGGCATAATGAAAAAAAAGTCTTACTTTGTCATGCTATCATTAAAACAACAATAACACATTAAAATATATAAATAAAAATCAATATGCAAATATTTTTTTTCTTATTGAATAATGAGTTTAAGTATAATATTGATATGTCTTGCTAAGTAAGACCACCTCGTTTTGCATATGGCTTTTTGTTCATAATAAATATTACACCTGTAGTTTTTGTAAAAGAAAGTAAGAAACCTAACAAGCTTTTAGTGTATTTATATTTTGGTTCTTCTTTACTTTATAACTTTTAGGATATAAAATTAAATATGTTTTTGGTCGTTATAAATATTAAATTTTATTTTTAATTTCTATTAAAATAAATGATATGTTAAACATGTAACTCGAAACACAAGAGCAGAACGCGAGAGAGGGATTGTAATGAATGGTATTCAAAAGCGTCTTTGAAAAAGATTGATTTAAAAAAGAGTAGAAGAAGATATTAAGTAGCAAAAAGATAGAAAATAAAGAGACAATATTTAGAGATATCACGCTAGCAAATTATCCTTGTTCAACCTTAAACCACATAGCCTTCTTCGGTCCCCAAAAATTTTCTTTTGAGATTTTCACTACAACAACTTGTAGTTATTATAAGCAACATAAACTTATAGTTCGTAAGATATTTTCTAGTGTCCACATTATCTACATAGTTCGCATCCACAGAACCTTCTAAAAAAATATTTATCTTGAGTTATCTCTGTGTACTTCAAGTCAACCTTCAATGAACCATTCAGGTATTAAAGTATCAACTTTAAAGCTTCCAGATGAACATGACCTTAATTTGCCAAAAATTGACTTACTATGCTAAGTTTGGTTTACTACAAACCATACCATACACGATGCTTACAATCCTACTTTCATAGGTAATAATCTCGATCATCTTCTTATTTTCTTTGTTGTGAATTCAATGCCAAGAACAAAGTATAATACAAGGGAAGAATAAAGGACAAGGAAGAAGAGGAACACAAGATTGGTTATAACTGCTATTCTTTTACTTTCTCTTAAAACAAGATTACAAGTTTACAAGAATAACAAATAACCTCTCTCACCCCAAATTAGGATTTGTAGCTTTTTTTTAATGATGAGAGACTAGTATGCTATTTATAATAAAACCTAACATACTAACTAATGGGCTTTTTCCACAAGGCCCATTACACAAGCCAACTTAATAAACAAGCTAACTTAACAAATTAGGGTTAAACACTAAACCTAATTTAACATGCTAACAACCCTAGCATCTTCGACACCAGCATGTGAACAACCTTCGACTCCATGCTTAATCCTGTCGAACCAAGAAGCTACCCTTCGGCCATACTAGAGTTCGATCCAATATCTCACAAATCTCCACCTTGGACCTAACTCTACAACATCAAGGGAACAAACTAGCTTTCTTCATGCAGCTTTATCAACTGCATACAGTGGAAAAACTTGCAGCTCGGCAATGTCTTGGTGATCATATCAGCAGCATTGTCTTCAGTCGAAACCTTCAGCACTTGGACTTCTCCACGCTCGATTACTCCTCTGACGAAATGCAGCCTTACATCAATGTGCTTAGTTCGCTCATGATAGGCTGAATTTTTCGACAGGTGTATTGCACTTTGACTATCACATTTAACAGTGATACCTCGACCTTGAAGTTTCAGCTCCTTCGCAAAACCTTCAAGCCACAATGCTTCTTTCACAGCTTCAGTTAGGGCAATATACTCCGCTTCAGTGGTTGATAGAGCAACAACCTTCTGAAGTGTTGCTTTCCAACTAATTGCAGTGCCAAACATGGTGAAAACATATTCAGAAATAGATTTTCTGGAATCCATACAACCTGCATAATCAGAGTCGACATATCCTTCTATTACTGCTTTACTATCTTCACCCAAGGCTCCACCATAAGTTAGGACTCTATTCAGAGACCCATTTATGTACCTTAAAATCCACTTCAATGCTTGCCAGTGAGCCTTTCCAGGGTTCGCCATGTACCTGCTTACAAGACTTACTGCATATGCTATGTCGGGTCTAGTACAGACCATAGCATACATTAAAGAACCAACTATATTAGCATATGGGATGCTATTCATATAGGCTCTTTCGACATCAGTACTGGGACACTGATCAATACTCAGCTTGAATTGAGGGTTTGTTGGAGTCACAACTGGCTTCGAATTCGACATACCAAACTTTTCAAGAATCTTCCGTAGGTATGCCTCTTAAGATAAACATAACTTAGACTTCTTTCTATCTCTTCGAATGTCAATTCCAAGAATTCTGGAAGCAGCTCCCAGATCCTTCATATCAAACTCCTTATTGAGTTCAGCCTTCACCCTCGTCACATCTTCAACATTGTTACTTGCTATGAGAATATCATCCACATAAAGCAACAAAATAACAAATGAATTACCAGGTCAAAATCTGAAGTAAACGCAGTGGTCGAACTGACTTCTAATGAAACTTATGCGTGCCATGAACTTGTTGAATCTCCTATTCCACTGTCGAGGAGATTGTTTCAGCCCATACAAAGATCGTTTCATCTAGATCACCATACAAGAACGCAGTTTTCACATCCATCTGTTCTAGTTCAAGATCGAACTGTGCCACCATGGCAAGCAACATTCGAATGGACCTATGCTTCACAACAGGAGAAAACACATCATTGAAGTCGACACCTTCTTTATGAGTGAAACCCCTTGCAACTAACCTTGCCTTGTATCTTTTCGACGTCACTCCTTCAGTTCCTTCCTTAACTTTGAAAATCCATTTACAACTGACTAACCTTGCCCCAACAGGTTTCTTGATCAGTTCCCAAGTATGATTATCATGAAGAGATTTCATCTCATCATCCATGGCCTTCAGCCATTCAGTCTTATTTCGACTCATAACTTCCTTATAGTCTCTAGGTTCTTCGTCTAGAACCTCACTTGTAGTGATTAAGGCATAAGCTATAAGATCTGCATACCCAAGCCTCTGAGGTGCCTTTATGACTCTTCTCGACCTATCTCTCGACAATAGGTAGTCATCGTCAGTTTCCTCAACTTCCTCAGCATCTTCTGCTTCTTCTTCGACTTCATCAGGGATATGCAATTCAGCATCAACATGCTCCACCTCAACAGGAATCTCTACCTGTTCCAGCTCTTCGTCAGATGTTTCTGTACTTCGACCAACATCATCAGTTTTCTTAAAAGCCATTTCAGCTTCATTGAAAACTACATCTCGACTGGTGATACACCTCCTGTGACCTGGCTCTAGGCACCATAGTCTATAAACTTTGACTCCTTCTGGGTATCCTATGAACATGCATTTCAGAGCTCTAGGTTCGACCTTGTCTTGCCTAATATGAGCATAGGCTACGCAGCCAAATACTCTCAGTTTGTCGAGATCTGGTGGATGTCCCGACCAAACTTCTTCAGGTGTCTTCATATCTAACGCTGTCGAAGGACATCTGTTTATCAGATATGTTGCTGTCGAAACAACCTCAGCCCAGAACACCTTCATTAACCCCGCACTAGTCAACATGCATCTGACTCTCTCCAAAATAGTTTGATTAAACCTTTCAGCCAAACCATTTTGCTGTGGAGTACCTGCAGTAGTTCTATGCCTTGCAATACCAGAGGCAACACAAAAACTATCGAATGCCTCATTGCAAAATTCCAGGACATTGTCGGTTCTCAACCTCTTGACCTTTCTGCCAGTCTGATTTTCAACCAGAGTCTTCCAACTTTTGAAATTCTCAAAAAGTTTCATCCTTAGTCTTCTGGATGAATACCCATAATTTTCTGGAATAATCATCTACTATGGATAGAAAATACCTTGCTCCTGAATGTGATGGACACCTCGCAGGCCCCCAAAGATCAGCATGGATGTAATCAAGGGATCCATGTGTTCTTTGTTTGCCTTTGTTGAACTTCACTCTGCAAGATTTTCCAAGTACACAGGGTTCACAAAACTTCAACTTTTCGACTTTGTCTCCACCAAGCAGATTTTGTTTCCCTAATTCGACCAGACCCCTTTCACTGACATGGCCCAATCTCATGTGCCAGATTTCTGTTTTTGACAAAGCTTTCGTGGATGCAACATTTGTCGAACCACTTACAACTTCAGCCTCAAGGGTATACAAGCCTTGTTTCTTCACGCCTCTCAAGACTTCCTTCGAACCCTTCATGACTCTTAGCATACTTTTCTCTCCTTGGAAAACATATCCTTTCTTGTCGAATTCACCAAGAGAAAGCTGATTTCTCTTCAAATCAGGAACATACCTGACTTCAGTCAATAACCTTATTGACTCATCATGGAGCTTGAATCTCACAGATCCAACACCTGCAATTTTGCAAGCCTTGTTGTTTCCCAGCAATACTGATCCACCATCTTGATCACATAATTCCTCGAACAAGTCTTTGTTTGGAGTCATGTGCCAACTGCAACCTGAATCCATAATCCACTCCTTCTTAGAGTCATTGCTTGAAACCACAAGAACATCAGATGATTCGAAATCATCTTGAACAATGGCAGCGTTGCCATTATCCTTACCTCCATGATATTTCAGGCGTTCAGGGCACACCTTTCTTGTGTGACCCTCCTTCTTACAATGGTAGCATCGAATTCCAGATGCTTCGCCACTGTAAGACTTCGACTGGATTTTGCCTTTCTTCTTGTCGAACTTACCATCCTTTCGTAAGAGTTTTCCTTTAACGGCCAAACCTTCGCCAATAGTCGAAGGTTTATGCTCCTTTCGTTCATTCAAGTCCTTAGAGTATAAGGCTGATTGAACTTCTTCAAACGTCAGGGACTCCCTTCCATACAAGAGAGTTTCTTTGAAGTGAGCATGTGATCGAGGCAAAGAACACAATAGTAACAACGCTTGATCTTCATCATCGATCTTCACATCAATATTTTCAAGATCAAGAATCAGCTTGTTGAACATATCCAACTGCTCAGCCAATACTTTGTCTTCAATCATCTTGAATGAATACAAAGCTTGCTTCAGGTAGAGTCGATTTACCAGCGATTTGGTCATATACAAACTTTCAAGTTTCACCCATAACCATGATGCCGTCGTCTCCTTTGATACCTGCCGGAGAACCTTATCACCAAGGCTCAACAAAATTGCGATGTGTGCTTTCTCGATCATATTCGTCTTCTCCGCTGCCGTCAATTCTGCATTCATGGCTGCCTCTCCCTTCAACGCTTCCAAACAACCCTGTTGAACCAGTAGGGCTTCAATCTTCAAGCGCCACAGACCGAAATCATTCACTCCGGTGAACTTTTCAATCTCATACTTTGTTGAAGGCATCTTCTCCACGCTCACCGCACCAATTTGTTGTGAATTCAATGCCAAAAACAAAGTATAATACAAGGGAAGAATAAAGGACAAGGAAGAAGAGGAACACAAGATTGGTTATAAGTGTTATTCTTTTACTTTCTCTTAAAACAAGATTACAAGTTTACAAGAATAACAAATAACCTCTCTCACCCCAAATTAGGATTTGCAGCTTTTTTTTAATGATGAGAGACTAATATGCTATTTATAATAAAACCTAACATACTAACTAATGGGCTTTTTCCACAAGGCCCATTACACAAGCCAACTTAATAAACAAGCTAACTTAACAAATTGGGGTTAAACACTAAACCTAATTTAACATGCTAACAACCCTAGCATCTTCGACACCAGCATGTGAACAACCTTCGACTTCATGCTTAATCCTGTCGAACCAAGAAGCTACCCTTCGGCCATACTAGAGTTCGATCCAATATCTCACATTCTTATATTTGAAGAAGTCATATAGTTAAAAACTTAATGTGATGATACAAATGAGTGTTAACAATTTTAGAATCTTACATTCTAAACCACTCCACCACATTCTTCAAGTAACTATATTGAGACAATAACAATTCACTCCCTTTGTAGTTTCTTGTGGTATCCATCTCTATGATTCTCTTAACTTTGCCAATATGTTTCATCTAAAATTATCCTCGAGCTTGCTGATATCTTCCTTGCTAGAGCTGCCATCAAGATATCATCAACATACAGAATAAGATAGATAATGATTCCTTTATTCCTCATCAATATGTATGCACAAGTATCATAACCAATTCTCAAAAAACTATGTTTAAGAAAAATTTCATCAAACCGGCAATACCACTTCCTTGAGATTTTTGCTTAAACCCATACAAGTATTTCTTTATTAAAAAAATAATAGATTAAGCCAAATACAACACTACATTATGTGTTATCATAAAAAAAATCATAAGCATTGAGTTGATCATATGATATATGTTAAAATATTTAATAATAACATTTGTTAAAAGGTCATTACTCAAAGTTTTTATTAAAATGAAAAGTTAGACTAAAATTAAAAGTGTATGGACGAAAGATGGACAAATATTTGATGTCCTAACCTCTATTAAAATACACAAAAATCATATATGGAGTTTGATTAAGACTTTGTTTGTTATAGATTTAAAAAAAATTGTATTTAAAAAAAATCATTTTATGAGAATTTTTAAAAAAATATTAAAAGTTATTTTCAATTATTTTTTATAAATAAAAAGAATAACTTTTACATCTAATTACTTAAATATTTATTATTTAAAGATTTCAATATAATCAAAACCATATAAATTTTTTTAAATGATATATCTAAAAAATAATCTTTTTTTATAAAATCAATTTAAAATAATAAATTTCAGTGATATTTTTAAAAAATAAAAATTATAATTGAATAATAAAATACTTAAAATAATATTAAAGAATTAAAATAAACTACACTTTGTGATTTTAAAATAAATTATAAAAACCCTAAATTATTATGTAAGTTAATTTATGATTTTAAAATGAGACCATGCCAAGAAGCCTTTATAGGGTCACCTTACATTATTTCCTGAAAACTCAAGCATGTCCACTAGAACATTTGTCAATTTTGTAATTATTGCAGAATATAATATATTTAATTTACACATAATTATATTTTTACTTAAGTCCATATATAATTTTGAGGATCTAAAATATTTGAGGCATGTGCGGTAGGTTTGGCTGCACACCCACAGGGTCGATCCTGCCTGTGTGAATCCCAGTTATTAGTTTGTATAGTGGTGTTACTTTCAATCCGCTTGAACTTAAATAAAGGCACTGTGAATATCACATAAACTGTCTCCTAAATTTCCTCAATGATCCGAAAGTACAGTTTATGTGCCATTATAAGATTCTTATCATTAGAACTTGAGAAATACATAGATTCAGCCTTAACCATAATCCCACTATTTTGCATTATACTACCACCATCCTTTAAATTTGTATAAAAAGAAAAATTATTAACGTTGTATGCAGTCCAAGTTATTACTTTATATTTAGACATGTATGACATCCATTTAATTGTCTTGGATGAACTCTCGTCATTAGAAATCCTTTCATTCGTCCAATTTATGAAACTCTTGTTGTGCTCTTTCAACAACCACTTGTAACTCATCTGCAGGAATATTTTCTTGATAAATCTTTTGTGAATGGATATGTAAGGTTGAACTTCATCAAAATTATTTAATATATAAAATATGCTTGAAGAATTACATACCGAGCCACTAACATAACATTTAAACCTTGTGTAGCTCTACCTTCAGATCTTCCATCATGACAAAACTTTGAAATTTCTATAGAGTCTTCTTCTGAAAAATAGTTTGAACAAAACTCAATAGTTTCTAGATAGAGTGTGATATATTAGAGGAAAATGTTTTCTTTTTCCTAATTCTTTTGTGCCAAATCTTGTCATATACCAATCATCATCATGTCTAGACGGGAATTCTTGCCATCTTTTGTCTTGTCTTAATGTCTAGAAGTGTTCCAATCAAACCATCACACATATTTTTCTCTAGATGTGTCACATCAAGACAATATCTTATATTGAGACTAGACCAATATGGAAGATCAAAGAACACCAAACTCTTTTTCTATATATTTTTCTCAAAGGGCCCTTTTTGGTTATTTCCAAATATAACATGAATAAATTGTTTCTGTTTATAAATGTCCTCCCCAAATAAGGGCTTAAGAGTGATATCAAACTCACGCTCTCTATTAAAAGCCTTCTGTAATCTATGATATGGATGATTAGGATTTAAAAATTTTCGAGGCCCAAGATAGATAGTCTTTTTCATATTGAAGTTGGTGGGAGCATGTATTAGATTCACATATATGACACACTTTATATCCCTTGACATTGTATCCAGACAAATTACCATATGCAAGAAAGTCGTTGATTGTGCAAAATAACATGACCCACATCTTAAACTTCTTACTCCAATACGCATCATCAAGTCTTCATCTCAAAAATAAATAAATCTTCAATCGATGGACTTAGATAAACATATATGTCATTTTCTGGTTGTCTTGGCCCTAAAATCATCATAGACAACAACATATATTTGCGCTTCATGCACAACCATGGATATATGTTATAAATCATGAGAAGAACAAGCCATTAAGTATGGTTAGTACTCATATTATCAAAGGAGTTTATTCCATCAGTATCAAGTACAATCCTAAGGTTTTTTGGCTCATGGCCAAAATCTGGATACATCAAATCAACAACTTCTTTCTCATACAAGAAACTTAATCTATTAGCTTTCATCAAACTATGATCCATAATACGTTCTGAAATTAAAATAAAAAACCATGAAAAATCCTGCATCCAATTTTTTTTAAGTCACATTATAAAAACAAAATATTGCTAAGTGACAACAACACATAACATTCTCAACAAGACAAAAACACAAAAACAATCTCAATCTCACTCTCAATCACAACAACATGTAAGATTCAAAACTTTAATAAGTCACAATACCTAAATAACAACAACAACAATAAAAAAATCACAATCTCAACAAAAGAAAACAATAACAACATCAACAATAAACCTTTTACTCATCTAAAAAAAATAACAAAATATAACATTCAATCTCAATATAAAAAACAACAACATTTAAACTTTAGGGTTTAGGATCTCAACAACAATATATTGAAAACATCCTTTCTTGTTGTTTTGTTGTTGATGTATCACCAACTTTGAAGGTTCGGCTTCAAAGATACAAAAACAATATATTGAAAATTTTAGTTTGAAGATTAATGTAAAATTTTATTTTATCAAGTTAATGGTATTCTTGAACCTTGACATTAATTTTCAAGATATTAAAAATTTGAAAAGATATTAAGACACAAAAGTGGCTTACAATAAATGAAGAAATAAATTGTATGTGCTGAAACTCGAAGCGTGTCCCTGAGGGACATTCTCTACGTGTGGAAAACCTGACAGTGGTTAAAAGTTATTTAATTTTAATTAAAAAATAAAAAAGGAACATGCCACATTTCACCATAATTTTTATCTTTAATCGAGGTGAAATGTGTTTGAAATTTAAGAATAAAGAAAGTTACCTAAGCGAAAGTTCGTTATGAAATATATATATATATATATATATATATATATATATATATATTGTATTACTGAAAGATTTTATAATTCTTATAACAATAGATTCTAAGAACTTTTTATTTGTCTCTCTAAGTTTATCTTTAGAAAATACTCCTACACAACAAAAGTGATAAAAAAACACATTTATATTTTCTCAGAAATTGAGAAACACCTTTCACAGACCCAAATTGCACCTTGCGCGCCCATGCCAAGTTCAACATATTGAAAATTTTATTATTACTATGATGATTTTATTTTGAATATGCACCAACTTACTATGATTAAATCTTACAATTTGTAATAATATTTGATTTAATAGTTTAATTATTTTTTTATATTTTTTATTAATTATTGAAAAAGCATTGAAGAGCATAATACTCACCCATATGTAAATGTTTGTGGCAGTTTAAGAGCATTGAAGAAGCTGTAATAGCAGGTGTAAAAAGTATAGCTACGAATTGTATTAAATCAGGAACTGTAAGAAAACTGATATACACTGGCACGGTTATTGCTTCTTCACCATTGAAGGATGATGGGAGTGGCTACAAAGACTTCATTGATGAAACTTGTTGGACACCTCTACATCTTCCTCTCACTGCTCTCCATAAGGTAGTAATTAATAATTATACACCACTCCATCACACTTCCAAAAACGAGATTATATAACAAATCATAGTTAATTATTTTGTTAGGAATATGTTGATTCCAAGACAATAGCTGAGAAAGAATTGTTAATTAGTTATGGCAAAGAGGCAAATGAAAGTGGTGGAATTGAGGTGGTTAGCCTAACTGTTGGCCTAGTGGGAGGAAATTCTCTTCTAAGTTACATACCAACAAGTGCTGCAATGCTTATTGCTCAACTTAAAGACAATGAAGACATGCATCAGTCTTTGAAATTCTTAGAAGATATATGTGAAAAAATTCCATTAGTCCATGTTGATGATGTTTGTGAAGCTCATAGATTTTGTGCTGAGGATCCATCTATCAATGGAAGATTCTTGTTTGCAAACTCATATGCATAGTCAGTAGAGATAGCAAATTATTATCTTCAAAACTATCCAGAATTTAATTTGAAGGAGAAGTAAGTTTATATTATCGATGAAAATTGAAAAGTGGAGTATTGAATTATAAGTATGTAAAATGTGAAAATATTTGACATTTGGTTTTAGGTATTTGGAAGGGCTAAACAGAGAAACCAAATGGGCATCAACAAAGCTAATTAATGAAGGGTTTGTTTACAAGTATGATCTCAAGATGATATTGGATGATAGTATTTAATGTGCAAGAAGGATATGCGATCTCAGTATGTAATGATATATACATGAGGATTTTTCAATCCACCTTTTATATGCTTGAGTCTATCACAATTTACTACTCAAAGGATCTTTGTAATATTGTATTTTCAGTTAAAATAAATTTTCAGAAGAATCTTTTCGACAAATCCGAGTAGAATCTTTTCAACCAATTCCAATATTTTAGAGGATAATTAATAAACACTATATAATTAAATTATGTTTATATAAACTCTCTATTTATTGATAAAATCTCTTTTTAGAATTTGCATGCATATAATTTTAAATTGTTTGGTAGAATTTTATCAAATAATAATTAGTTTTTGTATTGAAGAAAAAATATTATCGTAGAATTCATCAATGAGTGAGATAAGTCAAATGATTAAATTTTTTGGAGTACAAGTTAGGGTTAAGATAATTTTTCTTAATAGTGCTAATTGTGTATTAATTAGGCAAGATTGGGATAATGCATGATGAGTTTAGTGGAGGTTAAGTTAAGGTCATGTATAATAAATGTAGAAAGGTTAAGATCCTTAAGTTCATGTGTAGAGTTGATAAGTGATAAATTTTGCATGAGAGCCAACTCATTCTCTTCCCATTTTCCTTTCTAATTCCTATACCATTCCCTTTATCCCATTCATGCATGAAACAAAAATTCTCTTAAGAAAAGATCACATGAACTTTTTATATATTGATCTTAGTTCAATAAATTTTTTCTTCCTCCTCAAGTTTCTTTAATCTAGGGGTCTAATTTTTCTACATTTTAAAAATTAAACATGATCAATTTCTTCTCATTTTCACATACTTGTAAATTTTGTTATCAAAAATTTGATCTTCTCCAATGAGGTTTATCTTAGTTCAATAAAAAATTTCTTCTTCCTCCTCACTTTGTACTTGCTTGAACCACTTATGTATTAGGGAGGTCAAAATTCAAAAGTTTATAGTTTAAAAAAAAAGTGATCTATCTCTTAATAGAAAAATTTTAATATTTAAATTTAATTTTTATTCATCAAAATTTTTAGATAACATATTTGAAATCACCATAACACGGTGGATATAGTGTACACCATTTTATAACAAAAGTTTCCTCTAATTTATGTGTGTGGCTATGGGCCCTTATTTTAAGATTAATAATGAGCTTTTAAAAGTTTACTCTATTAATATTTTATTATAATTTAAAAAAATAATTTTCAATAATTTGGAGTTATGATGAAATTCTTAATTTGTAAAATATATTTATGTTTAAATAAAAAATGCCACTTGATCTAATAATTTATGTTTAAATAAAATTGATTATGAGATTTGAAAAAAATTGTCATTGTAATAAAGGGTGAGTATTGAGTTTAGAAAAACCAATTGGGAAACTTTTTTCCATGCACTTCAACCTTATAAAACAAGAGAGACTTTGACTTGTTTTTTAAAAAAATTTAGAATTTTTATTTAGCTTAAAATTTTTGGATAACTTTTTGTAAGAGAATTTCTTTAGCCACCTCCCTATGGAGGTCACCCCCAGCGAAAATCCCAAAATACCCCTGCTTCGGAAATGAACTTCTGAAGCGCTTTTTTTTTTTTTAAAACAATTTTCATAATTCGGAAGTGCATCTTCGAAAACACCTCATGGGGGGTGTTTTCGGAGATGAACTTCCGAAAACATGTCTTCGGAGATGAACTTCCGAAAACACCTCATGGGGGGTGAATTCGGAAGTTCATTTCCGAATTATGCAGAAACTGTATTTTTTTTTATGTTTTTTCTTAAACAGTCTCGCATTTTAATTAAACGCAAACGCCAAATAAAATAAGCGACATATAAACAGAAAATACTAATACGATAAATAAAATCCAAATAATATATACAAGCCGAACCAAATAGTAAATAGTGTGCGCAAGATACAATCCGAAAACAAAAACTAAATAAACCCGACCACTACTGGGTGTGCCTAACCCTCTCACCCTGAGCCCTCCTTTGCCGC
The DNA here is from genome assembly GCF_029867415.1 of Vicia villosa. NCBI lineage: Eukaryota > Viridiplantae > Streptophyta > Magnoliopsida > Fabales > Fabaceae > Vicia > Vicia villosa. The sequence continues at coordinate 234,137,037 of NC_081180.1, read as the reverse complement.
CTGTACCCCGTCGCACGGCCCGCATCAGTGACGATCGTCTCCATCACGGCGACTGCATCTGGACCGCCCTGAAGAACGACACCCCGATCCAAGGCGTCTCACCCAAGCATCGCTATCCGCTGGCAGATCAGCAGGAGATCAATGGCGTGGTCATCCTCGGCCTGCTGGTTCTCCAGGATCTCCTCATGTGCTGGCCTAGGAGCGCCGGGAACGTCGGGTCTCAGTAGAGGATGGGACACCCGGTAGAACCATGTAACGTACCCCTCCTCACTGTGCCAGTCCTGTGTGACCCGAGTGAGACGGTACTCCTGCGGTACCACATGATGCTGCCAGTCCTCCCATATGGCAGTGAGCTGCACTCGGGTCACTGTGTCGGGAGCTGCCTCAAAGGGTGACCTGGGTATCCGCTGCACGAATTCGAACTGACGCATGCACCGCTCAGGGAGATACCAGACCATGATGCCGGTCCCGCATGCCAACCAACCTGAATATAGAGCAATGCCGTCAAAGGGGACAATCTGGGCGTAGTCGGTGAATGGCCTCCAGGTGACGTCGTCGTGCATCGTGCGGTCCAAGTATAAACGGTATGGTCCCACCGCATCGTTCCCCCTCTGGAGAGCGTATCTGGCGGCCCTGGGCATGGCGTCAACGTACGCAGGATCGATGTGGAAGCCGTGGATGCTGGAGAAGTAGGAGATGATCCAGCTCTGAAACACAAAAACCATAATGTATTAAAAATAAATACGAAACATAAATAAATAAATAAATACGATAATATGTTAAAATAAAACGTACCGTAAGTAGTGTGCAGGATCCGACCAACTGCCTCGTCCTCCAGTTGGAGGCCTCATTCAGCTTCTGGTAGAGGTATGCCAGAGTAGCTGCCCCCCAGTTCCACTGGTGAACGGTATCCAGGTCCATGAAGTAGCGGAGGTAGGTCACGTCGACGTACCTGGCACTCTTGTCCACAAAGCATGCAGCGCCTACCACATGCATGTACCAGCACCGGAGAGCGCAGCCGCGGTGATACTCTGTGAACAGCTCGCTACCCACACCCTCAGCAGCCGCGTCCAGATGGTGGTCAAAATAAATACTCAGTGTGGTGAACCGGACATGAGGCCCAGAAGTCGTGACGCACTCAAAGTGAGCAACCTCGTGCTCCATGCCCAAGTAGAGCGTCATCCACTCAATGGCCTCCACCCTCTGGATCTTGGAGTGGGTCAACAGCGGCCCCCTAATCGGCAGGTGGAGAAGACACTGCACGTCATGCAAAGTGATCGTCATCTCCCCAACCGACAAGTGGAAAGAGGACGTCTCCTTGTGCCAGCGCTCCATAAATGCCCCCTGCATGCCGGTGCTGATGGTGGTGTACCCCGTCATGCAGAGCCCGCTGAGCCCTGAACCTCGCACATGGTCGTTAAACCACTCAGCTGCTGGTTTAAACAGTTTGAAAATCTTGCGGGCGTGGTTCACCATTTTCAGCGGCTCTCTCTCCTGTTACAAAAAAAAACAAATAAGCGACATATATTAAATAAGCGACATATATTAAATAAGCGACAAATAAACGGTTAAATTATAAAAAATGGTGACAAATAAATGGTTAAATTAAAAAAAATACCTCTCCCTCCCAGATCCGCCGAGCGACGTGATCGTGGTAGTGAATCAGCACGGAAGTGTCAAAGGGCCCTCCCGGATAGCCGTCCTCCTGCTCATCTTCCTCCCCGGCTGGAGGGTCAACATCCGGTACCCCCTCCGACTTGTGGTAAGTCACTGCCGCCACCTCCTCCTCCTCCTCCTCTCGCTGGCGGGAAGAAGATGCCCGAGCCAGCCGACTCCTAGATCCTGAACCAGATGTACCCTCTCCCTCGTCCACGGGAACTCGCACACGGCGTCCCCGACCATGCCCCCGTCCCTGGGTCGACGCCAGCTGTGCCGCTGCCCGCTCGCGTCTAGCCGACGCAGTCTGGGTCTCCCTACCCTATCTTATGCGTGCTGGTTGGTTGCCTGACATGTTCCTGTAAACAATTGAAATCGATTAATATGCGAGACAAAAGAAGAAACGAAAATAATTGAAATTCTGATACAGTTCGGAAGTTCATTTCCGAAAACTAGGATGGAGGTGTTTTCGGAAATGAACTTCCGAAACACCCCTGCGAGGAAGTTTTCTGCAACTTCCATGGCAGACCCCTAAACCAAACATCAAACCTATGTTTACACATTCTAAACATCCTAAATATCAGTATAAACCTAGCCTAATACTTTTTTTGCTATTTGTAAACACCCTAATATACATTTTAATCATAGATCTTAAAACCAAAATGCTTACTGATTGAATGGATTGGAGGACTTTTGAATGTAATAGAGCAAGTAGATGGAGCCTTTGAGGTAGCTTGGAACTGGTTTGCACAAAAATCTCTTGGGGTGTGAGTTTGGAAGAAGATTAGGGTAAATGATTAGGGGGAGGGGGCTGTTTTGCTTAATCTGCAAAACGCGCAGTATTTCGGAAATGAACTTCCGAAATGCTGTTTTCGGAAGTGCATTTCCGAAATAAGTCAAATTTTTTTTAAAAAAAGGCGCTTTCGGAGATGCATCTCCGAAAACACCTTTTTCTTGCATTTCGGAAATGCATTTCCGAAGTCAGGAGTATTCTGGGTTTTTCACCAGAGGTGGATTAGAAGGTAAGGAGGTGGCCAAAGAAATTCTCTTTTGTAAAAGTTATTTTCATTTCTATTGTATGTCAATTATAATATATGATTATATGCTTAGATTTTAAATTAAAAATTGAAAGTTTTAAGCCTAAAAAGTAGATTTAGGCAGATGTATTGTATATCCTAGTTCCTTATTTATTTAAGGTGAGACTTAAGAATATGAATTATAGAATATTTCAGAAAATTTTCTTGAGGTAAGAACACTTTCATACATTTCAATTATGCTTTGAGAGCCAAGTGATTTATGCAATGTGAAGTATTGATATGCTTAACTATAATTTATTCTCGTATATTTATTATAAGAAAATTGGTTACAGTAAGTGATAATAAAAATTCAGGTAAAAGTTAAAAAAAGTTGTATATCCATAAATGTAGTTTAATAGCACTGACTCTTGAAATTTCACTTATAAGCAATTATCAATTCTCTCATAAAATACAGGCATACATTGTAAATTTAAATTCAAAGAATTGATAGTCCTAAACATCTTAAAAGTATTCTTTATTACATCAATAAATATATTGTTTTCACACAGTTTCTTAACTTCATTCAATATTTATATAACTGAGTATTTCTTTTTCAAAAGCACAAGGATTCTCAAAATGACATAGGGGAGTTGACAATGTGAGTCAACTCTTTAATGATAATGGAGATAATTTTCCTTGATTTTGTAACAAGTGAGCTTTTATATTATAAGAGTTTTTACTTTATGATTTATCGAATATTGCCATTAATTTTTAAGCTACGTGAAGCCTGTAGTATTTTTTTATCAAGCTATCATAAAAAAAATCCATTAAAATATATAAATAAAAATCTACAAAATGAAATATTTTTTTAATTAAATAATGAATTTAGGTATTTTTCAATAAATAATAATATTAATCACAAAAAGGATATATATATATATATATATATATATATATATATATATATATATATATATATATATATATATATATATATATATATATATATATATATATATATATATATATAATATCTACCCGTGCGAGGCACAGGATAAAAATTCTTATGTTAAAAAAATATTTTATAATTATTTATAATTTACAAATAAAGTTATATTAATACTATATCTTATGTTAGAAAACTTATATATTTATAGATTTTTGTGAATAAAATCATAAAGATTAGAATCAAATCAAAGAAATTATAGAAATTAAAAGTTTAAATATTTATAGTATGTTATGATTTGAAGAGATTTAGTTTTTGAAAAACAACTTAGTTTTATTATTCCATATTTGGAATAATTTATAAGATTTAAAATGTCAAATAAAAAGGTTTTAAGTCATTTAAAATTAGTTTGTCAAAATAATAATTTTTAAAAAAATGTTTTTTTAGAACCTTAGATTAGTTGAGGTTATAATCTATTATAGAAGTGGACTGATATAATTTTAAATGATTTTAAGTTTTTCTATCATCAATTTTTATGTTAGAATTTAATAAAACAATTATGAATTTTTGTGGTAAAAATAAAAGCATTAATTTTTTTAAAGTAAAAGTTCTAGAAACTTTCCTATTTTTTTGGAGTAAATAAACTTTTATTACTAACCAAAAACAGTTTAGCACTTGCCGATCCAGAGATCCAAGCTACAAAGTAAACAAAGGAATACAAAAACACTCAGAATACTACCTAAGGCTCATGGTACTCACATTAACATGTGTGTTTAACTTCCTATGTGTGAGGCATCTATTCACAACTCTCTCTTGAATGGTTTTTGTAATGTCAAGCCTGGGTAGATTTTTGTTGGAAACAACATCATTTCTACTCAGCCAGATTTGATACACAGTCTCTGACAAGGTTATTTTGAGGATCTCCCTCCGCCAACCTTTCTTTTCCATTTCTTGAATCAACCAATCCTGCTACTGCGTCCACTGTAAAATGCTCCTATGATATCCATTCCATTCCAGCATTTCTCTCCAAATCCTGTTTGTATACATACAATCAAAAAACAGGTGGAACATTGATTCAACTTGATTACAGAAACAACAACATTTATCATTGATAAATCCAAATCTTGCAAGCCTTTCCTTCATGGGTAATCTTCCCTTCAAAGTGAGCCATAAAATGAACTTTGCTCTAGGTCTAGCATGGTTTTGAAAGAACATCTTTTTCCACGGTACATCCATACTCTCACCCCTTAATTCTTTATACACATTAGCAGCCTTAAAATTCCCACTCTGACTCGCCTTATCCCAGGCTGAGCAGTTCTGAGCTGAATCACGACACTTCAGAATTCTATTTAACATCCACGAGCTAGTTTTGTTTACCTGCCACTGCAAGATTGGTGTACCTTTCATAAAAATATGAATCTAGCTATCTAATCCATAGTTTGTCTGCCTTCATATGGATATTCCATAGTAACTTCACCATCATAGTCTTGTTCCACAGATGCAGGTCTCTGATGTTTAGCCCCCCCAACATTTTTAGGTTCACATAAATTCTCCCATGCCACATAATCTTTTCTGCCCTCTGCTTTTGCCGACCAGAGAAAATTTCTGCAGATACTTTCCACTTTACCTATCACCTTTTTAGGTATAGGAAAAGCTTGCATCCAATAACTCAAAATAGCCATGAAAACACTATTAATCAGTTGCTGATGACCCGCATAGCTGAGCATTTTGATCGACCAGTGTTGGATCCTCATTGCCAGTTTATCAATCAACGATTGACATTGTGCAATTGATATCTTTCGGCTAGAGAGTGGCACTCCCAAATATCGAAAAGGTAGTTTACCTTCCACAAACTGTGTTGTCTTCAAGATTGCCTGTTGTTCCTACAAGTCAATACCACCAAAGAACACTTTACATTTATCCGGGTTAGCTTTGAGACCAGTTGCTTCAGAGAACCTGTTAAATGCTTGCATCATCAATTGAACAAAATTCACCTCACCCCTAGAAAACAACATTAAATCGTCAGCAAAGCAGATGTTGGTGATGTTCAATTTAGCACATCTAGGATGATGTTTAAATCCAGGTGTCTCTTTCAATTCTGCCAAACAACTGTGTAAATATTCCATTACCAGCACAAATAACAAGGGAGAGACAAGATCTCCTTGTTTCAAGCCCCGTCTTGCCTTCACAATGTTGCTTACCTGGCCATTGATCACATATCTGTATGATACAGTTCTTACAGCAGTCATTATCCACTTCACAAATTTCAGAGGGAAATTCATCTCTATCATAATCATCTCAAATGCATCCCAGTTAACAGTGTTGTATGCCTTCTACAAATCCATTTGAATAATGCAGCTAGGAGTGATATGTTTTCTATTATATCATTTAATGAGCTCACGAGTCATGATGATATTGTCATGAATCGTTTTTCCAGGAATGAATGTTGTCTGGCTGTCATGAACTATCTCTGTGATCACTTTGCTCAGTCTATAGGTCAGAATTCTTGAGATGATCTTATATATTGTGGAGCAGTAAGCAATCGGTCTCATATCCTTCATGGTGTTGGCATCCTTAGTTTTGGGAATAAGGGTAACTAATGCACAGTTGGCAGCTGCATACATTCTATTATTCTTGAAAAAATCCTGGACAGCTTCAACCACATCCTTTTTTACTATGCTCCAGCCTGTTTTGAAGAATTTAGCATTAAAACCATCATAACCAGGGGCTTTGTTATCTCCCATCCCTTTCACAGCTTCCCAAATATCTTTCTCAGTCACATCTTGAGTTAACAAGCTCTGGTGGTTCCTATTTAATTGAGGTCCCTTTCTCAAAATAGTAATATCAACCTGCCTTCTATTAGGGGAGTCTCTACCAATTAGCTGCTCATAAAAAGTCAAAATCTCTTTCTCCAAATCATTAAAGTCAGAAATCTTCTTTCCCTGCTGATCCTTCAGGATAATGATGTTTGTTTGTTTATTCTTTGATTTAAGATTAGCATAGAAATACGCATTGTTTCCATCTCCCAACTGGATCCAATCAATTTTTGACTTCTATTTTAGAATCTTCTCTTCTATTTCAGCTTGCTTAAGAACTTCATTTGTCCAATACTTTACCTCTCTACCATACTCAGCATTCATCATATCATTAAGCAGAAGATTCTGAGCTTTAGCAAGGTTATCTATACTCTCTTGAATTTTCTTTACCCCATCTGTAACCTGTTTGTTTAGATTCTGCATCACAGGTTGAAGCCTGATTAGCTTTATCCAAGGTCTAAACATTGGTCTACCATCCATGTTTTGTTGCCAACTATCTCTCACCTTGTTCATGTACTCATCTTTCTCAGTCACACAATTCAAAAACTGAAATATCCTCTTCTGTCTTACACACCCTATGTGACTATCCATCTTTACCTTCAGAGGGGCATGATCTGAAATATGAGGCTTCAATATTTCTATCTCACACTCAGGAAAAGTTGTAAACCACATACTATTACACAAAGCTCTGTCTATCCTTGAGTATATAATTCCTTGACTTTGCTTGTTGGACCAGGTAAAATGAGAACCTTTTGTTTCGTGTTCATACATTCCAAGAGTCTCCATCATCTGCTCCAAGTCCCTATATTTAGCTTCTTGAACCTCATTTCCACCAATCCTATCATTGATCTTCAACACATTATTGTAGTCTCCAATGATAATCCATGGTTTGTTAATATTACTACCAACACCCTGTAGCTCTTCCCACAATTTCTTTCTATGGACCAGTTGATTCTGGGCATAAATGGCTATCAAGTAATGAGAGAACTCTCCATTCACCTTGTAAACCTCACTGTGCACATATTGGTCAGAAGCACCTATTATATTAATGTTCCACATTCTATGATTCCATCCTATCCATATCCTACCATTATTATGATGATCATATTTATCCACAAACATCCAGTCTAACCCTAGGATTTTCCTAATGTAGTCCTTATTCTTTATTTTGACTATGGTCTCAAGAAGAACTATACAACTAACCTGATTATTTTTTAGGTGGACTCCAACTTCTCTGCATCGAGCATGTTTATTGAGTCCTCTAACATTCCAACTCATCATGGGACAGGAAATGATGAGGAACACTCCCCTTGTAAAAGGATGTCAAATCCATTTGTGCAATCACTTGGTCCAGTGCCCCTGTTTCTACTTGCAGTTCTAGCTTTGGTCCAATTATTTTCATCTACTACCGTCTTGTCTTTCTCCTCTTGTTGATCCCCTAATTTAGGTATAATGCTCACTTCAATGGTAGGTTCTTTCTTCACTTCATTTGTAGTTGCTTTCTGCACATAGACCTTCTTAGGATTCTCCTTCTTTGGCTTGCATCTATGTCCCACTTTATTATATTGACTACAGAAAGGTGGATCCCATTCATATTCAACCTGTTGGGTTACTTTCTTTCCAGTAGGATTTCTAATCGTAATCTGATGTTTCAATTCTTTGGTAACATCCACTTCAATTAAAACTCTAGCATACGACACCCTGAGTTTCTTAGCTGTGCATTCATCAGTCAATAGTGGCTTCCCAATAGCACTAGCAATTTTTCCTATACTCCTGTCTCCCTAGTAGACCAAAGGTAATTGCGGGAATATCACCCAAATTGGGAGTACTCTAAGTATATCATCTTGCAACGTAAACTTGGGACTCCATTCATGTAATAGAACAGGTTTCTTATAAATCGTGTAAGGTCCCCTCATTAATACTTCTGTCTTATCTGCACCATTCTTGAACCTGATCAAGAAATAACCTTCTTCATTGTAGGACAACTCTAGGAGTGTCAGAAAGTTCCAAGTGTTAAGCATAAACTTCTTGACTGCATTCATTGACAGCTCCTCTCCTGTTGCATACATGATAAGGGCATTTCTCCAGAACTCTTTCTCTGAAATCACATCTTGTTCCTCAATGTGCACTTCAATCTCCCCATTGACAATCATGGGTGCAGTGTATTCAATTGTATTTCCATTCGTTGCTAGCTGATAACACGATTTTATATCGTATATTTAGCTTACAATCCATAGATATTTATAGCATTTTCCGTTTATTATTTTAATTTATTACGATATTACGCGTGTTTTTGCTTTGTTTCAGGTTTTACACTCTTACTATGCCGAATTGTGAAAAAGAGAAGAAATGGAGCCAAAACGACCCTTTTCTATGCCTAAAAGACGTAAATTGGGTGCTGAAGTGAAAAGGGAGTGCAATTAAAGGCCAAGTGTGCTGAAAGAGGCCCAAAGACTCAATGAAGCAATCAAGCCCACGAAGGAGAACAGCCCAAGCCACACAAGTAAGCAGAGACGCACGTCTCTGCCACCTCAGCAAAAGGGAGACACACGTCTCCACCTCCCTAAATTCTCTCCACTTGAGACGCACGTCTCAAGTCTCCCTGAAGAATAGGAGACGCACGTCTCCACGTCCCGGTCTGCAGAAGTTCCTCTTTTCACGCAAAGCAACTGCAAGCCCCTCCTATAAATAGGACCAGTCACTTCACTTCAATCGGTCCGATTTCCTGCCAACGAAGTGCTGCCGAAATTGTACCGCGAACCGCTTTTCCTTATTCTGCTTTCATTTAACCGTCTATTTTCTCACAACGATTTCTACACTGGAAATTGTTGTGAACTTTTCGTAGATCTAGCCTTACGTTAGATTTATCGTTTTATTTCGTTGTTTTTATTTTCTGCCATTTAAATTCCGAAGAACGATCCAGCCAACCTGTGGTGGAAGTTCGAGTACTTCAAGATTCAATTCAATTCAGATTTATTTTAATTCAGGTTTTTATTTACCGCCTTTATTTATATTATCATTGCATGATATATTATATGCCATTTAATATGTTTAATATTATGAACCGAACCGATTTATGCATGTTTAATCATATTAATATGTCTGGCTAAATTACTAAAGGTGTCGGTATGTAAAGTAAGTTAACCGTAGGGATCCGAAATAAATTGGCTTAATTATGTTTTGTTAATTATCACTTATTTTTGGTTTATATGTCTAATTTATTTAGTAAGTCTTAAAACCAATAGAGCGAAAGTTTGAGGGGTTAGGACGGTCAAAGGTTAAAATCAATAGAGCGAAAGTTTGAGATCTTTAACCAGATAGTAGGCATAGGACATTAGTTTTAAGGATGGCGAAAGCGTATTAAAACTAATTGGAACTTATTTATTTTCAAAAATTGTTTTTACACTCGAGCGGGATGGCGAAAGCGTACGTTAGGGTTATTAGCTTGCTCCGAGTCAACAGAGCGAAAGTTTGAGATTAGGAGATTTAAATAGATAACAACCTCGTAAAATAGGCATTTTATTAATTACATTGTTTCCAAAAATCTCTTCTAAAATCTAATGGGATGGCGAAAGCGTACATTAGGATTAGGATAGTAGTCTGAATCAACAGAGCGAAAGTTTGAGACGAGGATTTTTAATCAATGGAATTAGTAAAGATTTTTAATTTAATTATGCAAAAGCCAATGGACCTTCGGATTACCTTTAGTTAAACGAAATACATACTGATACCTGTCTTTTATTATTATTCTTTATTTTCTCACAATCACTTTCCCTTAGGAACAATCAAAATTTTAGTACTCCTAGCTTTACATAGTAACCTTAGATAACGGTAGATCGATTCATAGTCCCTGTGGATTCGATATCTTTTAAAACTACACGACACGACTGTGCACTTGCAGTTATCAGATTTATAGACACGTAAAGTCGCGATCAAGTTTTTTGGCGCCGTTGCCGGGGACTATTTAAGTCGATATCGTAACTCACTGTTACACCGTAGAGACTAGGACAATTCTTCCCTTTCTTTCTGAACGATTGTATGCCAAATACTCGTTCACAAGGAGGAGATTTAATACAACGAATTAACGAGATCGAACGTTTCATTAACGTTAAACGTCGAGCTCGCAATCTTCCCGAAGTAGCAGAAATTCCGATTAATCAGGAATTGATTTTTACTGATCAAATCAATCAAATCACCCCGAAGTTAGAGATGGCTGCTATTCGTCCTCTTAGAGACTATGCCGCTCCTTCGCGCGCTGAACCGCATTCAAGTATCGCACTACCTGCGATTGAGGCGAACAATTTCGAACTGAAACCTTCACTGGTCCAAGCTGTTCAACAGAATCAATTCTCTGGAAGCCCTGTAGACGACCCCAATCTCCATTTATCCGTGTTCGTGCAATACGCCGACACTATCAAAGCCAACAACGTTAGTTCCGAAGCTATTCGATTACGCCTTTTCCCTTTCTCCTTGAGAGATAGAGCGAGAGCGTGGCTTCAATCCCTGCCTTCAAATTCCATAACTACATGGGACGAATTGAAAAGAGTATTCTTAGCTAGATATTTTCCGCCTAGCAAAACTGCTATGCTTAGAGGTCAAATCAACGGATTTACCCAGAAAGATAACGAATCGCTTTTCGAAGCTTGGGAACGTTACAAGGACATGCTTAGAATATGCCCTCATCATGGACTCGAACCATGGCTGATCATCCATACTTTCTATGGGGGTCTCTTATATAACACTAAAATGACTATAGATGCCGCTGCTGGCGGAGCATTAATGGATAAACCCCATGATGAAGCATACAAACTCATAGAGAACATGGCACAAAACCATTACCAATGGGGTGGAGAACGAGCCGCTCTAGAGAAAGCCCAAACCAAAGGAGGAATGTACGAAATAAGTGGTATAGATCGCGTTAACGCTAAAGTAGACGCTTTAACTCAAAAGATCGAGAACTTAACCATCACTCCTTCAGCCACCGCTGCCGCTGTAACACCTAACTGCGAGATTTGTGGATTGACTGGACATGTAGTTGCTGAATGCCAACTCTTGACTGGGGTCCCATCTGATCAAGTAAATTACGCTCAAGGAAACCCTTATTCTAACACGTACAACCCTGGATGGAAAAACCACCCGAACTTTTCTTATAAGAACAACAATGCGTTGTACGCGCCTGGACAAGCACCTGCTGTACCACCTGGCTACCAAAAAGCGCCTGTAGCTGCTCAAAACACCCCTAGGAAGTCAAATCTAGAAATCATGATGGAGAACTTCATAGCTTCCCAACAACAAACCAATAAGGACTTCTTGAATCAAAACATCCACAATAGCGAGCAACTAAAACAACTATCGAACAAAGTAGATGCTTTAGCTACGCATAACAAAATGTTAGAAACCCAAATCTCACAAGTAGCTCAACAACAAGCACCTACTGCTGCCCCCGCTGGCACGTTTCCTGCTCAACCTCAACCCAATCCTAAAGGGCATGCGAACGCGATAACACTACGAAGTGGAACGAATTACGATGGACCCATAGATCCTAGAACCCAAAACGTACCCATGTCACAACAAGAGCCAAAGGAAACCCAAAAGAAAACAACTGACGAACAAACTGCTAAGACTGATGAGAACAATAACGAAGTGGAACCCGAAAAAGAGAAACCTTATGTTCCACCACCGCCTTATAAGCCACCAATTCCTTACCCTCAGAGATTAGCTAAATCAAAAACCGAAGCGCAATTTAAAAGATTTATAGAACTTCTGAAGCAATTAAACATAACCATACCATTCACAGAAGCCATAACTGAGATGCCTTCGTACGCTAAGTTCTTAAAAGAAATCTTATCAAACAAAAAGAAACTCGAGGATAACGAAACTATAACGCTTACCGCTGAATGTAGCGCTATCATCCAAAATAACATGCCTCCAAAACTGAAAGACCCTGGTAGTTTCTCTATACCCTGCGTAATTGGAAAAACCATCATAGAGAAAGCCTTGTGCGATCTAGGAGCTAGTGTTAGTTTGATGCCTCTTTCGACCTGTAAGAAACTCAATCTAGGTGAGCTTAAAGCAACGAGAATGTCTCTTCAACTAGCAGACCGTTCAGTTAAATACCCTATAGGAATGTTAGAGAATATCCCTGTTCGTGTAGGTCAATTCTACATCCCAACTGACTTCATCATTATGGATATCCAAGAAGATTCTAACATCCCGATCATATTAGGAAGACCATTTTTAGCAACCGCTGGAGCAATTATAGATGTAAAGCGAGGAAAGCTTACTTTCGAAGTAGGAGAAGAGAAAATAGAATTTATACTTTCCCAATTCCTAAAAGCACCTTCTATAATTGACACATGCTGTTCTGCTGACATAATCGACGAGTGTGTCAAGGAAATAAAATCCGAACCAAATAAGGAAACCGAGATCCTAAGAATTCCTATGCCGCCAATTCTTGAAGATGACAACTGGCGTGAGGAATATCAAGATAACCACCTGAGTGAATGCTTAGCCTTAACTCCCGATCCTATCCTGGACCTAAGAAACCTGCTTTAGAGCTGAAGACACTTCCTACCGATCTTAGATACGAATTTCTAGACGAAGAACTAAACCGACCAGTTATAGTGAACGCCAACTTAGGACGAACCGAGACTGAAAAATTACTTAATGTCCTAAGAAAATACCCTACCGCTTTAGGATACAACATATCAGATCTGAAAGGTATAAGCCCTTCTCTGTGTATGCACCGCATTATGCTCGAAGACGATAGTAAAACCTCTAGGGAACATCAAAGGCGAATAAATCCTATTATGAGCGATGTGGTTAAAAAAGGAAATCCAAAAACTGCTAGAAGCTGGAATAATATATCCTATATCCGATAGTAAATGGGTTAGTCCTGTTCACGTCGTACCAAAGAAAGGAGGAGTCACTGTAATCACTAATGCAAAAGGAGAATCCGTAGCACAACGTACCCAAACTGGATGGAGAATGTGCATTGACTATAGGAAGCTAAACAAAGCTACCCGAAAAGACCATTTCCCTTTACCTTTCATAGATCAAATGCTCGAACGCCTAGCTAAACACTCACATTTTTGTTATCTGGATGGATACTCCGGATTTTTCCAAATTCCTATCCACCCTGACGACCAAGAGAAGACCACATTCACCTGTCCTTATGGTACATTCGCTTATAGACGAATGCCTTTTGGACTCTGCAATGCACCCGCGACCTTCCAAAGATGCATGATGGCAATATTTGCCGACTTCCTAGATGGAATAATGGAGGTCTTTATGGACGACTTCTCTGTCTGTGGAGGAAGTTTTGAAACATGTTTAGAAAACCTTGAAATGGTGCTTAAACGATGCGTAAGCGTAAACCTAGTCCTTAATTGGGAAAAATGCCATTTCATGGTTCGACAAGGAATTGTACTTGGACACATCGTATCCGATAGAGGAATCGAAGTTGATAAAGCAAAAATCGAAATTATCGAAAACCTTCAACCTCCCAAAACCGTTAGAGAAATAAGAAGTTTTCTGGGACACGCTGGTTTTTACCGACGCTTCATTAAGGATTTCTCTAAAATAACCAAACCCTTAACTGAACTACTCATGAAAGACGCCGACTTTATTTTCACCGATAAATGCACTGAAGCATTTCAAACGCTTAAACGAGCATTAATCTCTGCGCCAATTATGCAACCTCCCGACTGGAATGAACCTTCCGAAATAATGTGTGACGCAAGTGATTATGCTGTAGGAGCCGTTCTAGGACAAAGAAAGGATAAGAAACTACATGTCATATATTATGCGAGTCGAACCCTAGACGAAGCTCAGATGAATTATGCCACGACAGAAAAAGAATTATTAGCTGTCGTATTTGCATTAGACAAATTCCGTTCTTACCTGGTAGGAGCCAAAATAATCATATACACTGACCACGCCGCCATTAGGTACCTCCTAACCAAAAAGGACGCTAAACCAAGACTTTTGAGATGGATCTTATTACTGCAAGAGTTCGGCCTGGAAATTAAAGATAAGAAAGGCACTGAAAATGTCGTAGCAGATCACCTCTCTCGATTGGAAAATCTGAAACCCGAACAAGTACCAATTGACGATGATTTCCCTTATGAAAGACTCATCGCCCAATTAGAAGCAAATGAATTCGAACCGTACCGTCCAAACTCTGAAACCAACAAATTAGCAGAAATAGCTTTAGCCCGATCTGACGCACCTTGGTATGCAGATTTCGTAAACTACCTAGCTGCTGGTGTACTTCCTCCTGATCTAAGTTACCAACAGAAGAAGAAATTCTTCCATGACCTAAAACATTACTATTGGGACGACCCACTCCTGTTCAAAAGAGGCCCCGATGGAATCTTTAGACGTTGTGTACCCGAGGAAGAGATAAGAAGCATAATAACACACTGCCATTCTGCACCGTGTGGAGGACACCATAGCACATCTAGAACCTGCGCCAAAATCCTTCAATCTGGACTCTTCTGGCCCAACCTGTGGAAAGACGTTTATTTTGCTGTACTAAGCTGTGATAGATGCCAACGAACTGGAAACATTTCAAGACGCGATGAAATGCCTCAAAAAGGCATTCTAGAAGTAGAAATATTTGACGTCTGGGGAATAGACTTCATGGGACCGTTTCCGTCGTCGTTTGGAAATCAATATATACTCGTAGCCGTCGATTACGTTTCAAAATGGATAGAAGCTATTGCTTCTCCTATAAACGATACACGAGTAGTTATCAAACTTTTCAAAAACGTCATCTTTCCTAGGTTCGGTGTGCCAAGATTGGTAATTAGCGATGGGGGTTCCCATTTCATTTCAAGAATACTTGAGAAACTCCTTCGAAAATATGGAGTGAATCATCGAATAGCCACACCATACCATCCACAAACAAGCGGACAAGTAGAAGTATCTAACCGCGAAATAAAACAAATATTGGTGAAAACTGTTGCTATATCTAGGAAAGATTGGTCAACCAAGCTAAATGAAGCTTTATGGGCTTATAGAACAGCTTTCAAAACTCCAATAGGAACTACCCCATTCAAACTCGTTTATGGAAAATCATGCCACCTACCGGTAGAGTTAGAACATAAAGCCTATTGGGCCATTAAGAACTTAAACCTAAACTACACTGCCGCTAGTGAGAAACGACTTCTAGACATAAACGAATTAGAAGAACTTAGACAAGACGCTTACGAAAACGCCAAAATCTATAAAGAGCGAACGAAAAAATGGCACGACAAGCGTATATCTAGGAAAAATTTTAGCATAGGCGATAAAGTACTTTTATTTAATTCTAGACTAAAATTATTTCCTGGTAAGTTACGATCTAGATGGTCTGGCCCTTTCGAAATAACTAACATATTTCCGAGTGGAGCGATAGAAATCAAAGGAGAAACCGTCAAACCTTTTGTCGTAAATGGGCAACGTCTTAAGTATTACCATCATCTCGAATACGATGAAAACATCGAAGTTTTTAAACTTGACGAACTGTCCGCTCTTTCGAAAAAATAGTTTTCTATTTTAATATCGTCGAGCTTACGACATTAAACAAAGCGCTTGGTGGGAGACAACCCACATTTATTTATTCTTTTTATTTTTATTTTATTTTTATTTTTAACCTTTAATTTTCATTTAACTATTCTATTTTAAATTATTCTAAATTTTAATTTTCTTATTATTTTTCATACATCTTATAATATTTATTATAATTATAACTGCTATCTTAACTCGAGAAAATACTTCCTTTTTATAATTATAATTATTATTATAACTTGTTTTATTTAATTTTATTTTTAAAAATTAACACTAGCCTAGTTCTAACTTAATCTCAATATTTTCAACTTCTAGGTTTTTCATTTAACTACTAACTACGATGCAAGAAGTTGATAACATGGAAGTTGTGTTCCGTGGTAGAGGACAAGAAGCAAGATTTAACAAGCTGGCTGGAAGACACATGGATTTGACTTGCTATCCTCACCAACCAACTATGGTGAAACTTGGTATCGAAGAAAGCATCCTACACCTGCTTAACCAAATTGGTTGGACTGGTTCTCACTTGTTCCGCAAGTTTAGCACTTACCGGAAGCTCACTCTGGAATTCTTGAGCTCCCTAACCTATCTTCCAAACTGTGGACAAGGACTGAAAAAAGGAGTTATTCTCTTTAGACTCTTTGGTATGGAGTTTAATTTCTGCATCCGAGATTTTGCTGAAATGTTAGAACTACCTCATGGACCTGATGCATACGCCCAAGTAGCTGAAGAAAATCTTCCATACTGGGAGTTGGAAAAATACTGGGGCAAGATCACTGGAAACGACAACCCTGAAGAGAATGAGTTTCAATCTGAGAACATCCACAATCCTGCTTTCCGCTACTTTCACAAGATCCTTGCTCACTATATTTTTGGAAAGCCCGATAATGTCACTGAAGTTACTAGAGAAGAGTTGTTCATCATGTTTTGTGCATCTCAGAATCGCCCGGTCAATGCCATCGCATTCATGCTAACAAACTTCGAGCGCATCACGCAAGACAAAGTTTCACCCATTAGGATCGGCGGATTCGTCACTATGATTGCTAATGCCATAGGAATGAGAGTGCCTTTGCTTAGATTGACACCTTTTGGTACCCATACCTCTATGGACATCAATTTCTGCTTTAATCGAGGTATCATCGGTAATCTTGGACCTGATCGTTTTGAATTGCTCATTGATAACAAAGTTTGGTATCAGTTCACCTTACCGAATCCTAGGACGAGTGTGCACAACCCTGCCAACTGGCTTTACTATGGTCAGATTCCTGAGAGAGAGCCATCACCTGAAACTCCTCAAGCTTATGAACATTTTGATGAGGAAATGCCAGCATCTGAATCTGAACCTGAAACACCTCCTGGT
The DNA here is from genome assembly GCF_029867415.1 of Vicia villosa. NCBI lineage: Eukaryota > Viridiplantae > Streptophyta > Magnoliopsida > Fabales > Fabaceae > Vicia > Vicia villosa. Next base: position 234,119,694 of record NC_081180.1, on the reverse strand, counting down.
TACTATGAACCTCTTCCTGTTGATGAACCCATTCCTGATTACGAACCTCTTCCCATTGATGAACCTGTATCTGAGTATGAGCCTGAAACTCGTTCTGAAGATTCCGTTGATGATCACACTGTTGATATGACTGATGTCGAGGTCGAGCAACAACAACCCGCTGCATCTACTGCATCGGTGAATCAAAGAATGCCTAATCTGAATACGCACGAACAAGCCATCACTGCGCTACAACAAGATGTACAACATGTGCGCAACGAGCTACACACTTTGCAAATGCATTTCTTCGATTTTATCGACACCGTAAATGCTCAGTTCGACGAAGTTTTCAAACACATTCAGTCTAATCAGAACAACAATAGACGTGGCTAGATGTTACCGTATTAGACTATTAGATTTTATTCTAGTTTTAGTAATTTCTATTCCTAGTTTAGATTTACATTTTTCTGCACTTTTGCTTTCTACTTCTGTTAACACTCAGTACTGGTTTATTATTAAATGCAAAATTCTTTTGATTACTGCTACTGTGTTATGTTACACTGCTATTGACTGCTATATATATATACTTCCCTATAATTTTTTGCTGTTAATAGTATTTAAATCCGACACTGTTATGAACTGATGGACAATATTAATGGTATCTGTCAGCACTGTCTGGTCACTTGCATGCGTGACCCACCTGCCTACAACAGGAGACGCACGTCTCCATCTGTGTGGGGCCAGCTGACACGAACCAAAGGAACAGGAGACGCACGTCTCCATGCTCTGCCCCAGCAGATTGGCTGCCTGAGACGCACGTCTCCCAAGGCCAGCAGTCTGTTTGACCACGCAGACCAATCTCTTTCCCTCTTGAATTTTGAATTTGAATTTCAAAATTCATCTTTCAATCTTCATTCTTCCCCTATTTATTCCATTTAAACTCCATTAAACTCATTCATCCTCCATCATTCACCTCTTAAACTCCATTCATTTCCCACTTCTCTATTCTATTCAAACTTCAAACACCACCATTAATCCATTTTAATTTTCCATTAACCACACCATTTTCAAACCTCACTATAAAACCACACCACCACCACTCTTCTTCTTCACAACTATCATACCATTCTCTACTTTTCTACACTACATTTCTATTTTTCATTTCCATACTCACCATGCCTCCACGTTCATTAATCCGTAGTGAGCGTCCCGAGAGACCACCTCCCGACCTTTCTAACATTATCTTCCGAGATGATGACAATGATGCTCAACGAACAAAATATGTCGCCTTCTACGAACGTTCGGTTGTTCCCACAAAATTTGTGAACACCGAGTGTCTAGAAACTTTGGGTCTCATTGATGGTGTTACCCGTCTGCTCACCAAATCTAGCCTCCACCATCTTTGTACCGAACCCGTACCTACTTATGAGCCGCTCGTCTTAGAATTTTTGAGTTCTTTCAACTACGACACTCCCTCTAATCAACCACTCTCAACCGGTAGCATCCAATTCCGGATGTTCAACCGTGAATATGCTCTAGATCAAGATGTCGTAGCTTCATATTTGCATTTTAATCATGCACCAATTGCTCTCCGCTCAATCTTTCAAGAACTCAATGGTCGATCTTGGGAGGATCTCGCTTTTGAATTTTGGTTCCATCTCACTGGAGAAAATCCTACCGGTTGGAGAGCTCTCCATGCTTCTCACATTCAAAACCCCGCTATACGTTATTTTCAACGTGTCTTGGGGCATACTATTTTTGCGAGATCTAACAACCACAAGGTAAACCAAAATGAATTATTTTTTCTTTACTGTGCGCTTAATAATATCCGTTTCAACGCCGCACCGTTTATGTTCCAACACATCCAAGGCTTAGTCAACGCCCCCGCTACAAATCCATTCTTTCTTGGAGGCATTATTACTACCTTGGCCTGTGCTTTAGGTCTTGCTGACGAGCTCCTCTCACTCTCACATCTCATGAAGCCTGCTCAGTCACTCGATCTCACCTACTGCCGCGATTCCCACTTGGTTTCACCCCGCCATGATGGCCGATACACTTTGGTCGTCAACAAAGTTCATATTCCTTATGTCATCCTTCCATGTCCTGAAAGAATCAACATCCGTTATGTTCAACGTTGGAGGCTTATTGAAGACAACCCTCAAGATGACCAACAAGAACATCCTAATGAACCTATGGATGCAAATGAAGAAGAACTCAACCAAGGGCAAGCTGATGTCAACCAACCTCCTCCAAACAACCCTCCGCCTATCACTCTTGAAGCCATGTATGCTGCTATTCAACGCCAAGATCAACTCGTTCAAGCTATGCAGACAAACCAAACTGAAATAATTAGGCTCATCCGAGAGATGCAACAGGAGCACCGTGACTATGCTATTAGGAACGAAAGTCAATACGCTGAAATTGCTACATATTTGCATGATCTTGACATTCGTGTGAATGACTCTCCTGATAGACGTCGCCGTGTTCGTACAAGAGGCGCGAGCAGTTCTCGAAACCGCAACAATGAGGAGTAGTTCTTATGCACTGAGGACATTGCATCATCTAAGTCTGGGGGAGTCGTATTATTTCTATTTCCTTTAGTTTTATTTTATTTTTTTTCCCTTCAGTTATTTCCCTTCCTTGTAATGTTTTTCAAATTCAATAAAGAATATTTATGGAATTTAAGTCTTATATGTATAATTCCGTAGTTATTTCAATTTCTTCCATTTTCTTGAGCCATAACAAAAATTGTACGATAAACGCAAACCCCACACGTTCGAGAAATACAAAGCTACTCAAACACTCAACGCACTGAAACTGAATATAGTCAATATCCTTATTGTCCCAACACTCTAAAACCCCCGAGTATGCGTAACCGATTTGAATACCCGTTATACCAAAACCACCGACTTTAAGTTTTGAAATAACCCTTAGTAGTTTATTCTAGCAGTCGGCACCGTCTTAGATACAAACTACGCAGAGAGTCGATGAATATAAGTGTATGATCCTCATAATAATTATGTGTTCAACCATAAGAAGAAATGTGCCTACTAAGTAAGGTGATCCTCACAAGATCATTTAACCTAACGGTCGCAAATCTCAAATACAAAGAATTTAAAAAAAAAACTCACTGTCGATTGGTTCAGAAGTCATCTGGTAATGAACTTGGTAGGAAGGACTATTGTCCGATTCCCCACAATCTACAAGTGAATGCTAAGGAGTATACCACATATTGTGCCAGAACTCCATGAGAAGGATCATAGTCACTAACCGACTACTCTGCTATGTGCGTGTCAAGATAATGGGCTTAATGTGATTGCGCGCGAATGAAAAGGGTGAAACATGATGACAAGTCAAAAAGGTCGAGCTATAATGGCATGATTCGGATTGGTATGCATACTGGGAGTTGTTTAGTGTTGTTACTATAGGTTTATTGCTAGATTCATTATCATTATTTCCGAATAAGAACACTATGTAGCTAAGTATGACTGAACGACGTGGTGGAAGTGTGTTTCATTTATCTTTATCTTCTTATTTTGCTTGAGGACAAGCAAAGGTTCAAGTCTGGGGGAATTTGATAACACGATTTTATATCGTATATTTAGCTTACAATCCATAGATATTTATAGCATTTTCCGTTTATTATTTTAATTTATTACGATATTACGCGTGTTTTTGCTTTGTTTCAGGTTTTACACTCTTACTATGCCGAATTGTGAAAAAGAGAAGAAATGGAGCCAAAACGACCCTTTTCTATGCCTAAAAGACGTAAATTGGGTGCTGAAGTGAAAAGGGAGTGCAATTAAAGGCCAAGTGTGCTGAAAGAGGCCCAAAGACTCAATGAAGCAATCCAGCCCACGAAGGAGAACAGCCCAAGCCACACAAGTAAGCAGAGACGCACGTCTCTGCCACCTCAGCAAAAGGGAGACGCACGTCTCCACCTCCCTAAATTCTCTCCACTTGAGACGCACGTCTCAAGTCTCCCTGAAGAATAGGAGACGCACGTCTCCACGTCCCGGTCTGCAGAAGTTCCTCTTTTCACGCAAAGCAACTGCAAGCCCCTCCTATAAATAGGACCAGTCACTTCACTTCAATCGGTCCGATTTCCTGCCAACGAAGTGCTGTCGAAATTGTACCGCGAACCGCTTTTCCTTATTCTGCTTTCATTTAACCGTCTATTTTCTCACAACGATTTCTACACTGGAAATTGTTGTGAACTTTTCGTAGATCTAGCCTTACGTTAGATTTATCGTTTTATTTCGTTGTTTTTATTTTCTACCATTTAAATTCCGAAGAACGATCCAGCCAACCTGTGGTGGAAGTTCGAGTACTTCAAGATTCAATTCAATTCAGATTTATTTTAATTCAGGTTTTTTATTTACCGCCTTTATTTATATTATCATTGCATGATATATTATATGCCATTTAATATGTTTAATATTATGAACCGAACCGATTTATGCATGTTTAATCATATTAATATGTCTGGCTAAATTACTAAAGGTGTCGGTATGTAAAGTAAGTTAACCGTAGGGATCCGAAATAAATTGGCTTAATTATGTTTTGTTAATTATCACTTATTTTTGGTTTATATGTCTAATTTAATTAGTAAGTCTTAAAACCAATAGAGCGAAAGTTTGAGGGGTTAGGACGGTCAAAGGTTAAAATCAATAGAGCGAAAGTTTGAGATCTTTAACCAGATAGTAGGCATAGGACATTAGTTTTAAGGATGGCGAAAGCGTATTAAAACTAATTGGAACTTATTTATTTTCAAAAATTGTTTTTACACTCGAGCGGGATGGCGAAAGCGTACGTTAGGGTTATTAGCTTGCTCCGAGTCAACAGAGCGAAAGTTTGAGATTAGGAGATTTAAATAGATAACAACCTCGTAAAATAGGCATTTTATTAATTACATTGTTTCCAAAAATCTCTTCTAAAATCTAATGGGATGGCGAAAGCGTACATTAGGATTAGGATAGTAGTCTGAATCAACAGAGCGAAAGTTTGAGACGAGGATTTTTAATCAATGGAATTAGTAAAGATTTTTAATTTAATTATGCAAAAGCCAATGGACCTTCGGATTACCTTTAGTTAAACGAAATACATACTGATACCTGTCTTTTATTATTATTCTTTATTTTCTCACAATCACTTTCCCTTAGGAACAATCAAAATTTTAGTACTCCTAGCTTTACATAGTAACCTTAGATAACGGTAGATCGATTCATAGTCCCTGTGGATTCGATATCTTTTAAAACTACACGACACGACTGTGCACTTGCAGTTATCAGATTTATAGACACGTAAAGTCGCGATCACTAGCCTATTTCCTTTTATCACATCCACCCAGAGTTTCGGTGATTCTCCTTCCCCGGTGTTCTCTTTGTCGATGCCTTCCTCCATAATCGTTTCCAAAATCGGAATTGTTGCGTCGCCCAAAGTTAATATTTTTTATTTGGCGCTCATACTATTATAATGATTCAATATGTAATTAAATTATTAATTTTATATTTGTTATTTTATTTTTAGTTATTATTCTCTAGATATGATATTTGATGGTGAATATTTTAATAATATTTAATTATGAGTAAACAAAATAAATAATATTTCAATTTAATTTGATAGTGTATTTAGTTAAATAAAATTTTATATATGATCTATTATATTCTAATTAATTGATGATTTTATTATATATTAATTATTAGGCTATTTATTTATTATAAGTTCGTAATATTTTTTATAAACGAAATCAATTCTATTCAAGTAGTCCGTCTCTCTAATTCTCCACTTATTTTAATGTCTTATTTATTTCTAATTAAACTATCACTAGATTATTTTGATATAACCAAAAAAAAATAAAATATATAGAATGATATATTATATATTTGCATATAATTTTAGAGTTTAATACAATATTAATTATTATTTTAAAAATAGTGAATCTTAATAATTTTCTCCATTTATTTTTAATATTATGTCAAAAAATATTAATATTTTTTTTAGAAACATGAATCTTAATAACTGTGTGAGAGATTAATGCAATTAGCTAGATTATAAATAGGGAATGATATTAAAATCTTAATTATTATGTGAGAGATTAATGCAATTAGCTAGATTATAAATACGGAATGATATTAAAAGAAAAATATTGTTATGAATATTTATGTTAGTGGATGTCCATCCATCTCCTAGTTCTTCATCTTCCTATTCCATACTTAATATGTGTTTAATATGTATGATTTTCTATCTTCCTTGAGTCAAATTCTATTAAAGATTATAGACTAAGTGAGAATTGACCAAAATAAATATATTCAATTGAAGAAGAATTAAACTCACTTTACAAGTAACTCGCTTTTGGACCTGTAGTCTGAACACCTCACGGTGTGAAACTAATGTGGTATAAATGAGTTTTTGTGAAAAAGAAAAATAAGAATGATATAAAGTTTGATTTATTGCTCAATGATTTTCACAAAGACCTAAGATTGATTTTGATAAAAACATATTCACCTGTAGTGGATTCAATCGATTTTTGATAATTAATTAGCCTTGTAACACATGAAAGGCTTAATTTGA